>NW_020954590.1:91199743-91397452 GCF_900497805.2 Vombatus ursinus
TGTGTGTGTGTGTGTGTGTGTGTGTGTGTGTGTGTGTGTGTATACATCTGGAAGAATCCAAGAGCTGTGAATTATCCAACCTACTTTCCCTTATTCTCTGTATGCACCTTAAGTATGCCACAAGGACAGATGGTAGTAGGTAAGTAAAGTAAGGGAGCTTCCTCCTCCTGGCCATTTCTATATGTTTTGAATGAATCTGTGATTAATAACATCTGAGCATATGTAATCAAAGTTATATACAGAATATTTATCCTGGTACCTTCCATATGTTTGACCAGAATTTTACTGTGAAGTCACAGTGGAGAATTGGTAGTTACCCAAATAATTCTAATTTCAAATATTATCTTTTCTAATTCAGCCAAAGTGGATGTTTTGGATAGTTTTCACTTTTGCACTGATGGTGGAGGTAGCATTGATCATCCTTTTCATGGAGTCACATGGATGCCTTTGTTCAACATGCTACTTAAGTAAATGGTTTGAAAATCTGTCCTTATGAGGTTTATTTGTTTATATTTCAGATATGTGTCATATGTCCCTCAAAATTTATCTTGAAGTGATAATAAGTATACCTACAGACACATTAATGGAATATGAGCTTGAGGACTGCTTGTCTTGTTCATCTCCTTAGAGAGGTCTTTCTTTATCATTCTTAATTAATCTGTAGTATTTTTTTCTTTCTTCCTCTCAGTTCACAATGACAACTTATATAGGCAAAGAACTCACAACAATGGAGTAGCAGCAAAAGATAACTTGAAAAGATTAGATTATTCCTTTACAGAATACTGTTCCAGATTTACTCAACATCCTTTTTCCTAATTAGGGAGCATGAATGGTATTCAAGTCACACTAGTCTGGCAAGAATTCATAAACTTTCTTTAATTTCTCTGGACTTGACTCTGTTTGCTTTCTTTCTATCTCCCTTCTGCTTTTGTGCCTGAAAATTCATGAAGGATCCCTCTTACTTACTTCATGTTGTCCTACATCAGCCCTTTTAGATTCAAAACTTTGGGATGCAGAATTTACAGTTGCTATTGAAAAAAAAACTTTCAGATGTCCTGAACCTGACAGTGAAAACCCAAGAGGAAAAAAATTCAAGCTTTCACCCATTATTCATGCAAGTACATGAAATATATCTTCCAATCCTAACTAAAAATGAAACTTACTGATCGAAAGAGAGCTTTCAAGCTACAGCATTAATTACTGTCCCGTAGCTTCTGTAGGAATGGCATCATGAATGAAACATAAAATTTAAATCCATACCTCCTTGAAAGATAATATGGCATAGTAGAAAGCTAAATCTCAGGTCTGTTACTTATTACATACATGACTCTCAGTAAATTCCTGAGTGTCAGTTTTCTCATCTGTAAAATGGGCATGATGATATTTGAACTAGAGATGATTATGAGGAAGACATTTTGTAAAACTTAAATTATTTATTTTCTTGTTACTCAAAAGGAAAAATACTTCAAAAATATCTTTATAAGAATCTCTGGAATAGCAGCATAGTCCTGAACTAAAAGCTCAAGTATGCTAAGCAGTCAAATTTTCAGGAGTTAGTTATCCTCCTCAAAGGTCCAAATCCCATGCCTCTTCATGTGCTAGAAGTCTGTCAGGACCTTCAAAGGTTATAATAGTGGAGCAGAGACTCAGATAAGTTTTACTAAGCAAGTATAAGATGGAGCTCAGAGAAAGACTATATATTTCATATTGAAGGCAGCATGACACCATGGAAAAGGACTCTCAACTTTGATTCAGAAGGCCTGGCTTCAAATTCTCCTTCTGTCACTTTCTATCTGTGTGACCTTGGGCAAATGACATTATCTCTTGGGGTTCTCCTTTTATCATCTGGAAAATGATAATAATTGAAATAAATGCCATCTAAGGTCACTTCCAGATCTACAAATATTATTCTTTGATAGTCTGATGACCTGTCTAGTTAGACATTAAGAAACTCCTCACTAGAAAGTCAGCTATGAGGTAATCATATTTGTTGATTTGGTTGTTCTCTCATTCATTTATTTGCATGCTTGTGCATTTTTTTATTTTTGTCTATTTATTTGTTTGTTCATTCATTCATTCATCTGTGTATTCATGCTTACTAAAATGTGGAGAGTTTTAAATCTGCATTGGTGGAGGCTATGTCCTCTACATTTTAATGTTGTTGTTCTTCTACTTAATCGTTCTACCTGAACTACCAAATGCAATGAATCAACAACCATTTATTAAGCAACTATTATGTGCCAGGCACAGTTTGGGGTACTGAGAATACAAAAAGAAAAGTGTTTAAAAAAAAAGCTATGTATCTTAAAATTAAATGTTTGTTAAAATTAAGCACGTTAAAAATTAGTATTTTATCAGGGAAGATGATGTACATATATGTATTTACATATATGGGCAAATAAAACACACTTTCATGGGAGTCAGGAAAACACACTAAAAGCTGAAGGGATTAGAAAATGACTTATGTAGAAGGCAGCCCTTGAACTGAGTCTTGAAATAAACTAGGTATTCCAAGAGGTAGTTGTAAGTAGTGAGTGAATACCAGGCATGAGAGACAGTCAGTGCAAAGGACTAGAGAAGGGAAATGGAATACTATGTATGAAAAGTAGAAATTCTAACTTGACTGCCCTATAAGGTTCATGAAGGAGAGTAATGTGTAGTAAAAAAGGGGAAGGTATGGAGTCCAGGTTGTTGAGGTCTTTCAATGACAAACAAAGGAGTCCATATTTGATCTTAAAGATAATAGAAAGGGACTGAAGTTTACTGAAAAGGGTGGGGATGATATAGTCAGACCTACACTTTATTTTCATTTTTAGATAATTGGGGTTAAGTGACTTGCCCAAGGTCACACAGCTAGTAAGTGTTAAGTGTTTGTTCTGAGGCTGGATTTGAACTCAGGTCCTCCTGACTTCAGGGCCAGTGCTCTATCCACTGCACCACCTAGCTGCCCCCAGACCTATACTTTAGAAAAATCACATTGCTAGCTGTGTGGAGATGGATTGGAATGAGGAAAGAGAGGTTATTACAATAGTCCAAGAAGGAGGTGATGAACTAAGGTGATGGATTTGTATACCAAGAGATGAGGATAGATGTTGATCCAAATTCTACTTTTTCTACCTCCACCCTAACCTCTTGTGTAATGAGACTGGCCAATGAGTCCAGGCCCTACAAGTATAGCTAAGTGCCCCTGATATAATTCCTCATGTGGAAGAGGCTTGGAAGTCTATTTCTGGAAAAATTGTAAGGATGTATAAGTGCTATACCTTCAAGAGGCTTTAGAATATACAGAGAAATTCCATAACTCATTCCAGCCTACTACCCATGTGTTGAATAGCAGCTTTTTGGATTGGCAGCAGCTGCAGGACTGGACTCGAATATGTCTTCAAAAAAGGAATGTCAACCTTGGTCTCTTTTGGCTGGCTATCTCCTATTGGTTTGACTTCTCTGATAAATGTTTATTGGTAAGAGGCAATGCTGTGAGAAGAGAGACTTCAAACATTCTCCCTGACCAAGATCAACACGTAGTTCTGTAACTATGGGGATTGGTTCTTTCTCTTCATTGGCCTTTAGTATATTCTTTCATGTTAGGTATAGGAAGTTGGAGGATACACCATTGTTTCAATAAATCAGGAGAGAAAGCCACCAAAAACCAGTGGGTCCAAGAATCTGGTTGCCTTGAAGCTTGAAAATATATTTAGGCCAGATTTTCAGACAGACCAGTACCTATGCTCTAAGAAATGGCCTTCTGAACACAGCCCAGCAATAACTGAGAGAAGAATTTATCAGGCAGAGATAAAGTTTTTGGACAGGAACTTGGTGGGACCAATACTAGATGTACAAACTGATTTAAGCCTGAGCCCACTCTCCCCAGAGATCAAGGTATTATGAGGAGAGTGTACCCCCAAAGTATTAGGGGAAAATATTTGTATTTCTGTCTTTGTCATATCTTTGTCATATTTGTCATATTTGAAGCAAATATCCATTTGTAAAAGCTATTTGATGTTAATTGGCTAAATGGACATGGGACACTAGTTACTGGTGTCTAATAATGAGAAGACTATACCCAGAATGAGAGTTTCAGTCAAGGTCAGGAAAGAAAGACCCTCAGGACATTTTAGAAATTTGAGGAAATATTTAGAAGTCTGACTATGATAGTGAGGCTAGATCATACCCCCTACATTTGAATTTTCTTTCCTGGTAGAGGTTATACCAAGAAAGGGTGGACAAAGATAAATAATTCTAGAAGGAGAGTGGAACTGAAAGGAGATGGAGAAGTGTTTGGTGACTACCATCCCTTTAATATGTATTTTGTTAAGTTTAATGAACCCAAACTACAGTAAAACATTCTTTCACATGATGTAATAATGATTGAATGAGAAACACTGACTCACCAAAATGTTCCCATCTCTTCTATATGTAATTGTGCCTAAACAACACCATGAAGTAAATGTTTTGTTTTTGGCATATAGATACATCATTCTCATAAAATTTTTGTGGAGATGGGAAAGCAGACATATGGGTCAGTAATTATTGATTTTCTTTTGGTTGCTTTGTTATGTAATAATAAGGTCTTTGATTTCAGATACCTGGGGATTAATTTTTAATACCCTCCAAGTTGCATTGCCCCCAAGACAGACCTCCTCTGTGTATGCTTGATTGAATCCAGCTGCTCTTTCCATTTTTGTTTCCATCAGTGACATTTCTAACTTCCTCATGTAGCACGTCAAGGACTATGATGTGAGACTACAAATATACTGCCTCCACTGACATTGATGGAGAAAATAATTTATGTCCAGATCTTTTCAATTTTTCTTCTGTTTGTTGTCCTACTTTCAGATCAATCCTTCAAAGGAATGAAGATTCTTTTCTCAAGTATTCATGAATCATCCCTTGCTGTCTCTGAAGCCTTGTATAAAATAGTGGTTTCTAGATCTTTGCCAGAAATCAAAATTGAATTCAGTAGCTTTGATGCTTTACGAAACTTCTTTCTTCTCTTTTTTTTGGGGGGGTGGGGTGGGGCAAATTGAGATATTTATTTTGATACTGAAGCATCTCTGTCATCTTCTATTAATTTTCAAATGTCACTGAGGGTGGCTTAGTAATCGCATCTTTAAGTTCTTTCAGTACTTTGGGATGCAGAATATAATTCATCTGGACCTATTGATTTGAACTCACTAGAGGCAACTAGGTTTTCTCATGCCATATCCTCATTTACTCCTGTTTCAATTTCTTGTTAACAATTTTTGTTTTATACTTCCTGACTGAAGATAATTTTCATATATAAAATAGATGCAAAATGAGAATTCATTTCTGCCTTCTCTTCACCTTCTGTTATTATCTTATCCACTTAATATAATGATCTTATTTCTTCCTTATTTTTTTCTTTCCCCCAAAAGAGCTCACAAAACCCTGCTTGTTGTCCATATCATTAGTCATAATTCTCAGCTTGGTTTATCCAGGAGCATTACTAACATTGATATAGAACTGCACTATTCTTTTTTTTTAAATCTCTCCTCAGTTTCCTACTTTTGCTTCCATCTTCTGTATATGTCATTCTAAATTGATCAATGAGTTCCTCTTAATTCCAAAAGGATCCCCATATCTTCCTTACTGGAATCATTTGTGTATTTGTCATATGAATTTAGTTTTAGATACCATCCCATCTTTGTAAAATCGTTTTCTCTCCAAGAATTTTAGGAGGCATATTAAATTCTGCTCCAGTCTTTCATTCTAAATCTCTGTGTGTCTTTCTGTTTCAAGTATGTCTCTTGTAAACAATATATTGTTGGATTCTGGTTTCTAATCCATTCTACTGTCTCCTTCTATTTTGTGAATAAATTCATCCCATTCACATTCACAGTTATAATTATTAACAGTATATTTCCCTCCATTCCATTTTCTTCTGTTTATCCTCTCTCTCTTTTTATTCTGTCCCTCTTTAAAAGTCTGTTTTGCTTCTGACCATTGCCTTTTTAAATCCTTCATCCTTTTTCTCATCTCCCCTTTTTATTTTATACCTTCCCCTCCTATTTTCCAATGAGACTGAGGTTCAAGCATTGCCTGCCACCACCACCCGTTTCCCCTTCACTGGAAAAGCTCTTCCTTATGTGCCTCTTTTATATAAGAAAGTTTTTCCCATTCTATCTCTCCTTTTCCTCTTCTTCTAGTGCATCCCTTTTCCTCCCCTCTTAGGTTTTTTTGAAGATCATTCCAACAAAATTGAGTCACATCCATGACCTCTGTCTATGTAAACTCCTTCTAACTATCCTAATAAAGTTCTTAGGCATTATGTGTATCATCTTCCCATATAGTAATGTAAATAGTTTACCGTTATTGAGACACTTAGCCTTTCACGTTTAACTTTTTATGCTTCTCTTGAATCTGTGTTTGAATATCAAATTCCTTATTCAGCTCTGGTCTTTTCATCAGAAATGATCGAGAGTCCTCTATTTCATTAAGTATCTATTTTTCCCATGAAATATTATACTCAATTTTGTTGGGTAGGTTATTTTTGGTTGTAATCCTAGCTCCTTTGCCTTCCAAAATATTGTATTCCAAGCCCTCTGCTCCTTTAAGGTGGAAGTTGCTAAATCTTATGTGGTCCTGACTGTGGCTCCATGAAATTTGAATTATTTCTTTCTGGCTGCTTGCAACATTTTCTTTTTTAACCTAGGAGCTTTGGAATTTGACTATAATATTACTGGGAATTTTCGTTTTGGGATATCTTTCAGGAGGTGATCACTGGATTCTTTCAATTTCTATTTCACCATCTGGATCTAAGATATTGAAGCAGTTTTCCTTGATAATCTCTTGAAATATGATGTCAAAGCTTTTTCTTTGATCATGGCTTTCTGGTAGTTCAATGATTTTTTAATTATCTCTCCTTGATCTATTTTCCAGGTCAGTTGTTTTTCTGATGAGATATTTCACATTTTTCTTCTATTTTTTCATTCTTTTGATTTTGTTTTATTATTTCTTGATGTCTTAGAGTCATTAGCTTCTACTTGTCCAATTCTAATTTTTAAGGAATTATTTTCTTTAGTGAGTTTTTGTACCTTTAAAAAAAATTGGCCAATTCTGTCTTTTAAGAAGTTCTTTTCTTCAGTGAATTTTTGTGCCTCTTTTACCATTAGGTCAGATCTGTTTTTTAAAGTATTTTTTTGAGTCTCTTCTACCAAGCTGTTAATTATCTTTTTTTTTCCAGTGAGGCAATAGGGTGAAGTGACTTGCCCAGGGTCACACAGCTAATAAGTGTCAAGTGTCTGAAGTCAGATTTGAACTCAGATCTTCCTGAATCCAGGGCCAGTACTCTATCCACTGTGCCATCTAGCTGCCCCCTAATTATCTTTTTATAATTTTCTTGCATCACTCTAATCCCCCCCCCACATTTTTTCCTCTACCACTCTTAACTCTTTCTTTAACTATCCCAAGAATTCTTATTGGATTTGAGGTCCAATTAGCATTTTTATTTGAGTCTTTTTTAGTAGCACTTTTCACATTGTTATCTTCTTCTGAATCTGTGTCTTGATCTTCCCTACCACTGTTGTTGTTGTTGTTATATGCTCATTTTCCAGCCTATTTCTTGACTTTGAACTTCATATTAATGTCAAGCTCTGCTTATCTGGGAGTGGAGAGGCACTGCCCCAAGCTTCAGGCAATTTTTTGGTGCTGTTTCCAGAACTAGCTATTGGAATCTGCAAGTTTTTGATGGTTCCACAGTGTTATGATCCTAGGAGAGTTATGGTCACTGCTCTCCTTGTTTGCATTCTGGTCTTTACCCAGAAAGGACTGCTGGTCCCCTGCAGCCACCAAGCTATTGCTGTCTTTGCCATATAACTCTGAGCAGGACTCTTGCTTCCTTGTGACACCCCTCAGTGCTCCTCTATGCCTTGGAACTGTGACCCAGAACTGCATGTGGGCAATAGAGTTGCTAATCAGTGCCAGCTGTACTCAGTGTCATCAAAGGGTCTCCTATAATCTCTTTCTGACCAGTTGTCTAAACCTCCCCTCACCCACGCTTCCCCTTACCATCTCTGGGCTGAGAGTTTTCAAAGCTGCTACTGTTGTGCAGTGGCCACTGTTGGTGCCTCTATGTGGGCTCCAACCACTCCTCTACCCCTATGTCACAAAATTCTCCTGCTGATCTAAGTTTTCTTAGGATGGAAAAATGCCCCACCCTGATCTTTTGTTGGCTCTGTCTCCCAAAAATTTGATTTAAGGTGTTATTTTAATATTGTTTGAAGGGGGACATTGAGCAAGTTCAGCTAGGTTGCCTCTAATCCACCATTTTGGCAAATTTCATAATCTTTAGAGATGATTTCTAGTTTCTTTCTTACAGTAACTTTTCCCCTATCTTAATCACCAAAAGTGCTTAATTGTCAAGTTTAACAGATCTCAACATGTTCTTCATCTCCTCTTCAGTCCATATATTGCAAGACTTATTTTTGCTTATTTCCACTGAACATGAGCTCAATAAATAGTTGTAATCTACATTGACTCAGTTGTACTTACACTGAGGAAATCATAGGCCCATCAGTGTATTTAATAAGGTATTATTATCTCATTTTTTGGATCTTTTTCATTGGAGTTCAGAGAAAGACATAAGATCCTTGGACAAATTGCCATCATGCTAGTGCTTAGAAGAGATCTGAAACCTTTATATACCTGAAATCCTTTATATTTATTATTCTATGAATTATTGCAAAAGTGGGTAAAATCACTGGACTTTTTCTTTAGTTAAATAAAATATTAAGATGTAAGTTCATCCTCTATGGGACCAGTATACTATTACAATTAATAATAGCAACAATAAACCTTGCATCAGCGGCTATTTCTATCTTATTTTTGTGGATAAAAAGTCAAGGATCAGAAAGGTCAAAAATTGTTTGCTAGGTACTCAATTCCTTAAGATAGGGCAATGACAAGAAGGCTAGTGGAGAACCTCACCACGATCTGGCTTCTCATCTTTTCTGATTGTGGACAGCTCAATGGAGGATAGTTCACTGTATGGTGGTGGCAGAAAGAGGTTCTGGAAATAGCAGGAGGAGAAAATGAAGTATGTATATCTCCAAGATCCAAGCCAAAACTTGATCTTTAGGTATCAGGCCCAGAGCCTCTGACACCAGACATTAGCCCTAAGGAGCAACCCGAGGACCAATGAATCAAATACCAGACCTCTTGCTATCAGGACCTCATCTACAGAAAGGGCCCCTGACACAAAGAATCTTCCTTCTTTCCTAGTGCTTAGAAGAGATCTGAAAACAACCTTCGTCAGGACTCTTAAGGGAGAAGCCCCAATAAAAAGATATACTACTCATCCCCTGGCTAGAGAACTCTAAGAAAAAAACAGCTTTCTGTGTAAAAAATCCCCTTCTCCTTTGCCATCACCCCTATTCTCTCATATTCACCTACCTCAGCCCTACCCCTTCTCATCCAACTTGCCATCCTTTTTCTTTGTGTGCTTTGGACCTTTCATACTGTCATTAACTAACTTCATTTCATTCTAGACCAAAGGTTCTTAGCTTTTTTGGTTTTATGAATCCCTTTGGCAGGCTGGTGAAATCCATGGATCCCTTCTTAGAATGTTTTTAAACATATAAAATAAAATACACAGGATTACAAAGGAAATACTGTTATCAAATGACATAAAATCAAGTGAAATACAATTATCACTAAATGTATCACTATATATTAATATCTTGATATCTACATCTATCCATTTCTATCTATCTGAGGTGACTAGGTGGTGCAGTGGATTGAGTTCCAGCACTAGAGTCAGGAAGACTCATCTTCCCAAGTTAAAATTTGTCCTCAGACACTAGTTGTGTGACCATGGGCAAGTCACTGAACTTTGCCCCAGTTTCCTCATCTGTAAAATGAGCTGGAGAAGGAATGGCAAACCACTCCAGCATCTTTGCCAAGAAAACCCCAAGTGGGGTCATGAAGAGTTAGACATGACTGAAATGACTAAACAACAATAACATCTATTTATCATCTATCTATATATTATATATCTACTATCTATCTACACATCTATCATCTATGTATCTATCTGTCTGTCTGTCTGTCTGTCCATATTGAAGTCAAGACCTCAGGTGAGGGAACTATGTTCTCTGGCACTCCTTTTGTCTTCTGGTATCTCCAGAGATCTAAGTCTCCCTGGAAGACACTGTATCCCTATCCATCCTATCTAGTGTAGAATGTTCCTTCTCCCAAGCTTGCACAAGGAGTTGGGATATACATACTTCATTTTCTCCTCCTGCTATTTCCAGAACCTCTTTCTGCCACCACCATACAGTGAACTATCCTCCATTGAGCTGTCCACAATCAGAAAAGATGAGAAGCCAGATCGTGGTGAGGTTCTCCACTAGCCTTCTTGTCATTGCCCTATCTTAAGGAATTGAGTACCTAGCAAACAATTTTTGACCTTTCTGATCCTTGACTTTTTATCCACAAAAATAAGATAGAAATAGCCGCTGATGCAAGGTTTATTGTTGCTATTATTAATTGTAATAGTATACTGGTCCCATAGAGGATGAACTTACATCTTAATATTTTATTTAACTAAAGAAAAAGTCCAGTGATTTTACCCACTTTTGCAATAATTCATAGAATAATAAATATAAAGGATTTCAGGTATATAAAGGTTTCAGATCTCTTCTAAGCACTAGCATGATGGCAATTTGTCCAAGGATCTTATGTCTTTCTCTGAACTCCAATGAAAAAGATCCAAAAAATGAGATAATAATACCTTATTAAATACACTGATGGGCCTATGATTTCCTCAGTGTAAGTACAACTGAGTCAATGTAGATTACAACTATTTATTGAGCTCATGTTCAGTGGAAATAAGCAAAAATAAGTCTTGCAATATATGGACTGAGGAGGAGATGAAGAACATGTTGAGATCTGTTAAACTTGACAATTACAGCACCTTAAATCCCCCTTGTTCAGCCATTCCCCAATTGATGGACATCCTCTCAATTTGCAATTTATTTAATTATATTAAATATAAACCATTATAAATGGTTTATAAATTTGGTTTTATAATTAAATTTGATTTAAGGTGCTATAATTAAAATCCCCCTTGTTCAGCCATTCCCCAATTGATGGACATCCTCTCAATTTGCAATTCTTTGCCAGCACAAAAAGAACTGCTCTAATTATTTTTGTATATGTAGGTCCTTTTCCCATTTGTATTCTCTCTCTGGGATATAGCCCTAGAAGTGCTATTGCTGGGTCAAAGGGTATGCATATTTTATAGCCCTTTGGGATGCCTCTGCTCTTATGCAGCTTTCCACTGTGTCTGATTTATGATAACCATGTGATGTGCCCTGAGAGATGGGTCATTTGGCTTCTGTGTCCCTAATTCTTCTTGTGGCACTTGAGATGAGAATGAAGTCAGATTTATCAACTAGAGCCAAAGATAATAAACTTGTGACCAAATCCATAATCAGTGCTACACTAAAGTGAATGAGAGAAATATTATATCATGGATTTAGAGCTATATGGGGGTCATTGATTCCAACCAACTTACATTATAGTTGAAGAAACTGAAGCCCAGAGAGGGGACGAGATTTGTCCAAGGTTATAAAGATAGAAAGCAGCAGAGCTGGGAATCAAATCCACGTTCTCCAATTCCAAATCAACAGCACTGGAAATAAATATGTTGGTTTCTTTTAAAGAGATATAAAAATATTTATCTTGGCATCTCAGTCAAAATCATCAAGATTATCTTGTGTCTATTTTATCTACATTTTGTACATACCTGAATCCTTGCACATTGTCTCTCCTGGATAGCCATTAGGCTCCTTGGGGGTATTGTATTCTCAGTGTTTAATTCAATTCTTGGCACACAGTAGGCACTTAACAAATAGTTTTTAAATAACTAATTAGTAGAAATTACTTTTTGATGTTCAGGCAAATATCAGCTTCCTCAGCATTTTAATGTCATGAACATTCACCCCAGTGTATTTAGGAATATGCTTTATGTTGAATTTGAATGAAAAACATTCTTTTGGCAACTGACACACCTGCTTCAATATCTGTTTACAATTTATACAGTTTCTTCTGCCAACAGTTTATGGTGTGATTTGTGAGTACTTTTTAGAACAGCTTTATGCGATTATTTCCCTAAAGAAACCAAATAGGTCGTGTTCATTCTATGGAGAATGAGCAAAATTTATTTCATTTAAAATGTTTAACAACTATGTTCTAAAATAACAATGGGGGCATTTACAGTAACCCTTTTGCCTAAAATGAAGAATTGGCAATCACTCATTTGGAAATAAATTTCATCTCTCTGACTGTATTTGCATTGAGCATAATTAAGTAACCACAGATTATTTATGTAAGGTGTGTAATCAGTTTATAGAGTATGGCAGCTGACATAATGTAGCTCTTGGCTAGCTATCATAGTTCTTTTCCACAAATAACATTTAAAATAATAAAACCAATATTCAGATTAATATCTCCCATCAAGTAAAAAAATCATTATAATCCATATTTGCCAATGGGGTCTTAATCCTCCCTGGTCAATTATTTATTTTGAAAGGGATGGATATAAAATTATGATACATAAATCATTTTCTCACTTTAGTCTAGAACAGGCACCTTCTCAGGCCTTTTCTCCCCTGATGTAAGCTTCTTATGGGTAGGTACTGTTTTCTTTTCTTTTTTTTTCTTTGTGTCTCCAACACCCATCACATTACCTTGTTAACTGCCATGGTGAGCACTTAATAAATTTTTGTTAAATTAACCAGCAAGAACCTGAGACAGAAATCTTTTGGAGATGACCTCAGGATGCTAAGAGCTAAAAGAAGATCTGAAATGAAGTGATATGAAGTTTTCACATGGTTCCAAATGCCAACAGAGTGACTAAGGACTAAATACTTCATTTCATCAACTTCTAATTTGCTCATTTGTAAAATAAGGTAACACATCATAAGGAATTTTTCCTAAAAAGTTGGATTTGTTCCCTTATTGTTTCCTATAGTAAATTTGCAGAAAGACAAACTATGTTGGAGAACCCTCTGTTCTCAAGTCTTTGTGGAATTGACTTGAAGATGAAATTCTTCACTAGTTCCTTAACATTTCCTGCAATATTATTTTTTGCATTTGGCTAGATTTTATAGATATCCTTTTAGCCTTTGATAAGACATTCTCATTTCCTTAAGCCCTATAAATTCTTTGCTTTCACAAGATTTTTAATCTCCTTTTTTTACATGAAACTTTTTCTGCCAGAAATTCATTCTCGTGCCAATGAGTTGTACTGATCAACTTCATCTCAAAATCCAATAGACCCAAGAGGTTTCTTAGGCATCCTTAAAGCTAACAATGTGGAAGACACCAAAATCATCATTAATTCATTTTTGAGTGGCCATGGGATACATGGCATTGTGCTAGGCCCTTAAGATGATACAGTGATGATAGCAGAGTGTGGAATTCCCTTTTCACAAAGAGCATCATAGAAACACAATACCCAAAGTACCTTAGATTTACTTTGTCATTTTACTGATGAGGAAACTCAGACAAAGTAAGGTAAAGTAGTTTAGCCCAGATCACATAGGTAATGAATGGCCCAAGTTTTTCATAAGAATTCAGATCATTTTGCTCCTGACCCATGCTCCTTCCCTTGTGCTATGATGCCACTCTTACTGCATAATGTATGGGTATGAAATGCTGGAAGTTTACATCTTGATAACCACAATTCTGATTCAGGAAAAGATTTTATTTATACATACCAGTTTGATCATTTTGACTGAATTAACTGATTAACACAGGTTAATTACTGTTTATTTCAATTTTACAAACATTTATTAAGCATCTACTATGGCTATGTCACTGTGGTAGTCAGTGAATATTTAAAAAAAAAAAACCCTCCCACTCAAGGCTTCTAATTTGTCCTCTGAGGTTAAATTGAATAAGCATAATCCCTCTTCCTATGAGGTCCTTACAAATACTAGGCTCCTGAAGCTACCATTCCTTCCCTAAATCTTTTTTTTTTCCAGGCTAAACATTCCTAAATCCCTCAACTACTCTGTTTAATCTCTAGGCCTTTCCCCACCCTGTTCACCCTTCATTTTCTCAATGTCATTCCAAGAATGTGCCACCTAGAACTTAGTACTGGGTTCTAGATGTGATTTGACCAAAGTACTATTCACTTTCCTAATCCTGAATATTATAATTCAATACAGCCATAGCCTTTTGTTTGTTTACTTGCCATAACACATACTTACTTATATTGGATTTTCAGTCAATGAAAATGTACATATCTTTTTTTTTAGGAGAACTGCTATGTAACCATACCTCTAACATCTTGAACTTCCATAGTTTTTTTTAATACAAATTTAAGACTTTATATTTATTTCAATTAAATTTCACCTTAGAAATCAACATTAGCCATCGCTCAGTATTCTAGTCTCATGAGAGCTTTTTGGACCACAACTTTAATATCCAGTGTTACAATTATCTGTGAATTACTTGGGGCAAACAATAATTTTGACACAGTTTCATTGTGTGATAGCAATTGTCATGTGCATGTGATTTTTCTGATAATAGGATGACTCAGCATATCTGACCTTGACTAGAAGAAATTGAATTGATCTGGTCTTTTTTCCAACTAAGTCTTGGATTTTGTGCCATACATACATTTCATTATTCTACTTTGCTATGTTTTTAATTCTGAAATTCTCAAAAAAAAGAGTGTCGCTTTAGTGAAAGATTAGTGACTGTTAGAGATATTGTAGTAGTTGTCAATGCAGTAAAGTCAAAATTTTCAAAGATCATTCAAATCCATGATGAAATTGAATCAATTTCACTGAAGCTCAAGGAAAAAATGCAGTTGAAGTAGAAAAACAACACCAAAAAATGACAAACTATTCTTGCAAAATCATCTAATTAATTCTCAGCGAAGAAGCAAAGACCTTCAAAAAGATGGGGCGACTGGAGAGGTTGTTAATGATTCTTCTCCAGTTTGGGTAAGTTATAAAATATCAACTTCAAAAAAAATTTTGGCCATTTATTTTTACTGCTAATGGGCCTGGAAATTTTGTGCTTATTGAAAGAATAATGTATTCTGATCTATATATTTGTATACTAAGAATATGAGTCATTCCACAATTATAGAAATTCCCAAATGGAACTAAAACAGTGCAATACGACCTTGCATCATGCCAAGTGCCATGAAAGGTTAAGAAATAAAAAGATGGAGATAAACATCCATCAGTGTCTTGTCAATTTGCTTAATTCAAACCTCATTGAAAGTGCGTGAGCTATAATCAAGACTATGCTTAGGAAAACAGAGTGCTTGTCAAAGGTACGCAGAATATCCAATGTGATAAAAGTGTGGTTTTATGATGAAGAACTAAAGAATAAGTATCAAAATCTTGTGAAGTCAATGCCAAATCATGTAAAACAAGTAACTGCAATAAAAGTACATATCACATATGAAAAGTTTTGGGTTTTTGAGGTAAAAAGTTATAAGCTTTATGGTAAAAGTAAAATTGTATTTTTTGTCTTGTTAATTTACATGGCACTGTAGCTATCCTTTGTGTCAACTTCTTTGTGTCAATTGCAAATGTGATTATGATGTCACTAATGTCCCTGTCACATCATTCACAAAAATATTAAACAGCTCATAGTCAAGCAGAGATCCTTGAGGAAATAGAGATTTCCTAAGTTAACATCAAACTATTAATGACTATAAGTAATGGTAAGAGATTACATGGTATAATGGACTTAGAATCAAGAAGACGAGTTTAAATACCACTTCTGACCATTATTTGTGTGACTATGGTCAGGCCATTTAACCTATTCATGTCTCAGTTTCCACATTGCTGCTCAACAATCTTTCATTTTGTATTAGATTGATTCTTTGTCACATGCCCTACAATAGCTGTTCCAAACTTTCTCTGTCTCCTAATTTCACAAATGAAGAAAAGGAGGAGAATTATATAAAATCACTTTTGGAGGGGGGGGTGTGGCTAAGGGAAGATTTATTAAGGATGTTGTTTTTTGGTTAATTGTTTTGGTTGTGTCTGACTCTTCCTGATCTTACTTGGGGTTTTCTTGGTGAACATATTGGAATGGTTTCACATTTCTTTCTCCACCTCATTTTACAGATGGGAAAACTGAGCTAAACCAGGTTAAGTGACTTGTCTAGGGTCACACAGTTAGTAAGTGTCTAAGGTCAGATTTGAACTCAGGAAGAAGAGTCTTACTGATTCCGGGCCCAGCACTCTAACCACTGTACCACCAAACTACCTTTATTAAGGTTAGAGGAGACCCAAGCATATTCTTAAGCTGTGAGGAAGGAGTGAAACAATGAAGATTAAAGAGATTGACAGCTAACCACTACAATATCTCCAACAGTCATTGATCTTTAAGAGGTATAGCTTAAAGGGACACTTTAAAGCCTATCTAACCAAGGCATCAGGAAACAGAACTCATCCTCTGACATTAGAGCAAATAGGGAGAAAGTAGGTGAAAAGTTAGAGATGACTGGAGGAGAGAAGATGAGGAACCTCATGATGGATGGTTCTGATCTAGTCAGGAAAGTAGGAAGTAGGACCATCTGCAGAGAAAGAGACATGGCAGCAGGAAAGGTTTGGAACAGCAACTGTAGGAAAAGTGACCAAGAATGAATCTAAAATGAAATGAAAGTTTGCTAAGCAGTGAGGAAGATCCCTTTGAGATTCAATAACTTATTTTTATAGTGGACCCAGCTGTCATAGTTTGGTGACTTCCTCTATCAGTGTTCAGACACATTGGAGTAAAAGCAAAGAAAAGAGATGGTAGGGGCTCACCACAATGGTGAAGTTGGCAGGACTTAAAAGGCAGAGGGGAAGAGGGATGAGGTTTAATTAAAAGCAGAGAATGATGCTTTATTTACCTGGGTAACTACAGAATTAAACTTGAAAACAAGAAAGTGAGGCTGGGAAAGGACTGATGGAGAATATGGATGGTAAAAATAAATAATAGTTTATTAGGAGGGAAGCAGAGGGAGAAATGGAAGGACATAAGATTATGATCAGAAAGGGAAATGGCCGTGTTCAGTATTATGGAAGGAGAGCAGTTTAGAATGATATTGAGGGCCAAGATATGATGACATTTCAGGTGACTAAAGTAGAAACAAGATGAATATAATGAGGTTTGAGAAGGTCAATTAACATAGAGGCCAGGGTTTTTAAAAAGACATATATGAATAGTAAAGTGAGCAGCATGAGGGCAGGAATCAGAATAGAGAAAGAAACTATGAGTTAGCTACTGAACTCCTTGAAAAAGAAGGAAAAGTGACCTGGAGGATGGGAGATCATAGCCACGAGGATTTAGATAGAATGACATAAAAGGGCGGAGGGACCTCAGAACAGAGGCAGTTGCTGAGTGGTGGCCATAAAGGGAGGGTCTGGAATTGTCAATGTGGAGTCAGAAGCATGTCCATTCTCTCTGGCCCAGTGTGTGGGTCATGAACAGAGTGACCAGTTGCCTGGGGTGGCAGGTTTCCTTGAGTCCCAGAATTTCAAATAATGTAGGTTTATGACAGATCATTCCTGTGGGACATTTAAAAATACATGCTCACTCTATCCCTTTCCTTTTGTACAAGTATCTCTAATGAGTCATACTCATTACAGGTTCATGATACTAATGTCCCCAGTACAGAAGAAAGATTAATGGCTCTATAATTAGGTGACCTGGGTTTATGTCCTATCTCTGACACTTCCTATCTATATGATCTTGGATAAGTCATTTAATCTCCTTAGGTCTCAGTTTCCTTAAGACTCAATGATCTCCAAGGTCTTTTTCAGTTCTAGATTTATGATCCTACATCTCTACTTCCTTTCTGATGCTTTAAGTGTCCTTTATCCCTTGAATATGCCTTATACTTTCTTACCCTGGTGTGCCTATATCTATATTCTCTTACCTTCTCTTCTTTAATTCCATTTATTAAAAAAAAAATCGCTTCTTCCATGATGCCTTAATTTATCCTCTTTGTCATTAATGACCTTCCCCCTGAAACCCAAATAACTTTTTTGTACATCTCTCAACTGCACTTTATATAAAACATCATATATTATAATCATCCATAAAAATACTTAAATTGCCCAAGAGATTTTAAGCTCCATAAAAGCAAGAACTAGTTCCCTGTTATAGGAACGTAGGTTCCATATATTGTATCTCCTACAGAGTCTACTCTAGCATTATATTCCATAGATAGAAGGATGATGAAGACAATGATGAAATCCTAGTACAGACTGAGTCTGCTTTTGCCCTGAAATACTGATGAAAGCACTCTACAAATCTTAAAGTTCTAAATAAATGTTAGTTATAAATATTAACACTAGCTTTGTAGAGTGGAGCAAACACTGAGTATATAGTCCTAGGACTTGACCTTAGTTCAAATACCTCCTCTGAGGCTTACCATTTGTGTAACCTTGGCCAACTGACTCAATCTCACTGAGTCTCAGTTTCTTGTTCTGTAAAATGAAGAAGTTGGGTTAGATTGTTTCTGAGATCCCTTTCAGCTCTAGATTCTATCTATGATTCTATTTCTCCAATCTGTATACTTAAAGACTATAACATTAGCACCTGTGTACAACTTTTTTCTACAGAATTTAAGTGAAAAAGAATGGGAAGGGGTTGGCAACAGCACTGAAGGGAAATCTTTTAAGCCTCTGTCTGTTTTCCAATGTTATTAGCAGAAAAAACTCTTAGAAAGTGTCCAAGAGGACTGTGTACTTGCTTCATAAGCAGGATCAGAGAAAGGCTGTGAGGTAGCTCCCCACCCACCTCCTTCAAACCTCCTGCGATGGTCTAGAGTGAGGTTGATCTGCCT
Source organism: Vombatus ursinus (assembly GCF_900497805.2). Lineage (NCBI taxonomy): Eukaryota > Metazoa > Chordata > Mammalia > Diprotodontia > Vombatidae > Vombatus > Vombatus ursinus. The sequence goes on from NW_020954590.1 coordinate 91,218,576, forward strand.
GGTGCAAATGAAAACAGCACCAGGTGGAGTCAGGAATTCAGGCCAGCCTTTAAAAGTTTTCCCAACATTGTGTTTTAACATAAAGCCCCCTAGAGCTCTCCAGGCCTCAGGTTTTACTGCCCTCCCACAGGACACCTTTCTTGGTCCCCCAAGTTGTTAGTACTTTGCCTCTACTCTGGAAATTACGTGGTATTTACTCTGTATGTGATTTGAATATTCAAATCGGTACATGTTATTTCCTTCTTCAACTTACTAATAAAGACTGCTTCATTTTTGTCATTGTAACTTCAGTGACTAGACTCTCACTTAAGGCTTGTGAAATCAAATTAAGTGAATTACCTCCAGTCACCTGGAGTCCTAATTTCTCTCTCTCTCTGTCTCTCTCCCTATGTCTCTCTTTGTTTCTCTTTCTCTCTGTCTCTCTCTGTTTCTCTCTGTCTCTGTCTCTCCTTTGTACTGGTAGAACTGTAGGCCATAGAGCCCTAGTTCACTGTCAATGACTTGGAAATTGGAAGAGGACAAGATCCAGCTCTATTTATGAAGAAAGTTAAGGAAACATTTCTTACTGATATATCAAGTTGGAACCCTGAAGGTATTTTCCCACAGAAATATGATCACATATGGCATATAGGGGCTACAGATCTATTAGTACAATATTATCCTTAAATTCTATTGGGTTAAACTGGCTTTTTGGACTGGACTGGCAAAACAAATTCTGAGTTTTAGACAATTGACTTTAACATCAACTTTTTTCAGCAAAACCATTCATAAATTGAAAGCTGCCTATATGTGGATTGAAACCATAGTTTCCATGCTTGTTCTTGGTATGTTAGTAAGAATTCTGTAGGGGCAAGTTCTGATTCTCCAGCCCACTCTGACATTGCCATTAATTAAGCAGACAGCATTTTGGCAACAATGAGCTTTCACAGGATATTATTCTTCAAAAGAGAGTCTGCACAGTTTAAGACAGGAATTTGTTGAGTATTCCATAGCCTTCACTGCCAATCCATTTGTATGTTTCATTCAGATTCTGAGAAACTTACTGAAAAAAATTCAACAGAAAAGCAACTTATAACAGAAAAAAAGCCTTTGTCCACACTCTTTCTCTGCTTACTTTTTTTTTTCTAGATTCTTGTAACACAAATCATCTCAGGAGCAGATTTTTCTCATCCTTTACATTCTCTTTTGTGCTGGGCCCAGGAAAGATGTAGAGACTTGAATGTGTTTCCTTATTGAGCCTTCCCAATCCTGCCAACATTTTTTAAGCAGCAATAATATCATACCTTTCTTAAGACTTTGTGTTGAAACATGAATGGCTTGATTTAGAAATTGCCTATAACACAGTATTATCTTCATAATTTGACCTATAGATAGCATTTTAGAAGTTGATCTTTCAATAAGGCTGTATTTTATCTCCAAATTTGTATTTGATACAGTAATTGAAAACAATCTCTTTGAATCATGTCAGTTTGATGTGTAAGCTATGTATGTGACCATGAGAAGGTCCCTTAGTCCTCAGTTTCCACATATGTAATGTTAGCAGTTTGATTGGATAATTAAGGTTACTTCCAGTTCTAATTCTATGACTCTGTGGCAATGTACAAAGACTGAGTGTCTATCTCATGATAGTTTAAATTTCAAATTGCTAAGAGAAGAAGGTCATATCTCATTATGCTTAACTTTAAATGGAGTGAATGCAATCTCTTGCACTACTGGAACCTCAGTATCATAATAATTCTACTTGTAAAAAAAGATTCAGTTCTCTGACTCACTTTGTTAAAAACTACATTACAAAATTAGAAGTAACATAGAAGACAAAGATATGTACAGGGACATCAGGAAAAAAAGAGGATTCTGGTATGGAAATATCATGAAATACTAATTAAAAAACTTCAAATTACTAGGACAAAAACTACTATACCAGGGATATTATGAATAAAAATGAGTTACTATATGGACAGGGAGGTGGTGGCCTGACTTATGCATAAATGGTTCCATTTATGGGTCAGACTAAATGATCTCTGAGGACTCTTCCCATTCTGAGATTCTTTGTGATTCTAATTCTATAACACAGAAACTATTGACACTGAATTTGTAGGTAAAGAAAATTTGTAATATATTGTATCTATGGAGTTTTAACACACCCCAAGGCTAACTGGGCATGAACTCATTTTAAGTGCCTTATCTTCAATGCAACCCAAGCTAATTCCTGTCTCCTAATCATCACAAACTCAAGAGAAAACTGCCCCTTTCCCCTCTTTCCATTGTAACAGATGACGTCTCATGTAATGCCACAGAGTCATAGATATGTATAGCATGTTTCATAAGGTGCACATGCAGGAAATATTTATTATTAAATGGCAAAAATGTATTGAATTCTCGGTTTAAATGTATATTCTTTGTATTCATTAAACTAAATAAATTTAGTTAACAAATACAATAAACCAATTTAAAACTGAATGAGCATTTCCTGAGCTTGAATTAAAACACAAAACCAGTCTTTTGGAGACATTAGTGAGTGCCTGGGCATACCTGGCACATGTTGGAAGAGACCCTATGGACGAGACACTAAATAAATGGGCAAAGAAAAATACAGACGTGCAAACTACTTTACCAACTGCTTCCCCACTGGTCATACCCATAGGGGAAGAAACAGAGACATGCTCACAATACAGAAATTTCTCAGAAAGCTGTGTTGGGAAGGTTTATATTGGGTCTGACTATGAACATCACAAATTGCCAAGAGGCACTAAATTTGGCAGTTTAATTATCCACTGGAAACATATAATATTCTTTCTTAATCCTTAAATCCCCTCGTTGTATATTGTCCCTGCATGCCAATGCTGGCATCACAGCATAGCTCACTTGTTGCTATTGATGATGATGTCTCTAGCTGTAGTGCTGACTGAGCTAGCTGTTGGCAATTTTGCTCCCTTCTGGGGCTAACACAATGGCTAGTGTGGAATAATTGTTCCACTCAGCAGCTTTCTATGCACTACTACCCTACTTACAATTTCAAAAATGTTTTCTAGCTGTGACGACCACAGTCATGATTTAATGACTATTCTTCTAAGGCTTCTATGCAATTTTAGTTTTAAAAGACCATTTTATGCTTTTTCACAAAAGCTAAAATTTAAATGTATGTGAAAGTGTTGCCTGTCACCATCTGTCCATCCAATAGCCAGGCATGTACTAGAACCAGTTCATATCAGCTCTCAAAATTCGATTGTTAACTTTTCAGTGTGAGCATTTTACACCTCATAAATTGGTAAACATTACAAATTAGGGCTTGATTGATTTTGTTGATTGTCTATCTTAAAGTAATGGAGAAAATGTTGATAATGCAGATTAAACTTAAAAGTGTATGTTTTATATATTTATTTTCTAAAGAGCTGATAGTTAATCACTTACTGACATACACCTGCATCTTCATTCATTCATCAATTCAAGAAACATTTATTTCTATATAATCAACACTGTGGGGAATACACAGAAGTCTGAGACTTGTATTCTGTCCATACAGAACTTATAGTCTTACTAAGGAGTCAAAGCCTACTCACATGACATAGCAGCAGTGGAAAAATTGCTGGATTTCAAATCAAAAGACCAAGGTTCAAATTCTGTCTTTGTCACTTAATACCTGTATGACCTTAGACAAGTCACTTAACCACTGCTGGCTTCCATTTTCTCATATGTAAAATGATGAACTTGAACTAGGTCTTTCCCAGGTGTTATTCTATTATTTTAGTTAATGAATAGTATAAAACATCAGTCAATGTTACCCTTCATTGTTCAAGTTACAGGACTTGAAACAATAATAGCTAGCCTGTAAGAAACCAGTATCACCAACAGTAATTTCTGGGCATAATGTTATAGCATGTCAGCATTATTCATAGCTACAAGGTCAATTCCACTGTGATGGCATTTTGCCAAAGAAAGAAGATATCACAAAATGCATAGTTCCTACATAGGGATAAGAATAAGAATATGGAAGAAGAAATATAAAGCACAGGGTTTCATGAAACCTGTCTCTGTTACTGACAAGCTGTATGATCTTAGGCAAGATATGTCTCTCTGGGACATTGTTTCTGGAGCTGAGTCATCAAATGCCCTCTTACTCAGCTTTCCCATTTTACAAATGAGAAAACTGAGACCCTGAGAATTTATAGTAACATGCCCAAGGTCAGTCAGGTAATAGCAGAAGTACAGTTTAAACCTAGATCCTGTCTATCCACAGCTAGCAAATGTCCCTCTACACCATGCTATTTCCTTATCTAGAGAATGAAGGGAAGGGGCTAGATGGTTTCTAAGTTGCTGTTTTTTTTTATTTTGTGTTATTTTGTTTCATTTTGGTTTTCAGGCTCAGAAATCTTAAAACTTACTGTGAAGAAGCAACAGGGAGATCAAATGACATCATGCAATTATCATACAAGGTTGATTCATAGGAATTGAGCTTTCCTGCTACCCTCGAGACAAAGAGACAGTCATAAGCAGTGAAAGGCTCTACCCCTAAGGATGGCATATTACCTGTACTGGCAAGTTTAAAAGGCCTCCTTCATTTCACTTATCTTTGAATATAAAAGATGAGGTATAAAGTAAAAAAAAGTTTATTCTTATGGATTATGAAAAAAAAATAAAGTGAATTCCAAAGAAGGAAAGAATGTCATTTGCAAACAAAACAAAACTGTAAGAAGAATGAATTGTATAAGAAAGATGCTTTCCAGCGGAATGCTATGTTTGCAAGTCAGCTGTTTACAATAAGTCTAGTCTTTAAGTTGATTAATTATTTTATTCAGTTGGATTTTCTTTTGAAATGAGTTACATCAAATAGTTTGAAAATGGATCCAGATGTAGTTGTTCTTTGACATTATTGGGAATGTATGAGCAAATGGAAGACGGATCATTTGATTAAAAGTCACCAGTAACTCATTTTCTACTTGGAAATATCTGAAGCAATTTTGGTATTAACCAAGTTTAACATTAAAGATAATCATGTGAACTAAAAATGCAATTAGCCTATGCATAATTATGAATGAATCCAGTAGCATTATCACTAATTAGTGAAGATTAGTATGCTGGAGCAAAAGGCTCAAATCTGAAGAATTAATTTGTTTTTTTCTTCTTTCAAGATAGGATGGGAAAAATGTATGAAAGTACCATGTGATGATGGCTTTCTAACTGATATTGCAATCTGTCTCTGTGTGTAGAAGCAAAAAGATTATGAGATTTTTATAATGATTGAAGAGAGATTTTGTTTAATTATATGTATTTTTGGTTATAATTTTGGAGGAAATACCACACAATCACCTACACCCTGAATATGGTTTATTTTTAATATACAGAGTATGTGGGTTAGGAATATACTTGCTGATAACCCAGAGCCACAATTACACACACTTTTGAAGTTAATACCTTATGTATTATCCATGTGCAACTGCCCATTATCTTATTTAGAAAGATAGTCAATACCAACAGTTTTGAACCACTAAATATATAGTGGTTTCTTCAGAACAATTATTTAGATCTTGTCTAACCTTGTACACAACTATTCTAATCTAACTGTTATTTTAGGATGACATAAAGTCATTGGCAAAAATAGTTAACTTTAAAAATCATCATTGGGAAGCAATTTTTGAAGTTATTTAAGGAATATATGTATGTGTATAAATATATGTATACATACATGGATATACATTCATAATGTATGTATGTATATGTGTGTATAGATAGATAAAGATTTGTGTATGTTTAGTGACCAAATTTTATTAGTCAAGCCCTATGATTTTATTTGCTATTGGTCACTCCTAGTGTGGAATCTCCCTTCAAAGATGCAGTTTGACCACTTTCCTATAACGTAATCCTGGAGAGTTGCCTGGATCACTGGGTGGTTTAGCAACTTGCCCATGGTTACATAGCTAGTCTGTGTCAGAGGCAGGGCTTGAATACATACCTTCTTGGCTCCAAAGCTGGCCTCTCATACTTCAAATATAGATTGCTAAAAATATTACAACATTTCATACAATATCTTGTTTCACAACTACTTGCTCAAATAATTGATCCAGCAATGTCAGTGTTTAGATATCTAACACCACTGGTTGCCTGTCAGTATCTTCACTTTGCTATGTCCTGCACCATTTCAAACTCTACATGACCAAAACAGAACTCACTATTTCTGTCCATAAGATCTAACACTACTTTGCTTTCATTCACTCAGGTATTCAAACTCAGAATAATACTCATCTCTTCCCTCCCACTCACCCTACAATAGGCAATAAATTGTCTAATCTGTGCCTACAATATCTTTTCCACATTACTACAGTCTTACTAAGAACATTCTATTTCAGATGATCATTACCTCTTGTCAAGATGATTACAAGAATCTCCCAATTGCTCTCCCTACTCCAAACTCTCCACTTTTTTAATCCTTCCTCCATATAGTTAGTAAATAGATATTCAAAACAAAACAAAAATCTGACTCACATTTGGGAAACATTAGTGCTTTAAATGGTCCTAAATTTCTGCTAACTACAAATGGTAATTTCCCAGCACAATATTCTTTTATTATAAATTCTAAAAGACCAGAATTTCTGAAGAAGAATAAAAGCATTACAAATAACTCAAAATAAAATGCATGATGAGTAGAACTAAGTTATAGTATGTCCCCAAGAACAATTAGTGTATATAAAGTAACGTAGGATGTGAAGGGCATATCTGATTGGAAAAGAAGGTGGACCAATTGTGTAGCAAGGACTAAAGGCAATATATAGAGAGACTGAGTTTGCACTGGTACACCTGAACATGAAAAGAACCAGATAAAAGCCTGCAGTGAAATACTCTGTGGCAGATTCATGGAAAGGCACAGAGTAGGCTTAAGATGATTCAGACTTGATATGTCCAAGAGAATTGCTTATCTTTCATGCTCTAAATCTAGTCCTCCTCCTAACTTCCCTGTTTCTGTTAAGGGTGTCATGATTCTTCTGTCTTTCAGGTTTTTAAGCTCTTCTCTTCCCCCCCACCCCATATCCAATAATTTCCCAAGTCTTATTGATTCTGTCTCAATCCTTCTCACATGTGTCCCTCTATTTCTTCTCATACAACCCTCACTGTAGTTCAGGCCTTTATCTCCTCTCAACCTAGTCTACTTGAATAACCTGCTAATTGGTCTTTATGCATCCACTCACCCTCTTCTTCAATCGATCTTCCACAGTGTTGCCAAATAATCTGTCGCCTCAGTTTTAACCACGTCACCCCTTGCTCACAAAGCCTTAGTGTTTTCATATTATCTCTAATACAACCTTCTCTGTCCATCATCTAATGCCTTCTGCAATATAATGCCTACTTCATTTTCCAGCTTTTCTTCTTATTACTCCTCTTTGAAAACTCTACCCAAGCCAAATTCAACTACTAGTGGTTCCCTAAACTCTATTAATCCCTGCCTATGCATTAGGTACCCATTCATGGGATGCACAGCCTCATCATCCCCACCTCAGAATCCTTGTCTTTTGAAGCTCACCTTAGGTGCTAACTCATCAATGAGGTCTGAACTCATCTCTACTTTGTTAGTGCTCTTTCCCTCCTTTAGTTACTCTCTCTCTGTCTCTGTCCTCTGTCTCTCTCTCTCTCTGTCTCTCTCTATATAATATATGCACACAAATATATACATATACCTACCCACATATATGTATATGTGTATGTATATATATATATAATGCGTGTATTATATGTTATTTATACACATATGTGGATATGTGTATGTGTATATATATGTATGTATGTATATGTGTGTGTCTATGTATCCTATTCCTTCTTCCACCCACCCCCAAGTAGAATATAAGCTATTTGAGAAAAACCTGTTTTTTTTTCTCTTTCTATTGCTAGCTATTAATTTTCATGGCTTGAACAGAATAGGTACATATTAAACAATTGCTATTGAATTGGATTGTTGATAAGATATGAAGGAGTTACAGACTGTAAAACCCACAAAAAAATTTATGGGCCAACAGAAAAATAAAAGGATATTGATAAGTGGTATAATAGCCTTCCTGGCCTGCTAAACAAAGAAGCCAAGACCAGCAATAATGACCCAAAGCCGTTTTTCCACCAGAGAGGACTTCGAATATCAATAGCAACAATTCCCCAGGAGACTTTCATCCCCTCAGTAGCATGGATGAACACCAGTGCTCACTTTCCCCAATGCCTGGTCCTGCTAGCACCACACTTTACTGGTATAGGGGGATAGTGCCCCATTCCCTCAAGGCCTTAGTTGGGTGTCCAGTCTACATGAGCTAGTGAACCTGACCTATTTCTATCATTCTCTCTGTCCTCCATTTTCTGAGTATTTTCCCTAAATGAAACTGTCTTACTCTACTCTTATGGGCTCCATGTTTCCTTATACTGGACTTTGGTATTTCAAACCTTCCTAATTCTGCATTATGGCAACTTCTTGGCCTTATGTTATGGGTAGGGCCCATTCACTCCACAGGTAAAAAGAGACAAACATCATTGATGGCTTATCTTCCTCTGCTTCTATTTCACCCAAAGGAACACCGCCGGAAGGACTGACCTAATTTTAAACCATCGAGCGCCATATAATTTCAATCCCTCGATTTTCTCATCCTTGTACGTATCTGAATTCATCATTCTGGTATAATGTACACTTATAAAAGGATTAAGGGATTAAGGGAATTCTTTTTAAAAAGTTATTCAGTAAAAGACTTCTCCTGTAAGCCTATGTCTTCACAACAGCACAGCAAACATTGGCACAGAGAGTGAACAGCTGTGGGCAACATTGTCTTAACCTGGAAACCAATTCTACTTTTGTTTTAAAACATTTGCTTCAGCTGTATAGCATCTATGAGATATTCCACGTGGTGCAGTGGAAAGATCCCTTGGAATTAGCATCAGATAGGCCCAAATTTGAGTCCTAGTTCTGACACCGGGCAGCACTTAGCCTATCTGCTGAAGTTTCTTCATTTTTTAAATGAATTCAACAACATCTATCTCAAGTCTGTTGAGTTGAGGAAAGAGCATTATAAACCTTAAAATGTCATATAAATATGATCTATTATTATTATGCTATACCTTCCCAAAAGGCATCTACCCTCTCTTGTTCCCAGTAGATGGACAAAAGTGAAGTAAGGACAATAAAGAATACCTTAGACATATTTGCTTGGGAAAGAACAAGCTTAAAATGAGACATTTCCTAAAATAATTTCTATAAATTAAATATAATCAGAGGTGTGCTGAGGTCAGCTTAAATGAGTTTATGAAAGCCAGTTGTTACAATGTAAATATTTATATCTCAGAAATTGGCAAATGTTACAAATTCAGGCATGATTTATTGTTATGTTAGTTGTCTAGACTTTGAAAGGTAATGGTAAAAAATGTTAATAATGCAGATTGAACTTAAAAGTCTGCTGTGCACACATTTTTTAAAATTTTTATTTATTTTATTTTTAATTTACGAAATAAAACAAGCATTTCCATAGGTAGAATTAAAAAAAAAAGTTGATTGCACATGAAACTTCAAATCTATTGTGTACAATTTGCTATTCCTTTCGAATATATGATGAAGTTATCATATAACTTTCTTTTTTTTCTTCCCTCCCCCCCTCCATGGTTACCATTAGATACAAATGTGTGTGTCTGTGTGCATGTATGTGTAAAATCATTCTTTACATACTTCTATTTATCAGTTTCTTATCTGGATGCAGATAGCTTCTTCCTTCATAGGTCCTTTGTAGTTAATTTGAGTATTTTAATAGTCAAAATGACTTAGCCTCTCAAAGTTGTTCTTAAAATACATTTTAGACAGTTGCTTGTTAAACATTTAGCAGCACATCCCAAATAAAATATACTCATGGCAATAGTCCAGAGGTTTAGTGGAAAGAGGACTGGATCTCATGTTAGAAGAAGGCCACATGGCTCAATGGAATAAGGACTAAATTTGGAATTGCAGGACTTAAGTTTGAATCCCAACTCTGCCATTTACTACTTGAGTAACCTTGAACAAATCATTAAATCTCTCTTGGCCTCATTTTTCTTGTTTGTAAAATGAGGAGGTTGGACTAGATGCCTTCGTTTTTAGTTTTCTCTTCATTTTTTTTCTCTTGTAATTTTTAATACTAAAACAAATAAAAAATAAGAAAAAAGAAACATTATAAACTTAAATACAAAATAAGAAAAGAAAAAAAGCATGTCATGTGCACAGCAAAATGTAAGAGAGGATTCAAAATATACAGCAATAAATTTCCATTTCAAGAAAGTCCATATAATAAATACACATTGTGTTGAGAGCTGTCCATCTTTGCTTCCTTGTAAGTTTTCTTTTGTTCTCTGCTGTGCACTTTTTTTACCTGTTCTTTTTCACCCTTCTCCCCCAAGAAGGCTACAATTAAATGGATATATTTATAGAGAGATATATACATACTCATATACGTATATACACATACATACATACATTCATATATAGATATGTATACTTTCCCTAAAAAATTCTACTCCTGATCTTTGTATTTATGTTTGTGCCTATCCCTTATTTCCTATCCCTCCTAACTCCTCTACTTTACTTCTACCTACTACCTTGCCCTCCTATTGCTTAACCTACCCACCCCACCAAAGATCCCTCCCTTATCCTTCCATTCCCATAAATGTAAATACCCTTCTATACCCCCCTTTGACAAATTTGCTCACCCTTCCTTCTAGAGATCCCTCCCTTATCCTCTCCTCTCTCCCTATCCCCTTAGCATTTTATTTCTTTCTTTTAGTTTTCTTTTTACATAGAATTATACTTTCTATTTAACATTCATTTTTAAGATTTTGAGTTCCAAATTCTCTCCTTCCCTCTAGTCTCTCCCCCACCCATTGAGAAGGCAAGCAATATGTTACCAATTATACCTGTGAAGTCATGCAAAACATATTTCCTTATTAGCCATGTGAAGTAGATGCCTCCCAATTGCTCTTCCAGCTATGATCTTAATTCAAATACTTCTTCCAATGCATATTACCAGAGAAACTGTGATCGATAGATTTTGGCTTTCTAGGTCTCAGTTTCCTCATACATAAAATAGAGTTCAACTGGATAATCTCCAAGTTCCTTTCTAGATCAATGTCCTTTTAATAGATGTAAGCCAAGTTATTTACCTGCTATTTTTTGCAAACTTAGTCAACTTTAACTATTCTGTCTCCCTCATCCCTATATCCAATCAGTTCCCAAAGCTTGTCAGCTCTGTAACACATCTCACATCCATCTCCTTCTCTCCACTTACTCTAGCCATCCCTGTTTCATTCCATCATCATATCTCACCTAGGTTGTTGCAATGAATTATCAATTGTTTCCAAGTTTCTCCCTTCTCCAATGTATTATTCTTTGTATTTTTTTAAATAACTGTAATGTGGGAGACTAATTCAATTCTTTCTAATTATCACCAGAAGGAAGAATGCTGTCTGGGGAATTACCTGAATAAACCTATTTGTTCCCTTTTTGGCAGAGAAGAGCAATGAAGGGACTTGTGATTTAATTATTGTAGGAAACCTCTGCTATTAGATCAGCAACTGATGCTCTTAGATAATTGGGGGAAAGTGAGTGACTTGCTGAGCCAGGATCACACAACCAGTATTTGTCAGAAAAATGAATTGAACCAAAACATACCTGATGACAAGATCCATCATCACCCTGCCTCTCCTTTTGGTGAATATTACATCAAAATATCTTTATAGCACCCTGGCCAAAGATGATGTGGGTGATAACTGCTTTTATTCAAAAGGAAGGGACAAATACATTTACTCAGATAATATTTATAACTTGACTTTTTCCCTTTGAGCAATAAAGAGAAAAAATTAAATGAAATCTCCCCCATCATGGTTAGATTGATCTATCTATCTATACATACAATGGAGGCTCTTAGCATATCAGGAAAAGGTTTCACATGCTCAGTGCTTGCTTTCATAGTAGCAACACATACCTGACTTCTCATCTTCCCCTTACTCCCCACTGCCAACTTCCACTCCATAGTTCTTTCTTAGTTACAACTATGTAGCATGCTGAGAAAGATTGCTAAGTTTTTCAGAGCAGCAAGAATTTTGCACTGGAAGGACCAAACTTGAATTTGTTACTCAATCTTGTTCCATTCTTTATGACCCCATTTGGGGTTTTCTTGGCAATGATACTGCAAATGGTTTGCCATTTTCTTCTCCAGCTCATTTTACAAATGAGGAAACTGAGACAAATAGGGTAGAGTGACTTGCCCAGGATCACACAGCTAGTAACTATCTGAGGCCAGATTTGAACTCAAGAGAATGAATCTTCCTGACTTCAGGCCTGACATTCTATCCACTGTGCCACCTAGCTGCCTTCCAACTTGAATGGATATGTTAAAACTTGCCTTAATTTTAAGAAAGTGCCTCCTTTGGAGTGTATCTGATTTATTATCATTTATTATCCTCTGCCTTTGTAAGTCACTGCTGTTACTGTTGCTGCAGCTATAGTTACCCGGGTTGGGAGCAGCTACTCTACCTGTGAAACACCTCCTGCTCCCAAGAACATCCTTTTCCTCCTTGCAATATTTTGTATTTGTAGTAACATTGCCCTTTGCCAGCACTATACAAAAAACTATAAGTATTATCATCATGAAACAATGTCCCATGAAATAATAGCCTATTCATAAAATAAAATAGTGCAGAATGGTTTAATGAAAAAAAGATGAGCCTCTGCGTCAGAAAGATTCAAGTCCAAATGTTAGGTCAGTGATCCTGATAAAACAGCCTATTTAACCATTTGGTGCTCCTAGACAAGTCTCTGAAACTATAAACTGCAGAAAAATTGCTACTCTGCGTTAATAGGAAGAGCTCCCTACACTGAAGAAAGCATATGTTCAGACACACAGATGAATGAATGAATGAATGAATGAATGAAAATAACCCCTTTCATTTGGTTGATCTAAAGAGCAAAAAAAACAATCTGAGGATTTTAATAAACTGAAAATTTAATATGATATGACACAGCAGTCAAGAAAGATGAGATCTTAGACTTCATTGAGAGAGGCATGGTGTCCAGTGCTTGGAAAGGTGACATTCTCCTCCTTTCTCCAAATCCAGAGAAGTGAGGTAAATAGCATGAGATGTAGAAAGGCAGGCTTCCTACAAATCATTCCCTCGGGAGGTGGAGGAGGGGGGATCTGTAACTTAAATTCATGTCTCTAGTGTCTAGTATTTAAAATCCTTTTCATTGAGGACTACTGTACATTTATACTACCTTAAAGTAGAAGGTTGGGCAGGAGAATTTGACAATGGCTAAAATTAACCAGTTAGACAAAAATATGTCATCTGAGAATTACAGAAAAAGATACAGTCCCATAATGTAGTCAGCTGGGTTGGGGAAGAGCAGCTCTCATGCAAGAGTACTCCATGAAATCACAAAAACATAGACCTGGGACTTGCCCATATAAAAGCAGGATACAACTTGCAAAGAAAGACTTGAAGCCAATCAAGCAGCAATTGTATCCAGGAAAGTGAGCAGCCATTATGTCTAATTTTTTTAACTTAGGATCAAAGAATCACGGATAATAAGGTGAAAAAAACCCCAGAAGCCATCAAGTTCAGTTATTCAATATTAGGTAATTATAGGACAGATATATGTCCAACAAATTTATTATGTCATTATTAAAGTCCACTTTATGTTCTTGCTTAAACCCAAAAGGTTGATTTCTTATAGAATTTGAAAATCATTCCAAGGTTAATCCTCTCAATCCCAGTGGTTTTTATTTCCATAATTTGCAGGTATATATATATAACTGTAATAGATCAGGAGATAACAATATGAAATTCTTGCCATAACCACTTAAGGCAAATAGGTAAATTATCTTTTAAAAATGTGGAGACATTTAAGTGATTGAAAGCAACTGTTTCCTTTTGGGAAGGGTGTGGTTGTACACTGATGCAAAGCAATGAAACCCTATTAATCCTGAACCCCTGGAGGCCTAGGTGTCCAATAAACCTGAACATTTACCCTTACTCTTGCTATTTCTTTAGCCTACAAAAGTTGATGTTAGCATGCTGAAGTTTAAAAGTGAGGAATATTGCCATTTAGAGAGGCAACCTGCTGAGAGATGTTTGGGAGATTAGTCTTGTAGTAATTATGCTTTTCTGTGACTACTTGAAATTATGTTGATTAAACAATGTGAATCTATTCTGAAAGCCCAGAGTTAGCCCTGATGAGTTAAGTATCTGGCTGCATGGCTTATTATTATTAGGGCATCTCCCAGGTGCTATTTATCTGGATTTTGCAGCTGTTTCTGTCTCACTTTTAGAATTCTGAGAGCCTAGGAAGAAAGCAGGCAAGCCAGCCCAGGGTTTTAAGCCTACTTGTAATTTCCCTTCTCAGTGCATAGATATATTTCTCACATCCTTTATTTGCCACTAGGGAGGTCCTGCCCCTGTGTCCAGTTCAAGCACTAAATAACAATCATAATAATAATGAACATTTACATAGTGTTTTAAGGTTTACAAAGCCCTTTACATATATTGATGCATTTGATTCACACAAGGACCCTGTGAGGTAGATAATATCATTATCCCCATTTTACAGGTGAGGAAACTGAGGCTAAGGGAGGTAAAGTTACTCAGCCAAGGTCACACAGCTAAGAAGTAGCTCAGAGAAGGTAAGAATTCAAGTCCCTCAATCTCCAAGTCCAGTGTTCTATCCATTATGCTATGGGCTTAAGTTATTGAGCCCATCTGAACTCAACATGAAACCCTGGGAAAATTAGCCATCTGGACCTTGGATTTCCTTAGGAAAAGTCAGAATGATAAAAACAAACAAACAAAAAAGAATTAACTGACAACAGTACAGTGAGAACTAATTAACATTTTGATACTACAATTCCAAAGACACATTTAACAGAATAACAATATGGCTCTCAGAAAAGGAAAGGTGGCATAGTGGTGAATACACTGGTTTGGGAATTAGGGAGCTCTGGGTCTGTCTTGGCCCTGCTCTGAACTCCTGTGTGACCCTGAGTAGGCAATTTCATCTCCCTACATCTCAGTTTCCTCATCTGTAAAAAAAAGAAAAGAAAAGAAAAAAAAGAAAAAGAAAAAGAAAAAAGAAAAAAGAGAAAAGAAAAAAATGATAGACTCTTAGGTTCTTTCAGATGTAACATACTGTCATCTGGGAGCTGATGGCTACATCAATATTCTGTTTGCTTTCTGTAGTTTTTCAACAGATTGTTTATATGTGCATGTTAAGGATACTAGGAAGAAGGTATCTATCTCTGAAAACTGATTGACACCTTCATTTGCATCCTCAGATAAGAAGCCTGAGACTGGAGAGGCTTCTAATTTAGATTACAATCTCTGGTTAATTGAATGAAAAAAAGAAAAAAACAAAACAAAAGCAAAATGAGTCATAGGTTAGCATGACAAAACATTTGCTTAGTTGACTGAATTTTTTGCTTTTCAGTTGTTCTAGAGTTTTGCTTTACACATATATGTATGGGCAAGGATGGGATAGAACAGCATGCAGATTACATCTGAATTGATTTTTTTAAATACTAAAATGAACAGATGGCATTTACATAAATTAGCAAAAATGGTTGAAAATAAAACACTCTATATGCCATGTATGTGTGTGTGTGTACACATATGTATAAATGTGTGTGTGTATTTTTTTTGCCTTGACATGGATCTTAGGATCCTAGCTGTGACTTCCTACAGGAAGCCTTTCCCGATCTCCCTGGCTGATACTGCTCTCTCTTATTTCAAATCATGTATATAGTCATTGCTAACGTGTATGTAGTGCTTTTACTACTGCATTATTATACAATATGATATGATATCTAATATATATTATTATATTATCACATGCTTATTAAATTGAAGTGAACAGATTTAGAGCTGCAAGAGGAATAAGAAACTATTTATTCCAACCTATTCATTTTTATAGAGAAGCAAACTGGGACTACAGAAGGTGAGTTATTTGCCCAATCACAGAGGAGAGGTACGATCCTACCCCTAGTCCTCTGGCTACAAATCCCCCATTCCATACTCTACTTTCCAGTGACAGTGACTTCCTGTTCTTCCTCACATAAGACACTCCATCTCCTGATTCTGATCATTTTCACTTGCTGGACCCATTCTTAAAATTCTCTCCCTCATCTGCAGCTCCTAGATTCCCAGGCTTCCTTCAAATCCCAGAGAATATTCCACCTTCTGCAAGATCTGATCCTCTTAATGTTAGTGCTCTCCCCCTGTATTTTATCTTTGATTTATTTTGTATATATCTTGTTTATATATAGTGTTTTTGCATGTTGTCTCTCCCACTAGACTGTGAGCTCCTTGAGAGCAAGGAATTTGGTTTTTGTTTTGTTTTGTTTTTTGCTTTTCATTGTATCCCCAGCACTTTGTGGAGTGCCTGGCACATGGTAGGTGCTTAATAAATGTTTGTTGACACAGAGTGGACTTACTATAAGGAAAAATTTTCTGACCAGAAAGATTAATAAGTACCTCATGACTAGAAATGTTTAAGCAGAGGATCCAGAGATAGTGAAGAACATTGGGCCTATGTTATATAAGAATAAATTGAAAGAACCAGGGATGTTTAACCTGGAAGAGAGAAGACTGGGAGTATAGGGGTATGGGACATTACAGCTCTTATCAAGTGTATGAATGACTATTTTGTGGAAAAATAAATTAATGCACAGAAAAAAACATTATTTTAGGACTCATTATGTGCTACATGCTGGGATATAAATATAAAAACAAATTAGCCCCTGCTCCACAGGTAAATTACATCTAAATAGGGGAAGACAACATATACAGAAGAGACATAGTTGAAAAGAGGGGTGGGCACAAAGGGAGAATGTGATAAAGTCATGGTGGCATGCTTTGGAGATATCTGGAAAGTGGCATGGTGGCTTGGTTCCAATCAAATAAAGGTGAAAGCTCACCTATTAGAGGCTAGAGGTTCAGAAGTGGGAGCCTAAGTTCCCTTGGAAGGTAGAAGAAATTCAAAGTGTAGACATCATGATTTGATGATGGCCAAACATGGGATAAGTCTTGTTCTGTTTGGCCTTGAAAGGCAGAGTTATGAGTAGAAGTTGAAAAGAAGCATATTTAGGATTAATGCCAGGGGAAAAAAGTGTCCAAATTAGCTTGAATATGGTGAGTTTCCCTAATTACTCCTTCAGAGTCTAGATGACCACGTGCCTGGTATGTAAGAGCTGGAATTCTTTTTCAGGTTGTGGATTGGATTTGGTGGCCTCTGAGGTACCTGTAATTCTGTGATTCTGAATCACTGTTTCTCAATAATATCATAGAAAGAATTCAAATATCAGGTAGGGTGTTGGAGCAGATGACCTTCAAGGTTCTTACTAAGTCAAATATTCTATTCCATGGAAAGAGTATGTGGATTTGAAATCTGACTACCTGTAATAAAATGTCAGGTATGTCATTTATGGTCACAGGATTTAGAGCTTGAAGACACTCTACAGACCATCTAGCACAACCCCCCCTTCATCCTCCAAATGAGGAAACTTATCCCAGAGCTGAAATAAGTAACAGAGCCACGATTCAAAGCCAGATTTTCTAATGCCAAATCCCTCATTCTTTCCCCTGCATTTGATATAAAAATGTTATATGTCTATTCACTTCTCTGAGCCTCAATTTTCTCATCTATAAAATGGAAATAATAATACTGGTCCTGCTTACCTCACAGGGTTGACGTAAGGCTCAGTGGAGCTAATCTATGTAAAAATGCATAAACTCTAAAAGTGAGGCATTATTATTACCAATGAATAGAATCATTGTTACTGGCTGAGTTTTAAAAATGAATCTTAAGAAAACTAGAAATTTTACAGGAGCTTAATCCTTTACCTACTTTCATGCCTCAATTTTGTTGTTGTTGAAACTTGATTTAATGGGGGAGGGTTTATGTTACCCTGTTAGTGATTCTACTATCATTTTATGTATGAGTCATAAATTCTACATTTTAATAAGACTTAATGGCTTAAAATCAGACCATAAATATTTCCCAATAATATATTTTGGACTCTTTAATATTACAGCTATGTATTCTCTCTTCTCTCACAAGAGCAGGTGTCTGCAGACAAGAGGGTCTGTTAGCCTCTGAGGCCCAACAGTTACTGAGGCTGGCTGTGAACAATCATTGTTTCAAGTACCAGAATTATGAAGGTAGAGAAAATACTGATTGTGTCCAGTTCAAATAGGTGCTTATTAAAGCCATCATTAAAAGGGAGGCTGCAAACTCCTTCACAAGGCCACTATGTCCAAAAGACTCTATGGTTACCAAGAAATGGCATCTCAGTCAATATGTTAGTTTCATTAATCCAGCAAGTGTAATAAGAGCTCTTTGAGTCAGCATCATCAGGAAAGGGCTTCTCCACATCAGCAGATTTTCCAGAGAGCTACCCCCTCTAAGCACCAAAATATTTTGATTTGAAGCAACTAGAATGCAAATCTACCTAAAGCATGTAACATTCCTGCCTTCTTAAACAAATTATACATTGAACATAATTTTACCAACAACACATAAGAGCTTCAGTAAATGAGATGGTATTATATTGAGCCAAATGACAACATTACATTCAGCTACATCATTTGCTATGTGAGAGGCAGCAAAGCATTGTGAATAGAGAGCTGCTCCTTGTGCCAGGAAGAGCTGGGTTCAAGTTCTGTCACTGCTGCATTCTTACTGTGTGACCCTGGGCAAGACACCCAACCTTTTGCTGCTCAAGGCAACTCTAAGAATATGAGTTGCCAAGAAAATTCAAGCCTACAATGATACAGAGAATTTCCTCATCCGGAAGTTCTTTGTACCAATGAAATCCTATCTCTCTCTTTTCTACGTTATAAAGTATTTGTGTAACCTATTGTGTGTTTTATAAGTTTCTGAGCATTCGTTTCTTTGTAAATTAGGGAAATTATGAGAAGCCCATGGAAAAGCAAAATCATCATTCATATGTCAACACTGTAATTTTCATAGTTGATATGAAGGTGGCTGACTGTAATTGACAGCCTTTCATTCAATAAGCATTAATGAAATACAGTATGTGCCATGCACTGTAATAGGGGCAGTAACGGGATTGGGTTGGAGTAAAGAAATACAAAGGGAAAAAATGAAACCACTTCTTCCCTCAAGGAGATTACGTTCCACTATGGGATATAACTTGGGTAAATGCAAAGTATATACAGAGTAATAAAAAATATCAAGAAAGAAATTCTGTAGGAATTTCAAACTTCAATTATCTTCAAGGGTACTCAAGAGAGCAAAGCACTACGTTGCCATTTGATTGATTTAAGGCACACACTTCCTGAAGTATTCCATCTAGCAATATAACTTAGAGAGGCAAGAGCACAAATGATGTAGGTTCAGACTTGAGATGCTATAAAAAGTGCATCAATGAGGGTTGGGGTAGAGGGCACACATTGTTTCACTAACCCTTTCACCTTAAAATACCTAAGTGATGTCATGGGAAATCCTGAAGTGTCATTGAGACAGATTGAAGTGATACAATATCAATATGTCAATGTGAATGTTCAACATGCTTTGTCATCATTCAGCGTGAGATTTGCTCAGAAACTACGACATTTCAACTTTTCAACTTGTAGAAAATCTCTCTCTCTCTCTCTCTCTCTCTCTCTCCCCCCCCCTCCTTCTCACTACCTTCTCTCTCACCTCTTTTTTCTTTCTTAGTTGCCTATAAACCAAAGTATAACATATACACACACTTGCGTGTTCATTGAGAAAGGTGGCATCAGATGGCAAAAGAAAAACCTGCTCAGTCATTGACTCATTTATATGTTTTGCCTTTACAGAGCACTGACTTTTACGACATGGCACAGACCACTTCTATTGTGTATATGAGAAAGGAGGGCTCAGTGGGAAGAGAAGAAGTTTTGAATGAGAAAGAAAGGAAGAAGGAAAGAAAGAAGGGAGGGAATGGAGGCAGGAAAGGAAGAAAGAAAAAAAGAGGGAAGAAAGAAAAAGAGAATATATACATATATACATATAATATACATTCATACATATATGAATGTACATAAGTGTGTGCGGGCATGTATATACACACACATCAAAATGTATCTTACTCCTGGGATAACATGAAATCTGATTATTGAATTTAACACCTTGAATTAACATCTTGAATTTAACAATGTACTTGTCATATTTGATTCACACATCTGTTCAATATGAGTTTACGTTTCTATGGAGTAGGGCTGTTTCTTTTAAAGTTATTTTGTACTTTGACTGCCACAAGAACATTTTCAAACAGACATTTGTGAGCAGGAGTCTTTCCCTCCCTTGAAATGAAGCTATTCCTCTAGTTCACTAGACCTAAAAATGAAGGTCATGTCCTGATAGACACCCCTTCCCCTTCTCTTGGCCTCAGTTCCTCATCTGTAAAATGAGAGGGTTGGACTGAATAGCTTTTAAAGTCTTTTCTAACTTTCAATATATAATCCTGTGACCTATGATATAACCATAGTAACTGCTTGAAATCAAATGAACTTGAAAGTAAAAGAGTCTTTTAGATAAATTATTAGGTTTATTTCATCCAAAAAAAATCTACTTTTGGAATAATAAAATCTTCTTATTGGGTCATTAAAAATGCTAAATGTGTTTTGCTTGTTTTTATAGGTGCCATACCATGTGCCTCACGTGATATTGAAATCTGTAGTATTTTATAACTTTTTTTTTTTTACTTCACAGGAACTATATTTAAAAAAAAAGCTTTTAAAAATTCTGGAATACAGGAGACACTAATACATGCAGGTTTCTATCAGATGGAATTGTGAAACAGTGAACAGAGTATTGACTTTGAATTCAAAAGAGATAGATACTGACTGCCTATATGACCTTGGGTAAGTCATCCACTTCCCTTGACCTCAGTTTTCTCAACTACACAATGAGGGGGTTGAATTCTGTGTCCTCTGATGAACTTTCCAGTTCAATATCTACATATCTTGAGATGCTTAGAGAGATATCAGAGAGGTCAAGTTCTGTCACTGACACATTCTGGCTGTGTGACCCTGGGCAACACACCCAACCTTTTGCTGCTCAAGGCAACTCTAAGAATATGAGTTGCCAAGAAAATTCAAGCCTACAATGATACAGGGAATTTCCTCATCCAGAAGTTCTTTGTACCAATGAAATCCTATCTCTCTCCCTTCTACATTATGAAGTACATGTTTACGTTTCAAATCAAATCAGAGATGCTCAGAGAGATATCAGAGAGGTCAATTGACTTGCCCAAAGTCATTCAGTTAGTAAAGATTAGAAACATTAACTCTAGACTGCATAGTCATTACAGTCAGGTCTATAACTCACTTTTTTCTGTATCCCCATAGCACTTAGCATAGTGCTTGATACATCTCAATTCTCAATCTATATGTGTTGAATGGACAATTGTAGATAAGTTCTCATTCAAACTCATCCCAATCAGAAAATTGAAAAAGTCACATTTCTATAATGATAACTTTCCTAAATTGTGAGCCAAGCACATAGCATGACTTTTGTCTGTTTCCAGTTCATTCTTTCCAAATACTTTTTATGACATTCTTATATTGAATATAATACAATACCATATACCTTATTACATGGGATATTATTCAATATAATTCTTATATTGGATATAAGAAAAATTTGCTATTCCAAAGGTGGATTTATTTTGAAGAAAATAAATCTAATATTTTATCTAAAAGGCTCTTTTACTTTCAAATCCATCTGATTTCAAGCAGTTAGTATGGCTATATCATAGGTCATAGAATTATAAATTGAAAGTACTTACTGTGGCTGCATCATAGGGTTTTAAGATTATAAACTGAACGATAGAAAGGACTTTAGAGGCCATTCAGTCCAATCCTCTCACTTTACAAATGAGGCAAGTAGTAACTGGGATCTTTAGAAGTAATACTAATAATAATTTCAACTGAAAATAAGTTACCTTTGTCATTAATTTCATATTCAAATATTCAGCTAAGTGCTGAACAAAGCACACAAAATCATAGAATCATATAGATGGAGAGGATCTTTCTTGCTTTGTCATTCAAACTAATCAAATGAGAGCTGAGATAATATCAGGTTTTCTAGTTGAGATAGATTCAATTGGGCTTGGCTGTTAAATGTCTCAATCCCTCTAGAAATTAAGTCCTCAAACATATATCCTAGGATGTGTTCCCATCCCACCCCTTAGTGTTGCAGAAGCTACCTAAGTTTGTCCTCAAACCCAATCTCTAATGAGTCCTCCCCCTGGGCTTCAAGCCTTTCAATAAAGATTTTGCGGTTGATGGGGTCATAGGACCATAGGTATGGAGCCATCAAGTCCAATCTCCTCATTTTACAGATTAAGAAAGTAAACCTTCAGAGAGGTCAAGTGACTTGCCCAAAGTCATTCAGTTAGTAAATACTAGAAGCATGATTTGCATGAGTTCATTTGAATTTATGCCAGTGATATCTAAATGAGAAAGAACTTTTCCTTTCTAAACTCCAAATATCATTGCCTTCATTTATCCTTCTAGAGAGTCTGACTGCTTATAGAATCATAGAAGCTCATAGTTGAAAGGGACTGTCTATTACAGTTTTTCCCTAAAGAAAAAAACATTACATATGTATGTTATACAATATGCAGTACAGAAAAAAGAACGTAGGTATGGCACAAAGCATCTCTGAAGGTAAAATAAATTCAGAGATCAAAAAAGTGACTCACCTTGGGATTCCTGGAGTGCTGATTACTTTTTTTTCCAAAGCATTGACTCTAGGAAAATCACTGGGATATGCCATACCCTCACTCTAGTCTCATCTGTGCATTAGCCAATGCTTGTGAAGAGATCTCCAACCTAGCCAGTCTCTGAACTCTGGGGGTGTTTGTGGAAGTTCTATGGCTCTAGCTTAGAAGAAATTTAGATAATTTGACATGGTTGTCTTTTAAAGACCCCAGTGCCCTCACAAAGTATCCCAGAGAGTTCCAATTTTTGTCCCAATACCCCCTAACCCCTGCCTAAAACATGACATGACCTGTCTAATCCTTTTACTCTGACAATCCAAGCCTTCTGAATCTAAGTGGCAGGAGACCACATTTTTCCAACTAGAAGACCCTGTTTCCCAAGATTTCCACTACCCTCCTGTCAAGTAAATATAAAAATGTTCTAAGGAGTATCAATTCTTAGAGCTGAATTAACCTACTGATATCATGTGACATTCCTGTTTTTCTCCCATGTCATAATTCTCCTGAGACAAAATGCACTAATTAGGCATCTTTAAAACCAGACTGGATTAATTTGTATTCTTGTTTTAATTTTACATGATATAAGGACTTTTTAGCCTTGGGTGGTCACTTCTTTTTTTAATTTAGGCAATTGAGGTTAAGTGACTTGCCCAGGGTCACACAGCTAATAAGTGTCATATGTTTGGTCTGAGGACGTATTTGAACTCAGGTCCTCCTGACTTCAGGGCCCATGCTCTATCCACTGTGCCACCTAGCTGCCCCTGGTCACTTCTTCTTATCTGAGGACACTAAACACTGTACTTGCCATCTTCCTTTCTTCACCTGGTTTAAATAAGCTTTAAAACTACTTCCCAGGGTGGAGGGAAAGCAGTGACTTGCTAGAGCTCTCCCACAAACCCCTCCAAATACCTACAAAAAATGGCTCTAAACAAATTCTAAGGCAGCAGAACCCACAAAAAAACAGAGTAAAACAAATTTCCTGCCCAAGACAACCTGGAAGGCTAATCAGGAAAGGTATATCACGCCAGACTGGGGGAGAAGCACAGTTTGGCATGGGCACACAGGCCGCAGTGACCCTGGAGCAGGCCTCAGAGGACTGAATCACGGGCAGCTGTGGTGGTTTCCAGACTTCTCAACCCATGAATGCCAAAGACAACTTAGAAGGTCAGTGGGGAAAAGTCTGTTACTGTGGTGAGAGAAGAAGCTAGATCTCAGCTGCCCTGAGGGCAGTAACTGGCTTCTGAGCTTCTGGCCCACAGACTGAGGGGGAATCGAGTGGCTGATCAGGGAGGGATTGCAAGGATCTCTTTGCCAGAGCTAAGGCAGAAATCTCTTGCTTTGCCCATGCTTGGATATGGGTCACAGTTCTGAGGGGCAGTCCTGGGGCGAGGAGGAGCGCTGGCATGGTGGAGCTTGTTGTGGCAGTGGAGAGGAAACACCTTGCCCCTTATCATACCATCTTGGAAGAACTGAAAATTTTCAGGTCCCTAGAAGTATCTCTGAAAACAGCTGTACAAACCCCCAAAGCTTGGGACAGTACATTCTCCACATTGGAAACAGACCCTTACCTTAACAAAGAGTTTAAAACTCAAGTAATTGGTTGGGATCACGAGCAAGCAGTGCAAAAAGAGTCAGACTATATTATCTTACTTTGGTGACAAAGAAGATCAAAACATGCAACCAGAAGAAGAAAACAAAGTCAAAGCTCCTACATCCAAAACTTCAAAGAAAAATATGAATCAGTTCCAGGCCTTGAAAGAGCTCAAAAGGGATTTTGAGAAGCAAGTAAGAGTAGTAGAGGAAAAACTTGGAAGAGAAATGAGAGTGATGCAAGAAAATCATGAAAAGCAAGTCAACAGCTTGCTAAAGGAGACCCAAAAAAATACTGAAGAAAATAACACCTTAAAAAATATCCTAAACCAAATGGCAAAAGAGGTCCAAAAAGCCAATGAGGACAAGAATGCCCTAAAGAGCAAAACTGGACAAATGGAAAAGGAAGTCCAAAAGATTACTGAAGAAAATACTTCCTGAAAAATTAGAATTGAGCAATTGGAAGCTAGTGACTTTATGAGAAATCAAGCCACTGTAAAACAAATCCAAAAGAATGAAAAATCAGAAAACAATGTGAAATATCTCATTGGAAAAACAACTGACCTGGAAAATAGATCCAGGAGAGAGAATTTTAAAATTATTGGACAATCTGAAAGCCATGATCAAAAAAAAGAGCCTAGACATCATCTTTCAAGAAATTATCAAGGAAAACTGCCCTGATATTTTAGAACCAGAGGGCAAAATAGAAATTGAAAGAATCCACCGATCTCCTCCTGAAAGAGATCCCCAAAGGAAAACTCCTAGGAATATTGTAGACAAATTCCAGAGTTCCCAGGTCAACAAGAAAATATTACAAGCAACCAGAAAGAAACAATTCAAGTATTGTGGAAACACAATCAGGATAACACAAGATTTAGCTGCTTCTACATTAAGGGACTGCAGGGCATGGAATATAATATTCCACAGGGCAAAGGAGACAGGATTACAACCAAGAGTCACCTACCCAGAAAAACTGAGTATAATTCTTCAGGGGAAGAAATGGTAATTCAGTGAAATAGAGGACTTTCAAGCATTCTTGATGAAAAGACCAGAGCTGAATAGAAAATTTAACTTTCAGATACAAGACTCAAGAGAAGCATGAAGAGGTAAACAGGAAAGAGAAATCATAAGAGATTTATTAAGGTTGAACTGTTTACATTCCTGCATGGAAAGATGATATTTGTAACTCATGAGACCTTTGTCAGTATTAGGGTAGTTGGAGGGAAAAAATTATATGTTATGTGTATATAGATAGATAGATAGATGGATGGATGGATAGATAGATAGATAGAGGGCACAGGGTGAGTTGAAGATGAAGGGGTCATATCTGGAGAATAAAATTAAGGGGTGAGAGAGGATTATGCTAGGAGAAGGAGAAAGGAAAAGTAGAACGAGGTAAACTATCTCACAAAAAAAAAAACAGAAAAGAAAAGGCTCTTATAGTGGAAGGAAACTGGGGGAAGGTGAGAGGAAATGAGTGAATCTTATTCTCATAGGATTTGACTTAAGGAAGGTGTAACATACACACTCAATTGGGCATGGAAATCTGTCTTACTCTACAGGAAAATGGGAGGGGAAGGGGACAAGAGAGTAGGGGGATGATAGAAAGGAGGGTAGATTGGGAAAGGGGGTAATCAGAAGCAAATACTTCTGAGGAGGGACAGGGTCAAAAGAAAGAATAGAATAAGTGGGGGGGGGATAGGATTAAGGGAAATAGAGTTAGGTTTTCACAACATGTCTACTATGGAAGTGTTTTGCATAACTGCATAAGTATAGCCTATATTGAGTTGCTTGCCTTTTCAATGAGGGTGGGTGGGGAGGGAGGAAGGGAGAAAATTTGGAACCCAAAGTTTAAAAAAAAACACATGTTTAAAAAAATGTTTTCACATGCAAGAGAGAAATAAGAAATACAGGAAATGGGGTGCAGAAATCTCTCCTGCCCTACAGGAAAATAGAAGGGGAAGGGGGGGAGAGATAGCAGGGAAAGCAGACTAGGGGAAGGGGTATTCAGAATGCATGCCATCTTGGGGTGGGGGGAGGGGAGAGATGGGGTGAAAATTTGGAACTCAAAGTCTTGTGGAAGTAAATGTTGAAAACTAAAAATAAAAAAAAATTAAAATAAAAAAAAAACTACTTCCCAGCATCCTGTATTCCCAGCATTTGTGTTATCAGAAGAGCAAAAGGCCTCTACTGTAGCAAGGGAGAAAAGTTAGTACTTAGTCTACAATCGGAAGGGTGTGGGATTTCCTGCCCAACAAAGGCAGTTGTTGAGATGTGATAGGCTTCTGGGAGACATTCCTAAGATGGATGGCATGGAACAGAAAATATTGCTCACATTTTGCCAAGTGTGAGAAAATTGACTGCAGAAGAAATGTTCAGAAGTAATGACAAATATTAACATTAGAATAATAGCTAATAGAGCAATTTAAAGAGTAGGAAATGATTTTGGTGCATCATCTCCATTGATGTGCAGAATGGTCCTGGGAAATAGGTACCACAAATATTTCTTTTTTGAACAGTCTTGGTCAAAAGTTCAGTATGTGCCAGTGATAAAATATAAACATAGGTCTTTCTGACTCTACCCACTACAAGCTCTGCTTATCAGATGAAAAGCATTTGACAAGCATTTTTTAAAGCACCCGCTATCTTCTAAGCACTGTGTGTGGTACTGGGAATACAAAGACAAAAATGAAATAGTCCTTGCCCTCAAAGAGCTTACATTGTATCTGGGATAGAACAAATCACTATAGCCCAATGGCAGGTCAAGAGAGGATCTGGAGAAAGCTTTTTTTCAATTAAATATCATCTTTATTAATTTCCCTTTCAATTTTGGAATTTGCAAATTTATGCTATTATGGTCCACCCATTCGTATAATTCCTAGGGTCCCCTTATCAATCAATCTATGTGTATCTGTATCTACTACTTTTCTTGCATTAATTTATTCAATGAATATTCTTTCTCTAAATGTCCTATTACATATCTGAGACACTTTTCTACTGAATGTTCTACCTACATCCACTCTAAAAAACTACCCCATAGCCATTCCTTTTAAACACATTCATGATTGCATAAATAATTCAGCTACGATGGTTATTATCTATTGTAAATACCGTCTGAATAAATTAGGTAGTGATGCTACCAGTAGGCATAGTGTAGAAAGTGTGTTACAGTTAGGAACTCTATATTAAGAATTAGAAGGTCTAGGGGCAAATTGGGGTAGTATCACTCACCATGTGCTCTTTAGACCCTAATAAGCTACTTTTTAAAACTTTTTTCTTTCTTTCTTCCTTTCTTCTTCTTCTTCTTCTTTCTTCTTCTTCTTCTTCTTCTTTCTTCTTCTTTTTCTTCTTCTTCTTCTTCTTCTTCCTTCTTCTTCTTCTTCTTCTTTCTTCTTCTTTTTCTTCTTCTTCTTCTTCTTCTTCTTCTTCTTCTTCTTCTTCTTCTTCTTCTTCTTCTTCTTCTTCTTCTTCTTCTTCTTCTTCTTCTTCTTCTTCTTCTTCTCCTTCTTCTTCTTCTCCTTCTCCTTTTTGGAGGTAATTGGGGTTAAATGACTTGCCCAGGGTCACATAGGTAGCAAGTCCCTCTACTCATGAACACAAGCACAGTCTGACCAGGGGTGGGGAACCTGAAGCCTTGAGGCCACATGTGGCCCTCTAGGTCCTCAAGTGCAGCCCTTTGACAGAATCCAAACTTCACAGAGCAAATCCCCTTAATAAAAGGATTTGTTCTGTAAAACTTGGACTTAGTCAAAAGGCTACACTTGAGGACCTAGAGGGCCACATGTGGCCTCAAGGCCTCAGGTTCCCCACCCCTGCTCCAAACCTTAGGAAGTAGGATGGGGTCATGCTCACAATTTAAGAAGCACTGCAGGAGTCACAAGTGGAAAAAGTTAAGAGGCCCTGGGATGGGAGATAGCAACTGGATTGTGATTTCCCTTGTATAAGGAACGCCCTGGTGAAGAAAACCCCTCTACCAGTGCAGTTCATGAACTTGCGCACTTCTTCTGCAACTTACATCTATGAATTTTAACACAAATTATTATTATTTGTAATGTGGTGAATCCATGTATATTTGTTGTTGTTTTCTACAGAATAATGATGGAATCAGAAGCTAAGAAATGAAACTAATTTTCCCTGCCTAGAAGGAATTTTGGTAGGATTCATCTACATGTTTCCAGTTTAGTTTATAAGAAAATTAAAAAAAAAAAAAGCCTGAATCAGCAGAGAGAGAAAGGACTGACTACAGGATGAGTAACTTTAGTATGCAAAGGGCTTTGGAAGGAATTCTTTCCTTTCCTGGATGCCTCCTTTCAATGTAACCTCAATACAGATTAGGTAGGACTTAGAATAAAGTGTGCTGTAAGAGCTATTTGACTTTGGCATTTATTTCTTTCATGATATAATAGTTGCAAGTATCATTAAGCAGTGACACTCAGCTCTGAATCCTGTCTTCATGTCCTTCAAACTCAGTCACCCTGACTTCTTAGAATCTCACTCATTTCAAGGCTCTGCCCAGATTGAACCATTTATCAGATGCCTTTTCTTATTATTTTCCCAATTGTCAATTATTTCTCCCCACACTCAAAATTATTTTTCATTTCCTTTTTGTTGACTTTGTATTTACTTATATGTGTATATAGTCTCCACCCAAAGCATAACGGAAATTCATTGAGGGCCAGGACTGTTTTATTTTTGTGTGTGAACCCCTCTTACCAAGTATAGTGTCTTGCACATAGTAGACACTTAATAAATGCATGCTGGATTCAATTGTCAGTTGGAGAGATGATAAAGGACTGCCAGACAATTTTAAAATGGGATTTAAAAAAAATAAAAATAAATAAAAATAAAAATGGGATTTAGATAGAAAGGCAATGTGGCATAGCAGATTTATGATCCCCATTAGAGTCACAGAGATGTGAATTCAAGTTCTGCCATAATAACTGTGCACACAAACAAATTATTATCCTTCCTTGTGCCTTCAGATACTATCTAGGACTATAAATTACAAAAGAGTTATTGTTAATGCATCAGTGGAAGGGGAACTCTATTTTGGGAATTGGTAAACTAATAAAGTCATAGATCTAATCCCATTTCTCTATCCACCCACCCCCCCCAAAAAAAACTCAGCTGGGACATATTTTGCAGATCCACTGTGGCAGCTAGATTTCAGGCAACTTGTCTAGTATGCATTTATTTTGTGATTCAATGGCAGGTCTGTCAAAACTGAAGGATGGAGAATATAGGTTTTTGCTGCTCTTGAGATTCTACCCTTCTTAGCAACTCTACAGCTGGAATCATGTGGAATAGTATCTTCCATTCTTTGATCATTCTAAATCAGACTCATACTTGATATCTGCAAAATGCATTTGAAATTTTTAAAATGTGCCTATAGTTTAAACATCTGATGGTGAAATGGCACACACCATACAATGAGAACATATGCTAAATCCGCTGGTTTTTGAAAGATGCAAATAGATGAATATTCCATTTCTGTCCCTTTAACAGCCTTCTCCCCCTGCCATAGTCATAGTTTTTTTTTTTTAATATTACTATTTTTCCCCTGACACTCACTTAAGTATCTGATTTTGCCTATTTTGGGCACAGTAGAAGTGAGTTTTTTGTTTCTTTTTAATTAGGAAAAGCCAAAAAGTAGTAACATAGAGCCCTGCTCCATACACTACCAATGTGTTTCACTGTGTATCTATCGCTCCTGACTAAGCTTGTTTAGAGAGGGCATTAAAATGATTTATTTTGTCTTCAATCTATTTTGTCCCAGTCCTAACAAGGATCTCAAGTTGCCTCAGGAGTCCCTCTTTATTACCCTATCTAAAATGGAGTGTAGGGCTCATTGCAACACCTGACATTCAGTTCAATATCCTTATCATTGCCTCATTGCTGCCTTTTGGAAGATTTGGCTTCTTTAGTGGTAGGAACAAAAGCCACCTCATGCTTGGTACCAGGCATGATCTTGGTATTAATGTATGGTATTAATGTTACATCACATTTCTAATCAACACTCATTTAATAAGCTTATCATGTTTAAGGCTGTATTGGGGACTATGAGCTATGAACAGAGCATCAGATACAAAAAAGTTTCATGGTACAATGAAAAAAGAACAAGATTTGGAGACAGAAAAGCTGGTTTTGAATCCTGACTCTATCACTTACTCTCTGCCTGTATGACTTTGGGTAAACTACTTTTTTTCTCTAAGTCTCAATTTCCTCTTCCATGCAATGAATAAAGAGGCTCAACCTCTAAGACTCTTTACAACTCTAAATCTCTAATCCAATGACCTAGACCCTGTCCTGAAGAAGCTTAATAAACCAGTCTAAAAAGATAACTGCTTTCTTCTACATTAGGATTCACATCTGGTAGAGCTATGAATGGGCATTACAGGCATTCTGACATCTTAACTGATACAAACATTGAAAAAATGTTCAAATCAAGTGTACCTTCAGGCAGGGGAGACCTGGGATCACACAGACTTTAGATATTGATTCTAGAACTTTGGTAGGGAAAAGGGATTATACTGGAAATTGCAACCCAGGAATACTTCATGGTATAGACCTGTAGGAGCCAACCTAGGAGTGTGGATCAGAAATCCCTTGAAAATTTGTGGGGAACTTCAGGGATATGTGTGACTCAGCACTGAATGGCTTACATTTTGAGATAATGAATTAATTCATTTATTGGCTACTGACACTGGCCTAGTCATTAACTCAGTGGATATTTAACAGGGAAAGACTCACCCTCAGTCACTCTCTTCTGTTTGTGACTATAAAGATGTCAGGACTAGTATAGAACCCCTCCTTGAGATACTCTCCTCACTTCATCTTTGCCACATAACCTAAATCCCATCTCTTTGCTTCTGTGAGCTTGAGACTGAATTTCAAAGCTCTGGCTGACTTTTTTGCTGTATGTCTCTGTGTTTGTCACAGGTGACAGAGCAGCAATCCTGCAATAGACATTTCCAGCCTTGGGGGCCACCTTGTGGGAAGTCTGAAGGTCCTGGGTCCAATGGTTCAAACTGACTGGTAGCTTTAGAAAAGACAGACAACAATAAGAAGATAAGCCCAAGACCTGGCCTGCCTTGCCAGAAGGCACAGACCTGAAGGAATTTATTTGTGCAAAGCTGAGGTGAAATTCAACATGGCTATTCACAGTCCCATCAAATGTTTTATGCTTTGATGTTTTTTAAGTCTCAATCTCATTAGAGAGTATAAGAGCAATTATTACTGCTGATCGTGTTAAGTCTTTGTTAATAAGTTATTGTGAGGTCCATCTGTGTTAAGCATTTCCTTTGTATGTGAGACATAAATACTTGCCCCATACTTGATTCACATTGTAAATTGATTTCCTTTCTGCTAATCAATTTGTGAAGACTCTAGACATGAGCAAAACCCTATTATTTAAGTAATTGTCCCTCCCAGGAATGATGTAAGGGGAGGAGGGAGAGATGGGAATAACAAACCAAAGGATATGAGAAAATTATCCTAAACTTTATTTTTGGTGGCTGGAGTTCCCCAGGAATCTGATCACTGTTTTCATAGAGCTAAGAAGAATCCCTTAGTGGGAAAGGAAAGAGTGAAGTACCCCAGTTCCAGCAACTGCTGCAGTTGTTAGAATAGAATCACAGAGACTTTGGAGGACTTTTGAGAGGATAGAAAATCCTGGAGCTAGACATTCAGAGAGAGCTCACTTCATTTTGGAATGCCAGTGGTCTTGAGGAAGAGATTCAACTAAGTTTTAGAACATTATTATAGAAGAGCAGAAGAAAAAAGACAGACATGTGGCTGAGGAGTGGGGTAGAAATGAGAGCAGACTGAACCAGCAGTTGTGACAGCTGGCAACAACTGTTGACAGCAAAGTTCAGTCAAAAGGTTTTCTTTTCTGTGCTTTCTCAGAGCACAAAGGTGACTCTGGCAGTGAGCCTTCACTGCAGTTCCCTATATATCACTTAACTGTTTACCTGCATTTATTTATTATTTGAGAATGCTAATAAATCACATGACCATTAACAGCACTTTTTGTCTAAGTCTACAAATTCATGGTTGGAGATTGAAAGAGAATATAGACCATGGGAAAAGAGATTTCCTTGGTTTTACTTTAGAGTGGAAGTCAAGTTGTTTTGAGAGTTTTTGTAATTTTGTAATTTTTAAGTTTTTCCATATCATACTCACTAGACTGCCTTTGAACCTGGTAAGAGAAAATGTATAAGGAAATTAATCAGTTGCAGGCTGAGGGGGGTCAGGATTCATGTGCTTGCCTTGAATGCATGTTCGTAGCCTAGTATCTTATTCCCATAACACACAGGTTATGAAAGGTCTCCTTTCAAAAGCATGCCAGACATTATCAAAACTAACTCAATTGGGTATTTTATTCAATCCTGCCAACCCTAGTCCTTTACTATATGTGTTATAAAGGTTTTCTAAAAGATTTTTTTTAACTAGAGGTCAAAGACCAAAAGAATTGTCAGTATCAAACCTACATTGTTGTAACATTTTTAGATTAACCTTAGAAAAAAGATTAAAACGAAGCATCAGATAGTGTGACTTTGGAGAGAGCCACTTTGCTTCGGTTGTCCCATCTGTACCTAGGAAAAGTATTTCATTCACAGGAATGTTGGAATCCTGAGGGCTTAACATGAAAGGTACAGAAAAGTTAAAAAAAAAAAAGTTCCTTATTCATTATCTGCTCTTCCACTACCAAGAATGTGAAGTATTTCTGAAAGAATGTCTTTCTGTGAGGCCTGGATATCCCAGCTACATTGTGACATCCTTTGCAAAACAAAGAATCAAGTTAAAAAAAATGCTAACCTGGCAGCCAGAACAAGAGACCAAATGTCAAGGTGAGGAAGTTTTCTCAAGGCAAGGGATCACCTTGGATAGCCTTTGCCAGAAGCTGATTTTCATATTGTTTATCACATTTAAGTTTATCACCTGGGGACTGTGTGGGGAAATATTTGGAAAGGATCTTGTGGGTTTTGCAGGTTGGGGAGAAAACATATTTTGATGTTTAAACTTGGAAGCAATCCATGAAGTTAAGTATGTTTGTTCTCCTCTAACCAAGGGTCATGCGCTTCTTGTTACAGAGCATAAACCACTTCAGAACGAGAAAAAGTACATTTTGGATAATGCTTTTGGGTTTTGAAACAGGTCCAGCAAACCAGAAGGCCATTTTTCCCACAAGTCAGAAGACAGTGATTAATCTGAAGTGAAAATATGAAGATGGTAAAGGATTCTGAGAGGAGACCCCATGTTTAGTCTGAATGCAAGAAGGTCATGGTAAACTACCTTTCAGTGCTATCCATTTATTATTTTTTAAAACGTACAGCTATCTTTTGCTTTTATGTAATCTTCATTTATCAAAATATAGCCCTTGTAGTAACCTATCCAGAGAGTCTATAATTTAAAAAAAAAAAAGGAAAGCAGTTCAGCAAAACTAACCAACATCAAATGAGTCTGACATTATGTACAATGCCACACACCCAAAGAGGAAGAGGTCCATTTTCTCTTATTTTCTTCACTGAGCTGCTCAGTCATTACATTTACACAACATTCAGGCTTATTGTTGTTGTTTTTGTCCTTTCTATTTACATTGTGTCTGTCTCTGTGCTGTGGTTATGTATTCTCCTGGTTTTGGTTACTTATTTACATCAAGTCACAAGCCTTCCCATTCTTTTCTACATTATTCTTATCTGTTGATTGTTACAGTACAGGAGTGTCCCATTACAGTTATGTATTAAAGTCATTTGGCCATATTCTAATCAACTCTAATTAGTATCAGTTCCAATCAAGGGTATCTGCCTTGTTTCTGGTTCTTTGCTATTATTATGAAGGTCCTTCTATAAATATTTTGGCACATATGGGGGTTTTCTTCCTTTTTGTTGTTTTAAACACATACATACATATATGTATATGTACAGGTATACATATATACATGTGTGTTTTGAGTGTCTGTATATACACTTTCTAACCTTATAAAAAGAACATAAAACCAAAGATCAAAGTCAAGATGTTTTCTCAGAGTAAGGATTACCTTAAATATCCTTTCCAGAATTATTTATTTTGATACTATTTATCAACATGGTAGCTTTTTACCTCCTTGGTTTAAAATGCACATTAAACTTGCTCAAGTTGAAGATAAACTCAAATACAAAATATTGGGCAAGAAATGATGTATTCCTTAAAAATGCAATCTGATCTAGAAAAGAAAATAACAGTAGGGAATCTAAATGAGAAGAAGAGTGGTGGGGTAAAGTTCTTAAACCAGTGTTAGGAAAGCCTAGGTTCAGATCCTGCCTCTGACCCTTACTAGTGGTGTGAAACTAGCCACATCATTTAGCCTTTCTCAACATTAGTCTCCTCATCTGTAAAATGGGGGAAATAATAACTCCTACCTCACAGGATTGTTGTAAGGATCAAATGATGTAATATATGTGAAGAGTTATTTATATGAGATATTTTTATCTAGAGGGTTTCAGATCAATTTGAATGACTTATTTCTGATTCCCAGCATGGCAGCTTCTTGGTCAGCCACATTTCATTTACAAGATCTGCAAAAATGTGTTGGCTTCTTATCCCAAGTTTCCAAACAGTAGACTGAATCATTCTTTGAAAGGTTTCCACTAACACCAAACCAACTAATGAAGTCTTAATAGTCTCTTAGTGAAATAAGTATATGGAGTCGTGAGGAAGCCTTTGTAGTAAGGGAAAGAAGTGGTTATTTCTAAGGGATAAAAAATAGGACGAATAAAGTTGTCAGTGATTTTTGGACAGAGAATTTTGTTCCACCCATTCTTCCTCACAAAAATGCCTACACCACAGTGATGTATGTTAACATAGATTTTTGATGAGAAGAAAAATCAAAAGTTGCCTTTCAGAATGTTTTTATGCACTTAGAATATAATTTCCCCTTTTCTTTAGCTCAAAGAAATGAGGTACTTCAAGACTCTCCCTTTTGTTGCCCAAAGTAATAGACTTACAGTATAGTATTTCTGCTTATTTCACCATGGAATCTGAAAGTATAATCTTCGCTGTCATCTGCAGGTTCAAATGTTGTTTTTTTTTCTCTATTTCAAATTTTATGTAGTTAATTGTCACTAAAATATTTGGATTTAGCATTATTGGATTGTCAGTGGGCACCCCCTCCACTGATATAGATCACAGTTTTCTGTAGCTTTTTATGTTGTGTGACTCTCAACTCTGTCCTTCCACAAAGACTATATAAAATATCTAACCAGCTGACTGCAGGGCTTCTTCCAGTTCTATCACTATCTTGCACCAGACATACCCTACCCAACAAATTTTCTAATTACACATGTTCTTAATATTTCTCTACATGAAGGCCTCCAATAACAAGGAAATCTACTAATTACCAAGACTGACCACTGCACTGTTGGGTAGCTCAGATTGTTAGGAAGTTTTATTTTGTTTGCTATAAGGATCAAGCCTAAATTTACTTCTCTGTAACTTTCATTCATTTCTTGTTTCTGCCATTAAATAATAAAAGTCTAACTTTTCTTTTGCATTGCAGCCATTCAGATACTTAAAGAGCACTCTAATATATTACACTTAGTCTTCTTTTCCCTAATTAGACACCTTTGGTTGCTTCTACTGACTGTCACATAGTATTGACTCAAGGCCCTTTAATATACTCTTTGCAGTCCCTTGAAATACCCTGTAGCTTATTAATATCCTTCATAAAATATGATTGTATTGGAGACAATAATGATAATTGGGGGCTTGCAAGGGTAAGATATAATCCATCTTCAAACGTTTTGATCGGCTGCTCACTTATCCCTTGGATTCAGGTCACCACCCCCTTATCCCATGTGTCTTTGGTTCCTACTTTTAAGACTACTTGTCTAGCTCACAGCACTCCATCATTTCTGCATGGATAGTTTAAGGTAGTTTTCCAAAATTTCACAACTAAAAAACTCTTCCATGAGCAAAATCAATGAAGCTGTGATAACAAGGGAAATTCAATTGGGAAAAAATCTTTGCACCAAATATTTAAAATAAATGTCTGATATCCCATGTTCACTAAAACAAATATGTAAGACCAAGAGGCATTACTCAAAAGATATATGGCCAAAGGATATGAATGAGTAGTTCTCAAAAGAATAATTATGAGTTATCAATAGCCATATGGAAGATTGTTCCAAATCACTAATAATAAAAGAAATGAAAATCAAATCAATGGGAATATCAATGGGAAAGAGAAATTGGAATAATCAATGTTGGAGAGTTTACAGAAATTCTTCAGGGTTAATACACTATTTATGGTGGTGAGAGTTTACTCTACCACCTTGGAAAATAATTTGAAATTATCCCCTCCCCCAAAAGACTAAAATGTTCAGGCACTCTGATCCCACAGCTGGACACATACTCCAATAGGAGGGGCCATGTATACAATATAATAATCACAGTATAACTTTTTGAGGTGGCAAATAAGTACAAATTAAATGCCTGTTAATTAAAGAAGAATTAGAAAAATTGAGATATATGAATGTAATGGAAGATTATTACAATGCAAAAAAATTGCAAATATGAATAATTCAGAGAAACATGGGAGAACTTAAATGAACAGATGTTGAATTCAGTAAGCAGAATGAGGAAAACAATGTACATGATGATCACAGCAAAAAAAAGTGAATGTTGTATAATTTTAATGACTAGTCTTGGCCCTGTAGAAGAAATGAAAAAAATATACCTTTCTATTATTATTTAGAAGTGGGAGACTGGGTGTTGTGCATGCTATTAGATAGTGTTAATGTGCTGTTTCATTTTGTTAAACTTTTTTGTTTTTATTTTTACCTTTGTTATAAGGGTAGTCTCACTAGAAAGAGGTCAGGTATATTATACTTGGAAATTAATGTCAAGTAGTATTCACCTTATGTGCACTC
This sequence comes from Vombatus ursinus, assembly GCF_900497805.2. Classification (NCBI taxonomy): domain Eukaryota; kingdom Metazoa; phylum Chordata; class Mammalia; order Diprotodontia; family Vombatidae; genus Vombatus; species Vombatus ursinus. Next base: position 91,255,813 of record NW_020954590.1, read on the forward strand.
TCTCTTTCTAAACATATATATATGTATATATATGCACACATATATATTCCCTTTCTTTGCAGCCTCAGTGCATAGCACAATGCCTGACACATAGTAAACACTTAATAGATACTTGTTAAATGATTGATCAAAAAAATTATCAATTATTATATTTGTATCTTTCACATGGCCTAAAGTACTCTTAGTAAAGGATAATCTGGTATAAAACTATTCTAACCATTTGTGACCACTACTTCTTTTTCTAGAGGTTCTCTGTCTCTTTAATAATATACTCTAGAATTTTCAAAGAAATAAAGTCAAGTTCATGGGTTTATCATGTGCATGTCCTATTCCATAGTCATCAAACAGTAGCCTACAATATACCCACATGTGACTTAAACCAGATGAAAATGTATTTTGGAAATATTTAACAAAATAAATAAAACTACAATAAGTAAAAATACAATAAAACATAGTTAACATTGTTTTCTAAGTCAATATGTGCCTTCAAGGATCCTTATGCATGGTTTAGTGCCCTCCGTTTCTATGTGAGTTTGATACCAATGTTTTATTCAACTCCTACTCCCTCCACATTTTTTTAAGTAAAGATTGACTATTCCCCAGTCAATAGATACTCTCGTTCTCTAAGACTTTTGAAATGTCATTAAAATATCATTGACCATAGTGAGTGGCCATGGACATAGATAATTTGAAGACAGTTATCTGAATTCATTAAAGAAAGCTAGTTTCCCTCTTGCTATCTTCTTATAAATACATATCAACTGCCTATCTGCCATTTGCATTGTGTCCAAAGGTTGTTTCCCTTGGTAGGAAAAAAAAATTAGACTTGAAAGGTATTGTCTTTATACCCCAGGGAGGCCATTGATAAGAAAACCCTAATATGCACAAAGTTAACAAGTCAAATCAAGGAGCATTTATTAAGTGCACCCTATATGCTAGGTTTTATAATAAGCACTGAAGATACAAAAAAAAAAGAGTTTTCTGTTTTCAGGATGCTTATAGTCTAATGGGGAAACAACATGCAAAGAACTAATAACAAATATTATTTAATAACAAACATAAGATAGATAGATGGATGGATGGGTGGGTGAATGGATGTATGGATATTAGATAGAGATGTATATTCAAATGATAAATTGAAGATAATCACAGAAGACAAGGCTAGCGCTACCATTAAGGGGAATCAGAAAGACTTCTTGAAGAAGGTAAGATTCTAGTTTAGTCATGAAGAAAGACAGAAGGTGGAAAAAGGTGGGGAGAGAATTCTGGGCATGGAGGACAGCCAGTGAAAATTCTCTAATTTGAGAAATAGAGTGTTTTGGACAAGGAACAGTAAGGAGGCCAGTTTTACTGTATTGCAAAGCACGTGGGGTGTGGGCCAGGGATGAAGTGTATAAATTCTGGAAAGAGGAGACTAGGTTATGAAGGGTCTGAACACCATTGTGGGGAGGATTTTAAATGAGATACTAGAGACAATAGTGAGGCTCCTTCAGAACAGACCTGTCCCTGTTTCATAGATTATATGGTCAGTATGGTCAAACCTGAACTTTAAAAGGAAGATCAATTTGAGAACTGAGTAGAGAATAAACTGAAGTAGGGAAAGACTTGTGGCAAGCAGAACAACCTATTGGTTATTACTATTGTAATAGCCTAAGTGTGAAGTGATGGGGGCGTGTACCTGGAAAGCGGCAGTGTCAAAGGAAAGCAGAGAATATTATAAAATAAAATTTATGAGACGATAAAATATTGGAAATGAGAGATGAGAGAGTGTGAAGACTTGAGGATAAGACCAAGATTTTACCCCAGGATGACTATATATTAATAGTGGTGCCTTCTACCTTAATAGAAAAGATAAGAGAAGGGGATGGCTTGGGGAAAAAGATGAATTAAGTTTTTTACATACTCAGTTGAAGATGTCTACTGAACATCTAGTTCAAGATGTCCAATAGGCAGTCAGAGGTGGAAGCCTGAAAATTAGGAGAGAGATTAGGGCTGGATAAGTATATCTTGAGAATGATCAGTTTAGATATTATAATTGCATAAGTGTGAGGTAAAGAGACTGTCAAAGGAAATGGTATAGAGGGAGAAAAAAAAGAGGGTTTTGGACAGAGCTCTGTGGGACTGCCATAGTTCCAGCATGACCTGGATGAAGATCCAGCAAAGGAGATTGATGAGGAGCAATCAGTCAGGTAGAAGAAGAACCAGGACAGAGTAGTGTCATGAAAACCTAGAGAGAAGAGAATATCAAAGAGAAACAGACAGTATTTTTTTTTTGTTTTTGGTGAGACAATTGGGGTTAAGTGACTTGCTCAGGGTCATATAGCTAGTAAGTGTCAAGTGTCTGAGACCTAATTTGAACTCAGATCCTCCTGACTCCAAAGCCAGAGCTCTATCCATTGTGCCACCTAGCTGCCCTAGAAGTAGATAGTATTGAAGTTTGCAGAGTGGTCAGGAAGGATGAAGATTGAGAAAAAGCTTTTAGATTTGGCAATTAAGAGCTGATTGGTAACTTGGGAGAGCAGTTTCAGTTGAATAATGATGTAAAGAAGCCAGACTATAGAGAGTTAAGAAGAGAGTGAGATGATGGAAAGTGGAGGCATAGATTCTAGATAGCTTTCTCAAAATTCTTATAGCAGTATTATTTTTTCTCATAGCAAATAATTACATGCCCATCCCTACTTTTTTTCTAGCAGCAAAGGAGATGCCCATCCATTGAAGAACAGCTAAACAAATTATGTCACATGAATGTAGTGGATCATTTCTATGCTGTAAGAGACAATGAACATGATGAATACAGAGAGACTTGGAAAGACCTTCATGAACTTAAAATAACTATATTCAAGGAAACAACTGCACAATGACTATAACAACAGAAATAAAAAAGATAACCACTACAACATAATCAAAAGTGAATGTTGCATAATTACAAAAAACAAGTATGGAAATGTCTCCTTCTATTTCTCCAGAATTTTATTCTTGAATTCCCCATTCCTCTTATTCTGGATATTTCCCCATGTCAAATTTTAGTCCTTGTGATATTACCTTTCCTTTCTGCTCTCATCAAATCCACATTTTTTGGCACTCAAGACATGCTGATTACTGCCACCCATAAGGAATTATTTCCTTTGCCCTTTGGGTAAGCGGGGATCACATAAGAATCTATATTATGAATCGACTTCATGGAGCTCTGGCTTATGGCTCTCATTTCCCTTTGCCTGAATTGTACTTGTTGTCTCTTGCCCTGAGATGCTTTTTTTTTTCTCTTTTTGTCTTTAAGAGCTATTATGGGGAATGGAGACTAGCACTATGTGAACAGACTTGGTGTCTGCTATGAATCAAAATTTGTATTTTAATTGAAAAGAGAAGAACAAGTCAGTTGGGTCTATTGTTTTGTCTTTCTTAATATTTTCAAATAGAAAGGTGATAACTAACTTTCCAGATTTATCATGCATTGTTCTTTTTTATTCACTTTACGTTCCAGCCAAACTAGGAGACTTGTTCCCAGCATACAATATTCCATTACCTGCTTGTAACTTTTTATAGATTGTGTCCCATTTCCAGAATGTACTCCTTCCTTGATTCTCTCTTCTTAGCCTCAACTCAGGTACTATCCCCTACACAAGGCCTGTTCTAATCTTACCACTTCCTAATGCCATTCCCCTCTTTACATGAAATTACTTAATATTTAATTATCTTTGGCCATTTTAAAAAATAGAGTATCAACTATTTAATATAAATGTAGAATGTTTAGTAGACTGTAGAATATATTTTTTTCCATAGAATGTACTCCTTGAAGACAGGGATGACTTTCATTTTCCTCCTTGTATGCCTAGTATATAGCACAGTATCAAGAACACAGTAGGAACTTAATACATTCTAGTTGAAATGAACTGCATAAAAAGAAGAAATTACTTTTATATGAAAAAAAGAAGAAAATCATAGAGGCCAAAGCAAAAAAATTGTTGCATTTATTGTGATTTTTAAGATTATTTTTATATAAAATACAAAGCCCCATACTCCTCCCTTTCCAAGTGTGGAACCCCAAAGAAATTGCTTTTTAACTTTTATTTTTGGATGTGGAAAATTCTTTGGTGGGGACGGAGTTCAAGGGAAGATGGGAGAGAAGCAGACTGGAAGGCTTCTGAAGTTGCCAGAGGATTTTTAGAAGACTCCAGCAACCAGAATTTTTTGACAATTGGACATGGCAGTTGGCTACTTGACATTTTAGATAAGTTTTAGAAAATCTGACAAGTGAAGTTTTTCAGAAACCAAGCTACTATTAGCACAGAATATCTGTGGAAAGAGTGAGATTTTTTTTCAAATGTTTGTTTTGAAAAGCCAGGTCAATGATGGGAAGCTAGGCGGCACAGTGGAAAGAGTGCCAGACCTAGAGTCAGGAAGACTCATTTTCATGAGGTCAAATCTGGCCTCAGACACTCACTAGCTGTGTGACCCTGGACAAGTCACTTAACTCTGTTCACCTCAATTTCCTCATCTATAAAATGAGCTGGAAAAAGATATGGCAAAACCCTCCTGTATGTTTGCTAAGAAAACCCTGAATGGGGGATCATGAAGAGCCTGATACAACTGAAAAACAACTGAACAACAAAATCAATGATGATTGTGCAAAATACCATCTATGAAATAGGGACCTGTCTGCTCTGAGCACCCTATATCCATTCATGACTCAGTGTTGCCAAACTGAAATGTTGCTTGAAATCTCCAGAGTACCAGAGTCTCAATATGGTCTCCAAACATGTGTGTGTATGTGTATGTGTGTGTGTTTGATCTTACTCATTCCAAATCTGATTCCAGATCTCTGCTAAGGAAAAAAAAAAGAGTAGGAAAAAGGTTGTGAGTTGCATAGTCTAGGGAAAGAGAAATTGCCAAGATTCACAGCATTCATTTACTTTATCCTGTTCAGACTAATAAGCAACAAGTATTTGGCTCTGAAATCAACGTGGTTTTTTTCCCCTAGTAGGGGAATATAGGAATTGGAATGTTCAGCTCCTATGCAAGGTATGATCAACCAATAATGTATATTGAGAGACTCCTATGTGCCCTTCCTAGTAGTTTTAGGTCTGTCTAAGCCGTGGCTTAAGACAGAGTCCCTGCCCTCAAGGAGCTCAGAGCATTGTTTGGGAAGATGTACTTGCATATACAAAATATAATAAAGTGTTCATTTCTGTTATGCAGGATCATCCAATGCAAAGTCAGGTAGTTTTTAAATATTATCAATGCCTCCTCCCACTTTCCTCTTCACACTCTTCTCCCCACCCTCTAGGAAGTTAATACTCCCATGTTACCTATCCGAATGAAAGCTTAAGGAAAGGGAATAGAGTGAAAAGCAGAACACATTGAAGAGGATCTCAAAGGACCAAATCTCCAATAGTGGAAGCTCTAAAAATGGGACACTTGGAAAGGGCAAGTGTTTGGAACAGGATGGTAAGCTATCTTAGGAATCACCAAATCACAAAACATCAATTAGTCATCATAAACATCTGTTTGTTCCACTTACTTGTAAGACAGTAAGTATCATAGGAGTTCTGAGAAGGTATTTAAACCTGCAACATTCAGGAAGCTTCCCACAGGAAGTGGGATAAAGGCTTTTGGATAATCTGAGACAGGGCTTTGCTGTATAGTAACTTTGGGACTGCTTCAGATTTGAAAGGATAAGAGTTCGCTAAATAAAGTTCATTTATGACACAGAGTCTAGTGATGATCAAATTGTAACAATGCAATTGTATATGATGGTTTATGTTTAGTAAAGATTAACTGTAGTTATTCATTAATCTTGATTTACTGTGAATGGAAAAGCTGATGTGCCTTCTGCAAGGCCAAGGGAAAAAGAGTCATACTCAAGGATTCATTCATTCCACAAGCAGGTCTCATAGGCAAATGCTTAAGCGTCACAAACATTCATTTAGACATGTGTTGGGAAGACAAAGTAGGTATGTGAAATGTTTATAAAAATGTTTCCATTAGGCTTATGATAGCTATGTGAAAAAAGTATTCCCATTGGCATGAATATGTATCTATTGTGAGGCAAATGGAAATGTCTTTTTCCCCCCCTTGAAGCCTTTGGTATCTTAAACTTCATTACTTTTCTATAATAAATAACTCTAGTCCTCAGGAGTTTATTATTTTTAGTTACACTTAAGATATCCAAAAAAAGCTTTTTCTATTCTAAGAGTCAACATTAACTCATTAAGCACTTAATAAGCACATACTACATGGCAAGCACTGTGATAGGAACAAATACAAAAAACAAAAATAGTGCCTGCCTTCAAGGAGTTTATATTCTATTGTAGAGAGGTGGCTAGGTAATGAAATAGATAAAACATAAGGCCTGGAGACAAGAAGACCTGAGCTCAAATACTGCCTTGGACACTTACTAGCTGCGTGATCCTGGGCAAGCCACTTAAACTCTGATTGCTTCAGTTTACTCATTTGTAAAATGAGAATAATAGTAGCATCTACCTCACAGGGTTCTTGTAAGGATCAAATAAGATAATACTTGTAAATTGCTTAGCACAGTTCCTGACACATAGTAGATACCATGTAAATGATAGCTATTATTGTTGGTGCTGCTGTTGTTATTGGAGAGAACTGACATGAACCTATAAACTTAAAGATTAATAAATACAATAGAGATACAAAATAATAAGGGCAAGGTTTCCTGAAGAAACCAGTATATAAGGTGAACCTTGAAAATAAAGAATCTATGAGGCAGAGATGAAGTCAGAGTACATTCTTATTATGGGAGGACAGATCATTAAAAGACGTGGAGATGAGAACTGATGTGCCATATATGAAGAATGACAACTGGTCAGTTTGACTGGATTGTTAAATAATAACCAAGCTAATTATACGAAATAAACTGAGCATAGTAGGCTAGAATGTGATGTGTGATGTGAAGAGATTTAAAATTTAAACAAAGGCAGCCTCTGTTTAATAACTATTTATTAATCCTACTAGGTCAATAATTATTTATTAATCCTACCATGTGTCAAACACCATGTTAAGTGCTGGGAGTAAAAAGAAAGACAGACCAGTCACTAACTGGAGATAATTGGTAGACACAAAATACTAGCATTAAGAAGGGATCAGGAAAAGAAAACATTGTATTTTATTTTAGAGGTAAAAAAAGGAACCAATGGAGTTCCTAGAGGAAGAAAGTGACATAGTCAGACCAGCTTTAGGAATATCCATTTGGCAATTGTATAAAGGAACAAATGGAAGAAGAGAGACCGGAGGCAAGGAGATCGATTTAGAGTCAACCAATTAATCTAAGAAAGGACAGAAGGTTTGAACTCAAGTGTGAGAGGGATGAATTCTAGAAGGGCATACATATGAGATAAATTATGAAGGCAAAACTGAAAAATATTACAAATGATTGCATATGAAAAGTAAAAGGGAGGAAAAATCCAATATAACTCTGAGGTTTTGAATTTTGATGATCAGAAAGATGGTGGTACTCTCAACAGAAATAGAGAAGTCAACAACACCACTAGTAAATCACTTTTTCCAAGTATAAACATGTCAAAAACACAATTATGGCATTGTATTCCTGAGCTTAAATTATGTGTGCAGCTTACTTTTTGCACAAAAAATAAATATAAGTGTTCAAAATATTTGTTTTAGTAAAAATAATAATGCCTAGAAATTATGATGAAAATTATACCATGTGGGACATTTTTTCTATAAGTTCTGTTTAAAATTTTCTTAGTTTTCCTGAAGAACTTATAGAAAAAATGTATTTTTATAAATAAAAATGACACTACTTCTATTGGCAATGCTTTCATGTTTGTCAAATTTAATTTAAAGTGGTATTCTTTTTCACAATTAAAAGAAAATTAAAAACATTTTTGCAGAATGACTTCCAGTTCTTTCTCACAGTTATGGTGATATCAAATGGCAAATCAGAAGCATGGAAAGGACACTTTGGAATATACTCATTCTGCAGACATCAAAAACACAGACACCATAGAGGTAATGAACTAGGCCAATGATAAATGAAGCATTAGAAGTCTAGCAAGAGTTCTTTTCTGGAATGTGAACAAAGCAGAGAAAATTCTTTTTTTAGCAGTATGACTTTGAGAGCTGAAGATTTGGATGAAGTTGGAAATAGATTCACCTATTGAGCTGCTACAGAAAAAGCCAAATTATTTCCTCTCCTCTTTCGCTACTTTTGGAATTAATCATTAATAACCTTGTTTAGCACCACCACCACTCCCCTTCTCCTATTCTCTAGCTGCTGCCTTTAGCTGTACCTCTACAGAGAGATTTTTTTGCATAAGTGTGAAAGAGAACAGTGAATAAATGCACCACCAGGGGGCCATTGTTGATTTTAGCTTCTAGGGGGAAAAACAAGGATCTATGCTTGCCTTACTATGGGAGTTTTGTAAAAATAGGAAATCAATATTAATAAGATTCTATCTCATTAAAGTTCCTGAACTCTCAGCTTGGGTGAAGAAGAGGGAAAGGGAAAAATACCTTGTCATCATGACATTTCAGATTCTTCTTGTTTCTCTCTCTCTGTCTCTCTGTCTCTGTCTCTGTCTCTCTCTGTGTGTCTGTCTTTCCGTCTGTCTGTCTTTATCTCTGTGTCTCTGGCTCTGTTTCTTTCTCTTGATGTGTCTGAATCTCTGACTGTCTTTCCATCTCTGTCTCTCTCTGTCTTTCCGTCTGTCTGTCTCTTTCTCTCTGTGTGTCTGAATCTCTGTCTGTCTGTCCATCTCTGTCTCTCTCTGTCTGTCTCCATCTGTCTGTCTCTCTCTTTGTTCTATTCCCCTCTTTCTATCTCTCCCACTTCTTCTCTCTTTTGCTCTCTCTCAATCCAAAGCAACTATGATCAATCAAATCTTAATCTAAGCAGGTCATGGCACTAATTAAAATGCAAAGAATAAATAAACTTTAAAGAACAGGAAAAGCTGTGAATCAATATCTTCCCTCTTGGACAGAGGGAGGGAGACAGAAGAGAATCATTTCACCACCTGCATGAGCTATTTCAAAAGGGGGAAGTTTAGCACAATCAAACTTCTCTTGCCTCAGCCCTAGGCATATGACATTTGCTCACAGTGGGTAGAGGTGGGTCCTTAGAGTCCTAATAACTACCTTTACATCTCACTTTCATCTCTCACAGTTTCTTTACCTGACAACATTCTGATTGCCCAGTGTCTCCCTCTAAGCTCTATTCAACAAATCAAAAGTAAAACTTGAACTTTTAGCCAAAACTGCCGAACATGGAGAGAATCCATGCATGTCACCTCTCTCAGAAGGCAACTTCTCTGCAACTTATAGTCTTATAGAGTTGTCTGGGACACCAAGAGGACAAATGACTTGTCCAGAGTTGTATGACTAGTACATGATGGAGGTGGGACATGAGCCCAGGTCATCCTGATTCCAAGATACTCTATCTACTACTACTTCTCTCCAATGAAAATTTAAACTATAGGCTTCCATTTAAAACAGGGGAGGTAATAGATCCACTCAACTGTGTACTAGTCAAATGACACTCAGAGTATTTTATTCAATTCTGGGCAATATAAGCTGATGAAAAACATGGCAACATGGAACACGTCCAGCAGATGGTGACTAGGAAAGAGAAAGGACTCAAGACTATATCAGATACAAATCATTTGAAGGAATTAGGTTGTTTCCAAAGGAGGCGAGAAAACTTGGACTGAGACATAATTGTACTCTTTAGATACAGTTAAGTAGTACAGTGGATAAAGCACTGGACCTGGAGTCAAGAAACACTGAGTTCAAATCCAGCCTCAGACACTTATTAGCTGTGTGACCCTGGGCAAGTCACAACCCCATACATATTCCTTTTCTATAAAATGGAGATAATAATAGCACTTGCCAGGGCTACTACGAGAATAAAATGAGATAATATTTGTAAAGCACTTTGCAAATCTTTAAATCAGTATACAAATGCTAGCTATTATCATTAATTGATGGATTGTCATGTATAACTTGTATAGGGTTTAACTTGTATAACCCTTGTAAGTCCTGGATATTAACTGGCACGGTGACTAGAACACTAGACCTGGAGATAGAAAGTCCTGATTTCTAGAGATGTCTATATCTCCCCCTTAGGATATCCCTAAGGTATTGGATTTATTCCTTCTAACGCTTTTGGTGGCAACACCCGTTCTACTGTGTTCTCACCAATATTAATTACTAGCCACCTCTTTGTTGTGTGGTTGTTCAGTTGTTTCAGTCAATGTCTTACTCTTCATGACCCCATTTGGGTTTTCTTGTTAAAGATACTTGAGTGGTTTGCCATTTTCTTCTCCAGCTCATTTTTACAAATAAAGGAACTGATGAAAAGAGGGTTAAGTGACTTGTCCAGAGTCATACAGCAAGTAAAGTGTTTGAGATCAGCTTTGAACTCAGGAAAATGAGTCTTCCTGATTCCAGGCCTGGCACTCTATCCACTGAGCCACCTATCTGCCCGTCATCTCTTCAATATTTAATAAATAGCAGTTAATATCTCCTCAATATTATTAATATGTTGCTAATATCTTATTAATAATGTCCCAGTATCAGTTAACAAGTTATAATCAATTAGCCTTTGCAAAAGAATAGATATATAGAGAGATAATATAACAAGAAGTACAAATACATCTCCACAAACCAGGGGCACATTTTTACCATACCACCATGGTGCCTAGGGAGAATGGGCTCAAACTTAAAGTGATTCCTGTCATACACAAGTGTTTACAAAATTCATTTCTGAATGTGGAGGTGCTTATGAAAAAGTTGCTTTCCTGCTTGTAGAACCAGCATCTCAGTGTTGATCCATCACTTGACTTATTCAAGTAAGTCACTCAGACCCTCCCTCATTACCAGGTTTGGCTGCCCACAAACTCTAGCATAGCCTCCAGTTCCTGGACAGTTAGTGCTCTCCCAACTTTTCAAAGCCTGCAAGGTTGCATTCCAGCACATTTTATCTCAAATACTTCTTTACCTAACCCAGAAAATCTGAAGCTGAGGGGACTGGACCCATCTGGTTGCTAGGGTTTCCCCTCATGTTTAATGGAGTGCCAAATTGATTCCATCACACACTGGGAGGAGGAAGGCACAGAGTTGAGTTCTATTGCAAACATGTGGGGAGGCTTGAGTAGCCCTGTTTCCTAAAAGTGGTGAGGGAAGGAGTACTGAGTGAGAATATTAAGGGTTAGGGATTAGTCATCTCTCCTGTTAATTCATAGGGTTTTTTGGTATTGTTGACTATGAAGGTAGCTGAAATTGTTCTATCTCTTACTCAATAATTCCTATTTTGGAAAGGTTTGAGAGGTCACAAGGAACGGGGGGAAAAATTGAGTCCTCTATCTTTTGGAATCATAGTTTGTCATTGCATTGAACAGGGTTCTTTCCAAGTTGTTGTTGGTTTTGTTTTTTTAAATAGTTTTGTTGTTAATCTATAAGCTGTTCCTCTGGTTGTGTTCAGTTCAGTCTACATCATTTCACAGATGTCTTCTCAGTTTCCTGTGGAATTATCCATTTTGTCATTTCTTTCTATTGATCATAATTTTTCTAACGAAACTGACATTTCCAAAATAGGAAGATTTTCAACATGGAAAATTTATATAAAGATGTAAAGTGGAATATTTGACCTTCTAAAGTAATTAAGATTGTTCATTTAATGTTTCGGATGAACATAGAATACTTCTAGTAAATTGGAAGAATTTATTTTAATTGCCCAAAAGTGATCTCTGTGTTGATTTTGAGTATCATATAATTTTACTAGGGTAATATATGCCTGGGTAAAATTTGTTATATTATACAGTAGTTCTTTTAGACTGTTTCTTTAAAGAGTTGAGAAATGAGCTTTATTCATTAGTCCCTAAGCAAGTATTTTGGATGGCAAATGATGGGTGGGAGGAGGGAGAGGTGGAGATGAGAAAGGTCATGCCTCATTTTTGTTCCACACTCCTCTGTGTGTGAAAGGGAGAATAAAACTGAATGGCTGCTTTGACACTTTTCATATTTTCCCTGAGAGGTTCCTTATGATGAATGCTATAGAGAATTTGCCAGGAAAGTAAATTAATAGCCTCCAGTAGCCTCCACCATAATTCAGTGCTGTGCACTTTTATTTGTTTATTAGGAGTGTGATGTCACAGGCTGCTGCAACCCTGTGACCCACACTTTTCTTTTACCAACAAGTCCCAAGTTTTGGCCCTCTGTCTGGTGTTTCATGGCTACCACTCTTCTTCCCTTCTTGGCATTCTCACTACTCAGTTTTACATGAGGTAGCAATCACTAGCTTTGCTCTTTTCCTGCTTCTTTGGGGTTTTTTGGTAGTTTTTTTTTTCTAATCCTACAAATTTCTTTAGGGAAATATACTTCTTCAATGCTTCAGTGAATCTGCAATTTCATCAATATGAGTTATTTCTAATGGGGCAGACACAACTTATACACTTTTTCATCCTGTGAAACTGTTCAGGTCCTCCTGAAAATTCTCTTAACATTAGAAAGGTCCCAAAACAGCAAATGAGTAGCCAATTCACCTCTTTTTACAGTTATGTATTTCCATTATTATATCTTCTATTCAACTACTTACACAAATTCATCACTGGTACCATGATGCACTCTATTTATATCTGTCATGAGACTGTCCATTGCCCTTTTTATGGCCCCACTATTACACTTTTAAAAACAATGGTATCCAATGATTTGTAGTCATATAATGTTTCCAGAAGACTCCAGGTGTTAAAAATGGATTTTTGTTTTAGGGGGAAACTTAGGGTCTTTGGAATTGTTGAATAATTTTCCAGATTTAATCTAGCCTTTACTCCTAATCCATCCAAGTTTCATGTACTGATGAAGAAGATCTATGAGTTATTCACTCAACTGTACATCATAGTCTATATAACATGTATTTTTCATCCACTTTGTTTTTCCTACATATGTATTTTAGATTATGCCCTTTTCTGTAATTGAAGGTATCATTTGGGAGGTTTTACAATATCTGGAGCTTGATGTAATTACCATAGTGTCATAACACAGATGCATATGTACAATGTCCCCATTTCTATAGATTCTGTCTTCCATTGAACTATAAACTCTTTGTGAGTAAAAGTTGCTGTCTTTATTTGGATATCCAGAACTTAGCAGAGTTCCTGGCATATAGTAGCAACTTAATAGATGCTTGATTTTTTTTACTTAAATTCCATTTGGAATCTGCTGAAAATATCCTTTATGATGATAGGAAACATTTTTATTAACTATATGTCCTTCCACTTTTTCTATCTGAACCAAATATCTTTTTTATTCTCATTAAACTAAAGAAAGCGAGGTCTTAAATTCTTTGGCATGTTCAATCATTTATTTAATGGGAAAAGTATGAGTTGAAGAGTGGCTAGAAATATGGAGATGTCTAAACCCAGATATTAATCAGATCAACAGTAAAAAGTGGGACAAATAAAGCAAAACAACAATAAAAAACAAAGGAGGAGAAAATAAAGAATTCAAAAACAAAAATTCTATTAAAAGTCAGAATGAAGAAAAATAAGCAAACAATCAAAAAAACCTCAACACAATGAATAGATATTTTGATTTTATTCAATTAATGTTTATAAAAATATATATAGCAAGATACAGTATAATTAAACACATAACCAAAACACTAATTATCTTTAAAAAATTTAACAATAATGTAACAATAAAACATTAAGTAATAAAAACAATACCTATAATGCCTTTGTAAAAAGACCCCCAAAAAATCACTTCTTCATTAAAAGAGGAATTAAAGTATTTACACCTTCCTGGTATACTTAAATTTTGCCTTAATCCAAATATATTAAATATCCATATATATTATCTATATACAATTCCTGTACTGTGTACTGTCATTGCCTGGATCATAAACTCCTAAAACTTCCTTAGTCATATTGCTATATAGTATGTAAGCTTCATGGACCAGATGCAATTTGATATTTTGATTCTTTGCAAGCTCTGGTGATTTCAAAGGAAAAGTATCTGCTTTCAAGAGGAACTGTCTCACTACCAATTGTAGTTATTAGTTTCTGATATTCTAAAATTATAAGGTGCTGTCATAGTGCCTCCTCTAGCCCAGCAAGAGTTAAATTTGCTGAAAACTCACGAGTGTCTACCACTTACCCTCAAGAGACAAGGAAGTAAAGGGATGCACAAATTCAACAAGAAAAAAAGAATATTACAACAACAAGAAGGTTACAAGGATAAATAACAATTGTCACACAAATTTACAAAATGATTTTTAGAAGTACATTAAAAAATGAAAAAAATTATAGAAAATAGAACAGGAATCAGAGATTTCAAAGTGGAATATAGAAATAATAGCAATAAAATATGGAGTTTGTAGATGGTCTCTTTGTATCAATTGATTTAAAAAAAAACAAAATAGGCATACTTGAAAAGGAAAAGGTCTTCAGAACAAAATTAAAATACAGCAAAAACAGAAGAAAATCTTATATCTCTATAAGTCCAAACAACTAACCTTAAAAACAGAATGCAATAACATAATCTGAAAAGGTGTGGTCTCCCAGAAACACCACTATAAAACCAAAAAGACTGATACTTTAGGTGTCTAGGAACAGAGGACAGAATACACTTCAATGGAACTTTCAGATCCTTATAAAAACCTCAAGTTTAATTCATATAGGAATATTATGACCAAATGAGCACTTCAATATAAAGTGATAAATATTCTACAAAGACAGGAGTAAGCCTCTCATATAGCAAGAAGAAAAAAAGAACAAATCATTGATAAGTCTGTTCCTTGACCATGAAAAATGAGAGGAAAAGTTGAATATGATATTCCAAAAGCAAAGGATACCAGTTTGTATCACAAAGTAGCATATCACACAAAGCAGAGCTAAACCATTTACTAAGAGGGAAAAAAATCAGTTTTCAGTGGGAATAATTTCAATGATTCAATAATTCCTACTAAAAAGGATGAAATTAAGGAATTTGACATGGAAATTAGCTTTTAAAAGAAACACATCAAAATCAATTTGGGATTTATTTGAGATGAAAAGATTAAACACATGAATTACATGCGTTGAGGAGGGGGCAAAGTTATGGTGAATTTTGGAATGTTTATGTTGTCTGATGGCCATTGAGAGAAAAAAAATCAATTAGATAATTGATGAATGAAACCCATAAAAGGAAGTTAAATAAAAGTAATCTAGAAAAGGGCAGAAGCTTAGAGGTAAGAATGAGATTAATATTTCTTGGAATCCAGCAACCATAAGTGAAGATATTTAAGACAAAGAGACAAGGAAATGGAGAAGAGTCAATAGAAATACAAATGTTCTTATCCAAGTTGAACAAAAGAGGAGACATTTGGAATTCTCACCTTATCTGGAGGGGTAATTAAAAGAATAAAGGTGGGGGGCATCAGATTATGAGCCAAGCCTATAAAAGCAGAACTGTAATTACCCTAGTGGTTGAAAGACGTGTGAAGGATGAAGTTAGTAGAATAGTAGACATAGAGAGCAATGGGATTCTGGATATTGTCTGATTCAATCCTACCATATTGTCAATGGAAGTAGGGAGATAAATAAGATACAGAGAAAGTATAATGGCTTACTGTAGGATGAAAGAAAAATGAAAAAAATTACATTATGCTAGAATGAAACAATGAAACAATTGAAATTAATATCATTATTTGATATGTAGTCACAAAATAGCTAACATCTATCATTTAATGAATCAATCAAGAATCATTTCTTAGGTGCCTAAAGGAAAGCAAATCAACAAGTAAAAATGCCTTGATAATAAATCAATGATTGTTTTTTAAATTTATTTAAAATTTTTCTTTCAGGACATGATAAATCCAATAGAAAGATTTACAAGATGGGAATTATATTCAAACATCAAATTGGGGGAAAATCCTAAATTTAATATATCTATGGTAAATATTTAACTGGAATCTTATATGAAGGTTTTTTTTTTAAGAATCGTAAGTGCCTTTCCAAAAAAATCATGTACTAGAGAAAAAGGATACTAAATACATATAGAAAATTAGAGAATATTGAGTGCATATTTAAAACCAAAACAAAATACTGATCGATAAAGGAGATATAGATTTTAATTGAGATTAATGCCTTTAATACATTAGTATGTAATAATAGATAAAAATAAATGTTAGAAAGGATTAATAAGCACTTACTAATTGTCAGATACTTTATTTAATATAATAAGATACCTTATTAAAGAAGTTGAAAACAAGGAGTTACCAATCAAGATATATTGACTATAACTAAAGCCATCCTAAAGAATATTTATAAATTGGAAATTTATAAATCAGAAAACAAAAGAGATTATTAAAAATGAGCATACAACTAAAATGCTATGAAAAATTCAATAACTTTAAAAAGGTACAAAATAAGATTTTAGATAATATAAAACAAGACTATTGAAATGATAAAACAAAGGAACTACTTTTTAATCACTAACAAAATCAATAAACAATAACAAATTTGTTTTTTTTAATAAGGGGAATGAAGTACATTTATAACCCTTGAAAGTAAGTGTGGTCAATTTGCAATGAATAGAGAGGAAATATAGCATATTAATAGAAACTGAGAACTGAGAATTTAAAGGAAATAGATGAGTAAATCTGAAAATAAAATGCCCAAACTAACAAACAAGAAATAGAAATCTCAAACTACCCAAATTTAGAAAGAGAAATTGAGCACACCACAAATGAATTCCCATTTAAAAAAAAAATCTCCTTTCCCAGAAAGATTTATAATTTAATTCCATCAAACACTTAAAGAATAATTAATCTAAATGCTACATAATTGTTTATAAAAATAGAAAAAAAATTCCTTTGATGAGGGCAACGATTGCTCTGATACTCAAACCAGGGAGGGGTGAAGGAAAGGCAGTGATCTGGAGACCAACCTCAATAATTAATATTGAAAAAAGTTTAATAAAGAAACTACAGAAACATATCTCAATTTTTCATTATAAACAACTTAGATTTATACTAGAGACATGAATATGTTTGAATATTGGAAACTAACTGTTATACAAATAATCTCACAAATAAAAACAAAAACCTGATTCATTGAATAAGATGAAGAAAATGCATTTTTGACAAACTACAACACTGGCTTATTTTTTCCTAAAAAACAACTCTAAAAAGAATAGTAATGAAAATATCTTTCCTTAACATGACTAAAGGCATTTACCTATAAACAAGAACCAGTTTTATTTCTCATGGAGAAAGACTGGAAACTTTCTAAATAAGGCCAGGGATGAAGCAAGGATTTCCCTTATCTCCATTGTCTTTTGACATGATACTAGAAAAGATAGATATGAAAATTAAAAAGCTTGAAAAGAAATTGATGAAATAATTGTTGGCAAAAAAAAGAACACAGAATTGTAGTTGATATGATGACATACTTTACCCTTGAGAATCAATGAAGGAAGTAATTGAGACGATTAATAGCCTCAGCAAAGTAGCCAAATGTAAAATAAATCCACAAAAATCATCAGAGAATCAACACAGAAGGTAATCAAGATGATTAATAGCTTCAGGAAAACTGCAAGATACAAAATAAATCCAAAAAACTCCATCAGAGAATCAACAAAGAATCTAATTGAGATGATTAAATGTTTTAGCCAAGTAACTTGATACAAAATGAACCTATGAAACTCATGAAACTCATCAACTTACTGTATAGAAGTTTGTGGGGTTTTTTTGGTAGAAAAAATAGAATGAAAAATTTCATTTGAAATAAGCAATAAAAATCAATAAGATATTTGAGACTTAAGCTATCAAGACAACCAAAAGTTATATAGAAACAACTAAAAAACAAAATTTAGACAATTAAAGGAAGGTATGAATAACTGGAACATTTTCAAAATTCATGCCTGACCCACACAAATATAATAAAATTGATAGGGGTAACCTAAATTAATCTGTAGTTTATTTCCATACCTATTATAAAGCTAGACAAAATAATAAAATTTATATAAGTGAATAAAAGCCTATGGCTATCAATAAAAATCATGAAAAAAAGACTGAAGAGTACATTTAATTACCAATTAAAACTCAAATTATAACCTAGGATTCATCAAATGCCTCTATCCCCTCCCTCACCTGCTACTTACTCTCAGCATCTTGCATCCTGACCTTACTACTCAATTGAAACTGCTCTCCAATGTTCTCCTAATTGCTAAATTCAATGGCCTAACTGTTGGTGGAATTGTAAATTGGTCTAACCATTCTGAAAAGCAGTTGGGAACTATCCCCTCAAAGTGACTACACTGTGTATATACCCTTTGACCCAGCAATACCACTACTACAGCATATCCCCCCCCCAAAGAGATAAAAGAAGGAAGAAAAAAGAGTATGTAAAAATATTTATAGCAGCTCTTCTTGTGGTAGTAAAAATGGTCTGTGTATCAGAGACAGACTAACCAGATGAAAAATGAGCTGGGCTCACAGTTGAAAAGTAAGCAGAAAGCAGGCTGACTTGCTCTTGGTAAATTACAAAGCATTTTTGTTAATCCTAAGCTGGCCATGTTAGCAAGCAAGCTGTATAAGGTATCCATTCAGATGCATGGGTGAGATCTGGGCAATAGAAATTTTGCATCCCTTTACTCTTTCATGTTCAAACAAACAAGCCAAACTCCTTTGAGTGATCTTTTCCAGGAGTTCTTGCAGTGTCTTGGGGGTGCAATCAACACAATGTCATACACAAACAGGAGCCTCTATATGAACCTCTTTCTAAACTAAGGATTTTTCCTTGTCCTGAACTCTATATTGGATCCCTTTCATCACAATGGAAAATATTTTTGGTAAGCATACATCTTTCTATTTTATTCTTTGCCTGGTGTTTGTTACACAGGGTTATCAAACAAAATTATTTCTGTTGTCGCATCTTCCAAGGAAGCCTGAATGATCCTGATATGTGGATGGGAAACACTTTGCTACAAAATAGCCTTAAGGCAGAGTTTTGTTCAACCAAGATGATGTTTTTTTTAACATAATCAACAAATAATAAGTACAAGATCCTATACTATCTATAACTTTCAGTAAATTGTAAAGTAGCAAAGATGTGATCTATTATTGAATATCACTACTAAAAGTATACTTGTTTCATAATAATGTCCTTTTTGAAAATGCATTTAGTTTGGCTACAGATGGCCATCATAAAGACTTGGAATACTTGGGAGAGTAATCATATAGGTCAGTACTCATGAAGGTCCTTTTGATCACCATTTTAAAGCATTATTAAGATTAAAAGGGCCCTCCCCCATCTCAAGTGTCTTTCCCTCCTGCAAATGCCCTGCATTCATTTTTCAATGATCTCACAATTTCACCACCAACATTTACTTCAGCATTTACTTGATCCAATCTGGCTGCTTTCCCCATCCTTCTTGCTTTTGGTGTCATTTCTTCCTCCTCTGTAAGCATCTCATGGACTGTGCTACTGTTCTCTTTGATAAAAGCAATATGTGGTTGAAACAATTTTTGAAGATCTTTTCTATTTTTCTTTTGTTTGTAACCTTCTTTTCATTGAATGTTCTTCATATAACTTTGTTTAGTTGTATATTGTCCCAAGATTTAAACTAATTTTATCCTCCACTTCTCTCTGTTTTATGGGTTGACATAAGTCATAACTTCCTAAGATTTTACAGATGAGTTTATATGTTTGGCCAAATGTTGCTACTGGCAGCTATCTTTCTCCATTTGGGAAATAAGTACATAATTTGCTAAGAAGGCATTTTGGGGGGGCTTTTTGATCTCTTCTTGGTGTAGCTGAATATGATTGTTTAAATTCAATAGGCATTTATTACAAACTATTCGTAAAAAAAAGAAACTGCCAAATTCTAAAGATAAGAACCCTAAAACTATCTTAGCATATTCTACCCCCTTATGTACCACCTTAAAATAGGGCAAAGAGGACTGAGGGCAACTTTTTAAAATTTTCATTTACTTCAAAAGGTTGTCATGTACCAAAAAAAAAAAAATACCCAAAAACCATCACCCTTTGGCCAGCCCACTGGTGATGCGTCTCTATAGTCAGTTAAGCTGGTCATCAGAAAACAGACTTGTTCTGTTGCCAAAGCCATGCTTGAAACCCAGGGTCATGCCATGATGAGACATCAGATATTTTGTGAAGGTTATCCCCTAAATATCTAGGCATGTACCTATCTATAGATAGAAACTGGAATTGAATAGCATCTTAACAGAATCTCAATGCCAGATTCCAGGCATAGCACTTTATATAGAATTATATAAATGACAGTGATTAGGAACTGCTTGTTACAGGAAAGAATGGAAGAAAGAGGAAGAAAGAGTGGGGAAAATGTCATCTCCCACTCGAACTGGCAGGGAGACAGAAAATCAAAACGAAAAGCAGAGAGATGACTGCTACCTCCCACTCACAACAGTGGGAAGAGATGAAAAGAGAAAAGGGACCAAACTGCCTGGTTTTCAACGCCAGGAGCAGACCATTGCCTAGATCTCAGAGCACTTTCTGTGACTTAGATTAGGCTTTTTCCATCCACTTCCCTCAAGAAGAGAGACATAGCTAAGCACACAGTCCCACACTACTCCCAATGGAGGGATACCATTTCCAGTCTTGAAGACTGGTGAAAATGAAAAAGATAATGAATACAAGGAGATATGACCCACTATCTAGGAGGAAGAAAGAGTAACTGAGCCAGGCTTTTAGTTTTATGATATTATGTCAAAATTCAAACATCTTACTCTGGTTGCTTTTCCTTCCAGAAAATACTATGATCTCTATGACCTCTCTTTCCATAGCCTTATGGGTGGAATTGGACTTCATGTATTCTACTAACATGAGTAATTACTGTATATCTTAGAGATCAGCAGGTATACATGGGACTCAAAGGCCAAGTGTATTTTTTGCCCCCAGATGTGATTTCTAAGAAATCTTGTCCCACCTTTGAATGGAGAGCTGTCTCTCTGATTTGATATTCTTATATATAAAGCATGAGTTTCTTAAAAGTATGTACGGCTTTGTACCCCTAACAACTATTTTCTTGCCAAAACTGGAGAAAAGGTCACTTTAATTCCAGGATTAAGCTCCATCTCTATAGTCTTTATAAAGAAGCTTTCATTTCAACTTTGTTTAACCTAGTAAAACAGAATTAGACAGCCTATCTCTTTGTGCTATAAAGATTGCCAGAAAATCTGACAATGCTATTGTGACTATCTCAAATGGAATTCAGATGAAGTAATTCACAGACACTTCAGATTCAAATCTTAATACAATAAATTTACTATTCATTAAAAATGGATTATAACAGATCCTAATGGCACACATTGGTCTTAGACATCAGGGACAAGAATATACTTATTTGGAGAAACAGCTGGAAATGGCTTCTCTTAAAGGAATCATAGGTGCAGAAATCTTCATTGCTAACTGAACACATTATTTCATTCAACACTACAATTCCATAATTACCTTACTGCATTCTGTAACTTTCAGGGTCCTCCCTTCCTGAGATCCAGTAATATTATATGGACATGATAATCTGACCAGTCACTTAAAGGCACCAAGACATTTCTTATCATGAAAATGTTTAAATCATCTCCTTAATTGTAGGCCTCAACCACTGCCCATTAATTTATACTATTTAATCCACAGGAAAAATTCTATATTAGAATAGGATCCAAATGGGCCTCTCTTCAACAATGCATTGCTGCCAGAGTAATTTTCCCAAAATATAGTTTTGATTACTCCAGTTCCCCCCTCAGAAACTTTCAGTGGCTCCTCATTGCCAACAGAATGAAGTCCAAAGTCCATTAGTTAGACCTTTCCAACCTAGGTCCAACATAAGCCAGCATGGTACAGGGCAAAGAACTCTATATCATGATTCAGTGGACCTGTGTTCAAATCCTATATCTGTCGCTCAAGCTTATGTGATTTAGGGCAAGTCACAGTCATTTCGAGACATATATAAAACTAGAGCTTTCAACCAGATCTCTTCCAGCTCTAAATCTTTGTATGATCCTAAACCAATACCCAAACTGGATTACCTCACTCTCTCCTGAGCATAACATGTGATTTCCAGTTTCCATGTAATCCCTTCAAAGCTAACAATATTCTATATCTTCCTTTAATGCTTTAAATTCCATTTCTTTATCTTCACCTATTAAAAATCCTACCCATTTTTTAAGCCCAGCTCATGAGCTTAGCCCTACAAGGGGTCATAGGATCAGTCTTCCCTCATCTCCCCTTAAAATAACTTCTTCTTTTGAATTCCCATAGGAATGTGTACCTCTCTTGGGCCCTTATATTAGGTTACATAGCTATCCAATTACACTGCCAGTGCACTGAGAGTAGCTATTGGGTCTTCATTTTTATGTCCACTGCACTTTCAAATCAAAGATTGTAGTGATTTACATATACAGTAAGTGATTAATATTTATTAATGTGATTAATAAATGTTTGTAAAATGAATGACAGATTTTTAACTAAATCTTCAGAAAAAAAATATCCCTCTGTAGCCCTCAAATTAGGGTTATTCACAAATTGTAGACCATTATTCTGCCCCTCAAATTTTTATGCCTGTTTTTTTCCTCAACTAAAATCATCTGTTTACTTAGTCTCCTGTGTTTATTATAACCTATTAGCATGAGATAATGTCTTTGAATTTCACAATTATGTGTGAATTGCAGATGTTTTGAATTCCTTAGCAGGATTTAGCCCTCAAGTCAATATTTTATGAAACAATTGTTAGCAGGTAAGCACAGGATTTTCCTTAAAGTAATAAACTGCTGACTTTCAGAGTATAGTAGGGTACTTACAGAATATATGAGGCACAATTAGATAATAATAAAGAACATTTGGTGATGAAGTGACATTAATTATCATATATATAATTTGAGGACCTATTTGAAATAATATTATGAAAATTAATTATTTATTACTTTAAGATGCTTGTACATACCTAGGTCTATACCCCAAAGATATCAAAGAAAGAGGAGCAGGTTCTAAATGAAGAAAAACAGTTATAGTAGGTCTTTTGTGGTATCAAAAACTAGAAACTGAGTTGCCCATCATTTGTGGAACAGCTGAACAAGTTATGGTATATAAATGTAATGGAATTCTATTGTATTGTAAGAAACAAGAGAAAAGATGGTTTCGAAGACACATGGAAAAACTTCTACGAACTGATGCAAAGTGAGGTAAGCAAAGCCAGAAGGACAATGTATGCTATAGCATCAATACTATAAAAATGAACAATTTTAAAAGACTTAAGGACTCTGATTGACTAAAATGATCAACCACAATTGTAGGGGATTTTTAAAAATACTGACAGAGATAATGAATCAATATGCAGGAAAAAAATGCATCATTGAACATGACCAATGTGGACATGTTTTATATGCTTGTACATATGTAACACAAGGGTTTTGTACTCCTTTCTTCCTTTCTTCCATCCTATCCTTCCTTTCTCCCTCCTGCCCTTCCTTCCTTCTTTCCTTTTCCTTTCTTTCTCTTTACTTTTTCTTTTCTTCCTTCCTTCCTTCCTTCCTTTCTTCCTTCTTTCATTCAGCAGGAAGATGGAAAGTATTTAACAATATTTTTAAATAACATAGCTAAAGAAAAAATGATCCTAAGATTTGATTTCTCTTTTTTTGACTTAATAGTATTTTATCTATTCCAATTACAGGTAAAGATAGTTTTCAACATTAATATTTGTAATATTTTGAGCTCCATATTTTTCTCCCTCCCTCCCTTCTTTACCCCTTCCCTAAGACAGCAAGCAATCTGATATAGGTTATACCTGTAAAATCATGTTAAACATATTTCCACATTAGTCTGTGAAAGAAGATTCAGGAGAAAAGAGAAAAAACACAACAAAGTAAGAAAAAAAAAGTGAAAATAGTATACTTTGATCTGCATGTCGATTCCATAGTTCTTTCTCTGGAAATGGTGTGACTTGATTTCAATACTCATTACCATATTTTACTGTGTAATAGTCCTACTCTTTTTTTTCAGTCCAAAAATTGGTTTATAACCTTTCATCATGTAATCCTCCCATGGTATAATTTTGTTCCTCATGCTGCTTAAAAGTTAAACAGAGCAGCAATGTATTCACCAGTGGTATATGAAGATGCATTTATCTCTCCCGAGTTACAATCCTAGAATTCTCAGTGCATACATATTGTCAGTATATTTCTGAAAGCCAACCTGTGTGGTTTGTTTAGAACACTGCAGTACTAATGGTATTGTTACTCTAACCAATGAAGAGTTGTAGGTACAAGGGAAGTGGGGGGGGGTGCAGGTAAAGCTGCCATGAGAAGTAAGTCACATGATATGGTAAGACTTGCATCTTCCAATTTTAACATATATTCATGAGTATTCTGTGCATCCTAATCTTGAACCAAAGACAGTTTAGTAATAAATGATTTTTAAATAATACTGACATGATTAAAAAAAAACTTCATATAATGGTCACACCCCACTTTTTTTGTAAAAAGGGCAATATGGTATGAAATATGGTATATAAAATATTAGATAAAGTTGGGTACAATTCTATGAAATGCACATGCTTTTTTTTTTTTACAATTTACAAGCTCTAGTAATTTCGATGAATTAAAGACCTTTAGTCCAAAGAAATAAACACCTATGATTAGCAATATAAATATTGGCATGACATGGTTTAGAGAAATTGTTAAGAGTTTTTGTTTGTGGATGTGTCATACAAGTATGTCCATTTTAAACTTTATCAGCAGAACTAGCTTTAGCAGTAGACTATGACTGCTCAATTTTTATAATTAATAAATTATATGATTTATAATCTATGGAACATAAGGAAGACCTACTATTCCCAAATATTTCCCCATTTCTTCCCAGTCTAACATTGATGTTTCGATATTCATTACTTTGAATTAAGGCCCGGTCCTTATGCTACGGATTGTGCTGGAGTCAGCTAGAACAGGCTCCAGAGAACCAATTGTTAAATGTTTAGTGGGATCATTTACACTTTAGAAATAAATAAATACCAGAAACCAAGGCTTGATTTATTGTTTTATCAATTGTCTAGACTTAATAAAGTAATGGATAAAATGGTAATAATGAAGATTAAACTGAAAAGTTTGAAGATACTTTTTGAGATACTTTTATTTTTCAGATAGCCAATTGTTAAACATTTACCAACATATTACTGGTATAGAGACATATCTATACCTATAGACAAATTATACATTATGGCATTATCAATTATTGACACCTTAGTGTGAAATAGTTTATTTTGTCCTTTGGAATGTGAAAGATAGCTGAAATCCAGTGTTGATGAAGGAGAGCAGTCTAACGCTTTAGGCACTGACTAAGAGAAGAAGAAGGCCCCAAACAACCAGGACGCAGCCTAAAGCTACTAGGTGCAGTATATGGATTCATCATGGTAGGGAAGGAGGAAAGGGAGGGGAGAGGAGTCATCCTGGGGCACAAGGGGTAAACTTGGAACAACTGACTTGGGGTTATACCTCTCTGTCTGAAGATGGATGAAGTAGGGTGCCACGAAGTGCTTAGAACTTGGTCAGATATCAAAGATGCCAAGGTCATCCACTACATCCAAGGCCATTGCCAGTTGTCTTAACTTTGGTTTTGCCACTGGACTTCTATGACTCTGGAAGAGAGTGAGGTTGTTGACTTTGTGCAACTCCACCTCATCTTAATCCAATTCACGCAGAAGTCAAGACATCCTCCTGTGAAGTTATTGGTCCTCTTTGAAAACAAAGGATGAGCAACATATGACCCTGGGCAAGTCATTTAACCTCTCTTATTTTCAGTTTCCTTATCTCTAAAATGGGTATAAAAACACCTACATCATAAAGTTACTTACTTACTCATGTAAGATAACATACATAAAGTACTTTACAAACCTTAAAGGGGTATATACAAGCTAGCTATTATTTGTTTGTTTGTTTATGCCTGTAATGTGATGTACTAAGAGAATGTAAGCTACTTGGGAGCAGGGACAATCTTTCTTTGTATTCCTAGAGCTTAGTACAGTGGCTTACCATATTGCTTCCATACCACAACCACCATTACCAGGCATCTGTTATGTACCTTGCCTGCTTTGTGCCAAGCACAGTGCTAGTACTAGAGATACAAAAATGAAAATGAAAGAATCACTTCCCTATAAGAGCTCATTGTCTACTGAGTAAATACAACACGTACACAAATGGGGATATATAAAATATAGACAGAGTAATTTGAGGGAAGGAGCCTTAAAAATTAGATGGACCAGGAAAGGCCTTAGGTAAGAGGTAACACCTGAGGTGAACCTTGAAGAAACAGGGGATTCCTGAAGAGGACCAAAGTGTCTTTTGGGAGAGGTATAGAAGTAGATTTATTAATTCATTCAACAAGCATTCACTAGGTACTTGTCATGTGAAAGGTGCTGAACATAGTAGATTCTTAATACCTATTGCTTAGAGTCTGAGCTCCTTGAGAGTAGGTACTGTCCTTTACCTTTCTTAATGCTTAACACAATTCCTGGCACATAATAGACATTTAATGTATATTGACTGGCTGTGTGCTTAGCCTCCTAGACCAGGTGACAAAAGCCTACTTAATGTACACAAAAGGCATTATTTATTTATTAACAATGATTAATAATGATTTCTATTACCAGTGCACTTCCTCATACTCATGCTATTATTACTATGGGAAAATGTTTAAGAGTTTCAACTTGGAATTTCTAGACCTGCCTCAGCAACAGCTCACTGACATTGGCATTGGGGAGGATGGGACAGGTAGAGTAGATATTCCTGGGTACCAGAAACTTGTGCAAAGTACATGTTTCTTTCTGCACAAAATCTAGCATAGCTCTATATGTCTTAATAAGAAAAGCATCTTCCTAATTAAATCACTCCAGAGGCCAACATTCTGACTCATGCAACAAAGCCAGGTCACTTTGGTGAATAGTAAAGAGTCCTTAATCAGACTTTGCTGACATCTATTGATAACTGAATAGTAATCCTTGCTGAATTTAATTCATACGAATGGGTCATTCTTAAGGTAAACACTCTTAAGTCATAAAATCATAGGATTTAGAGTTTGAAAGAACCTTAAATATTTCCTAGGTTTATCATTCATCTTAGAGATGACTCCAGCAAATGACTTAGCCCAGAGAGGTTAAGTGACTTAACCTTGGGCAACTACTTTGAGTTAAGTAATTTGCCCAAGGTCATCCAGTTTGTAAAGAGGAGAGTTGAGATTAAAAGCCAGATCCTCTGATTCCAAATCTATAAGTTGTCTTTATTTTTGAAATGCCCCCCCTCCATTACTTTGAACATGATTATTTGAGGTAAATCATAATTAAACAACTACTCCCCCATGATCTATTATCATCCTTGAAGCACAATTAAGAGAACCAATGTATGTAAAAATGAACCATTCTGAGAAAGGAATTATTAAAGGGCTAAATACTCAGAAATACAGAAAGACTTTGCAAAAAGAAAGAAAATATAACTGTGAATCTCCAGGTCCAGTCAACTTTCTCAAAGCTACTCAGTGGCTTATAAGGTCTCTTCAAGCTCTAAAGCTATGGTCTTATGAACTTTCCTCCAAGGCAATCTCAGAAATATAGATAGGCAATCTCTCTTCAGGTACTTCATATGTTCATAGAAATGTTTGAGGTTTTTATTTTACCCCTTACAAAAGGTGTCAATTGTACTTTTTATGATGTGATGTCAGAAGGAAAGAATTAGCATTCAAACACTAAACAAGAACAGAGACATTTCTCTTTAGGCAGAATTTAATTTAATCTTTATAAGATATTGAAAAATGCAAGGATAAATAAAATCTTCCTTTCCAGGTATTCATGTCATATTCTTTGCCAGTGGCTGCAGATATAGCCTGGTTGGCATTAACAAACAGCATTTGCTGATTAATGGCCTTTCTGTACAGGGGAGATAATTCATGCCATGTAGGTAACTTAGCTTCAAAGGAACACAGAATGACTGATGGAGTGGAAGTTTAATAAGTCAGTGAGTATTTACAGAGTGATAACAAGGAATCCTGTTCCCAATAGTGTTCAATAATATACTAGACATGTGAGAGATATGTAGGTCAAGTTAAGTCAGGAAGTTTTTATTAATCCAATGCTATGTGCCAGGTACTGTGCTAAGTGCTGCGGATACAAAGAAAGGCAAAAGGCAACCTCTGTTTTGATCTCAGGGAGCTCATAGTCCTTTGCCGGGGTGGCGGGGGGGAGGAAGGTGCTGCAAACAACTAGGCATAAATAAGTTGTGGTTGAGGATAAATTGGAGATAATTGACAGAGGAAAGGCAATAAGAGTAAAGAGTACTAGGAAAGATTTCTGGAGAATATGGGATGCTATCTGAGACTGAGGGAAGCCAAAAAATCAAGAAGCTGAGTTGAGGAGGGAGTTGTTATTGTTGTTCAGTCAGGTGACCTTGTGGAGCATAGCATGCCAACTCTTTTCATGAGGTTTTCTTGGCAAAGATACTGGAGTGGTTTGCCATTTCCTTCTCCAGTGATTAAGGTAAGTGAAGATTAAGTGACTTGCCCAGAGTCACACAGCCATTAAGTGTCTGAGGCCAGATTTGAACTTATATCTTCCTGACTCCAGGCCCAGTTCTCTATCCATTGAGCCACTTACTTGACTCCTGAGCAAACAGAGGTTAAATGACTTTCCCACGGTCACACAACTAGTCAGTGTCTGAGGCCAGATTTGAACTCAGGTCTTCCTGACACCAAGCCCAGCACTCTATCTATCTGAGCCACCAACTGTCTCAGGCATAGAGTACAGACAGTGAAAATGCCCAGATTTGGGAGATGGAGTGTAATGTGAAAGGAACAGTAAGGAGTCCAGTATGACTAGATTTCAGAGTACATGGAGAAGAGTAAGGTGTAGGAAGACTAGAATGGTGAGTAGGAGTTGGGTTATGAAGGGCTTTAACAGCCCAATAGATTTTATATTTGATCATGGAAGTGATTGGAAGCCTCTGGAGTTTATTGAATAAAAAAGGTGACATGGTCAGACTTGAATTTCAG
Source organism: Vombatus ursinus (assembly GCF_900497805.2). Lineage (NCBI taxonomy): Eukaryota > Metazoa > Chordata > Mammalia > Diprotodontia > Vombatidae > Vombatus > Vombatus ursinus. The sequence continues at coordinate 91,284,837 of NW_020954590.1, forward strand.
GAAGATCAACTTGAGAGCTGAGTGGACAATGGACTGGAGTATGGAAAGATTCAAGGTTGGGAGAACAGCTAGCAGACTATTACAGTAGTACAGGTGTGAGATTCGGAGGGCCTGTACCAGGGTAAGGGCAGTGTCAGAGGAGAGAAGAGGGCATGTACAACAGATGCTGTAAAGGTAGAAACAGTTGAACTTGGCAACTGACTGGTTACAGGAGGGTGAGAAGAGTGAGCAGTCAAGCATGAAACCTAAGATGTGAACCTTGGTGACTTGAAAGATGGTGTAATAGGGCAGTAGTATGGAAATTAGGAGGGGCTTGGTTTAGGTGAAAGTTGGGCATGACTGAAACAACTGAAAATTTGAAGAATAACAACGAGTTTGGTTTTGGACATGTTGAATTTAAGATGTCTATGTGACATCTGGTTCAAGATTCCTAATAGACAGTTCAACATGCAAGAATGGAGGCCAGGAAAGAAGTTAGTGCTGGACAAGTAGATCAGACAATCATCTTCATAGAGAGGATGCATGGGAACTGATGAGATCAACAGGTAAGAGAGAAGAGAAGAAGGTCCAGGACACAGCCTTGGGAGACAGCAGGAATTAATGGACATGACCTAGATAAAGATCTAGCAAAAGGAGACTAAAAAGTGGTCAGACAGGCAGGAGAACTAGAAGAGTAGAGTCACAAAAGCCTAGAAAGAAGATAGTATTAAGGAGAACATGATTAACAGTGTCAAAAGTTACAGAGAGGTCAAGAAGGATGAGGGTTGAAAAAAAAGGCATTAGTTTTGGCAACCAAGAGGTCAGGTAACTTCAGATAGTGTAGTTTCGATTGAATCATGAGGTCAGTGGATAGACTGCAAAGAGATAAAAGAGTGAAATGAAAGTAAATGGAGGCACCAATTGTAGATGGACTTCTAAAGGATTTTAGCCACAAAAGGGAGGAGAGATATAAGGGCATACCCAGATGGTATAAATGGGCCAAATTTTTAGAGCATGGGAGAGAAAGAAGTATAAAAAGTGTAAGAAGTCTAAGAAATGGTTTCTGCTTTTCAAAAGCTTTGATAAGACCTTGACACATAGACTAATCTTGGTCCCCATTCTGGCTGTTGTCCACATAACCCAACAATACCTCAAAGTCAAATAGAAATAAAGATTTATGATGTAAACAGTTAGCACAACTTTTGTTTGACATTTGATTTGACTCACCAAAGAAGTTGGACCAGCATGCAACAAGAGCCCAACAGAACTGTGTTTTAATGGAATCTATATAATACTGAACATCAATAAAAAACACACATGAGGACACTCACATCATTTCTTCTGGGTATGTTGCATCCTCTAGTATTTGTATAATTGCCCATTTATGAATAAACTGGCTTTGGGGAATGGAAATCCACTATGGTTAAAGACTCTTGAACCTCTCTCTTCCCCCAACCCCTTATAGCCATTATAAAGTGATCCTCCCCTCTTTCATCTTGCTTCCTTTGTGGCAGTTGATACTGGCCTGGTTTCAGCTCCTACTAAGTATCAGTCAGCTAGTCATTCAATAGTCCATAAGGCAGTAAATATTACTCAGAAATTACTATGTGCCTGATATTATGTAGGTCAGTTAAGTGGCACAGTGGATAGAGTGCCAGATCCAGAGTCAGGAAGATGAGTCTTCCTGAATTCAGATCTGTCCTCAGACACTTACTACCTATGTGACCCTAGGCAAGTCACTTAACTCGGTTTGCTTCAGTTTCCTCCTCTGTAAAATGAGCTGCAGAAGGAAATGGCAAACCACTGCAGTATCTTTGCCAAGAAAACCCCAAATGGGGTCACAAAAAGTCAGACACAACTGAAAAATGACTGAACAACAACAGTCATCTTGTAAGTGCTAGAGATACAAAGAAAAGACTAATAAAACAAAAAGACAAGCAAAAACACTTTTGTCCTCAGGGAGTATGCATTGTAACATGAAGTCAACATGTAAGTAACTAGGTGTGTAAAAGATTTATAGAGTAGATGAAAGTAATCTGAAAGGCCAATTACTTAATGTTACCTGTCTATTATATTCAAGACATACTTCCTACTGAAAAATTCCTCTGGACCTGCAAGCTCCATTTTCCATGTCTCAAGTCTACAGTCTTGAGCATGTTGTTCTTTTGGTTCTTTGAAAAATAACTTCACCTCTTCTTCCCTCTCCCAGGAGCTCAGCTTCCATTTATTGCTTAGTATTAACTACAACCCTACTCTCTATTAACTCTTCTAAGGGCCATATTAACTCTCTTCCACCAAGGATGTGACAGCTGCTCAATGAGGCCAGAAGCCCAAATGATAGTGTTACCCATAAAAATGTTCTCCATCTAGGTAATAATAGTAGCTCATATTTCTACACCAATATAGGGCTTATCGATACTTTTCTCACAACAACAAGGCTAGGGAAGGCAGTTGTTATTATTACCCTCATTTTACAGGAGATGAAAGTGGGACTCATACAGGCTGAGTGACTAACCTATAATCCCATTGTTAAGAAAATATCACAGTTAAAATTACCCAGTCTTCTCCTAACTCTAAAGTACAGTACTCTTTCCAAAACACTAAACTGCCTTATTAATTGAGTGACTTACAGACATCCTAGTAGCCCATGAGATCTTGAGTCCTCTTCAATAAATCAATCAATCAATAAGTTGTTGGGGTTTTTTTTCAAATTCTTACAATGTGCTGCTAATTGTCTTTGGTACCAAGGATTCAAGTTTAAAGGATTAAACAATGTCTAACCACAATGAGCTAACATTATAATGGGAAGACAACAAGTACCTGTATAAGTACATATACATATATACAAGTGGTATATATAAATATATAAAGTAGCATATACAAGGTAACTTGGGAGGAGGTTACTTAAAAGTAGAAGAATCAAGGAAGGCTTCATCAAGATGGCGCCTAGAGGAAGAGAGGGATTCCATGAAGCAGATAAGGAGGTAAAGCATTCCAGGGATGGACTAGGCCAGTAGAAAGGTAAGGAGGTAGGAGATGGAGTAACCTGTGTGAAAAACAGACATAAGGATAGTTTGGCTGGATCCTAGCCCAAAGATAGGGAGTAATGTCTAATGAGAGGGGGAAAGTATGTTGGGGCCATATTGTGTAGGGCTTTAAAAGCAAAACAGAGGCCTTTATGTTTTCCTAGAGGTACCAGCAAGCCACCAGAGTTGATAGTAATCTGTGCTTAAAGAAAATTACTTTGGCAGCAGTGTATTGGATAAATCAGAGCAGCTAAAGACTCAAGGCAGAAAGATAAATTTGAAGGATGCTGCAATAATCTAGTGAAAGGTACTGAGGGTCTGAACTAATGTAGTGGTTGTGTGAGGGGAGAAAAGGGTTCAGATGTAAAAGATCTTGTAGAGGTAAAAATGACAAGACTTGGCAACTGATTGTTATGTGGGATGAGGGGGAGGTAAGACTCCAAAATAATGCTGAGGTTATGAACCTGGTAGAATGGAAGAATGGTGATACCTTCAACAGAAACAGGGATACTTAGAAGAGTGGAGGGTTTGGGGGGAGGGAAGTTAATTCAGTTTTTAGACATGTTGTATTTAATATGTGAGTATCAAATTTGAATGTCCAATAGGCATTTGATGCATGGGACTGAAATTGAACAGAAGGTTGGATAAATATATGCATATATACAATACATATATATGCATGTATATATATGTACAATGACTTGTATGTATGTGATCTCCATAGATATGATAGTAAATCCCATGGGATATGGTGAAGTTATCAAGAGAGAGAAAGTAGGAGAAGAGAAGTAGTAATAAACCTCAGAGAACATCCACAGTTAAGTAGACTGATAAGTGTAATGATCCAGCAAAGGAAACTGAGGAGTGGTCAGGAACAGGGAGAGAATAGTAACATACACACACACACACACACACACACACACACACAGGAAGAAAGGAAGGAAGGAAGGAAGGAGGGAGGGAGGGAGGGAAGGAGGGAAGGAAGGAAGAACAGAAAAGAGAAAATATCTAGGAGAAGAGAGTTGTCATCGCTACCAAATGCAACAAACAGCTTAAAAAGAAAGAAAAGGCCACCAGTTTGTCAGTAAAGAGGAAATTGATAGCTTTAGATAGAGCAGTTTCATTTAGTGATCAAGTAAGAAGTAAGAACACAAAGGGCTTAAAGGCAAATAAGAAGAGAGAAGGTGGCAGCAAAGAGTATAAGCAGTTTTTTTCAAGGAGTTTGGCTGAAAAAAGGAGGAGAGATATTGAACAATACCTTGAAAGGATAATAGGATCTAGTGAAGTTTTTCAGGATTTGAGTTTTGTTTTTGTTTTTGGAATGGGGGAGATGGGCATGTTTGAAGGCCATAAAGAAAGAACCAGTTCCAGCTGATGGGGAAACATTAAAGATCTGAGAGAAAGGAGGATGATTGAGGATGTAATCTGATGGAGAAATAGATGAAATCAAATACACATGTACAAAGCTTGGTGTTTGAAAGAATAAAGGCCATCTCTTTTTCAGGGCCTAGGAGCAGGAGAAGATGTGTAGACCTTTGGTAATTAGCTTGGAAAAATGAATTAATTTTCCAACTTTCACACATAAGTGGAAGGTCCCTCTTCCAGTTGTGACATATATAAACCAAGTTTCTCAACCTGGGCTCCCTAACACTATAAACTAGTGAACTTAGTTGACATATGACCACATAAAGCCCCTCAAATTTGATAAGGAGGTCATGACTAGACCCATGATGCATAATCCATTTTCCCCCAAACATTTCAGGAAGCCAACTAATTGTTGTCCCTATCCATCTGGAGTCCTTTCTTCCAGATACCAGCACTGTGTCATTTTAGAAAGTGATTTTGACCAGTTTACTATTTAACCTACATGGTTCATGAGCTTAAATTGTTTAGATAACTAATAAGCCGTATTTATTTCTAGGATTTCTTTTTTTAAATTTCCATTGCTTTTGTAGTGAAAGCTATGTACTTGTCCACAACCAAAGGTTACACTCAATCCTCAACTTTCACAGGATTAACATTTCTAGAAAACAGTGCAGAAATCAAAAACAGGAAGGCTAATACATTGAACCTATGGGAAATAGGGGGTTAGTTAAAACTGCTAGAGATTGCTAAAAATACACTTTTCTACATACAATTCTTTACATTGATTCTGATAATAAACACTTTTCCTAACACAGTAGCCCCATAAAATGCAGGGGATTGTAGAAGAAACAAGGGCAATGGTATCAGAAGAACTGAAGGTAAAAAGGGAAAGGAATGACATCTGCCATCACTAATCTCCCTTGACTGAAACTGTTCCCCAATGAAAAGCACATGTCTCAGGGTGAGTCCCTGGCCCTTGGTTGCATTTCAGAACTCCTCCTCCCTACCCAGAGCAGATCAGTCTGACCCATCCCATTGTGGCTCTCTGCCACTTTGTTGTGGCAGCTGATTCCAGCCAGGATGCCCAGGAGCCCAGCAACACCAGCAGGAAATCACCAGAATCAGGAAAGGCAGGAGGTTAGCTCAACAGTGCAAGGGCAAAGGTGACCAGTGTCTCATTTACCCACAAACTTAGTCACTTTTCCATTTTTTCTATTCCCTCATCATGTACTTGAGAGGTTACTTTAGCAGATTCATAAAAACTTTTATAAATACTTTCCTACTTTTTATGGGTATAAACTTGTACCTCTCATTTTTTTTCTCTACTGTGCATAGCAGCCAATATGCATGGTTTCCAAAGTGAAAGCAAAAATGAGGTTACTAAAAAAATCATGGGAATGCTAGAAATCAAATGTTAAGGATTGACTGTGTAAGAAACTCCCCAATGACAAAAGAACTACACCAGGATTCAAAGTCTTAGCTACATCATACTTTCCTATTGTTACTACCTCAGCCTGGTAGGTACACAAATTGACCAACAGAACAGGAGCAGTTATAAAATACATCCTGGGCACTGGGGAACAGCCAATGTAGCCCAATAGTCCCAAAGTATGCCCTGTTTCTTTCAGCCTAAGGAACCAAATGAATTTGGGACTCTGAGGGCTATGAAAGGCACACTTCAAAAAGCAAAATGCACAGACCCAATAGTCACTCTTTGGGTCTGACCATCAGAGCAATTCAAGAGTTGTGTAAAGCAAGTCTTCCCAAGGGAAAAGATAAGTTTCAGATGAGCTGTTACTACTTGATGGAAAATTTATGCTCTCCTTTAGGAATATATAGTTTGCTATTTGGCCCAACCTTCTGTGGTTTCTTCAGAGTAATTGGATATTATTTCTTACATAAGATAAGTTCCCTCTAGCGCTACCTGACCTATAGATAGGTCAGTCTCAGACACTTCAGTGACCCAAGACAACCATTTTTTTTCCATCTCCTGGGTATTATCTTCATGCAAAATCCCTTATCTTCGTTCTTGACTGGTAACAACAACAATAAATAGCTTTTATGTAACATTTTAAGGTCTGTAAAGTGCTTTACAAGTATTATCTCATTTGATCCTTAGAACAACTCTGGGAAGTGGGTATTTTATTATTATTATTATTATTATTATTATTCCATTTTATAGATAAGGAAACTAAGATATATGGCAGTCAGATGACTCTCCCAGGATCACATAGCTAGTTAGTGTCTATAGCTGGATTTGAACTCAGTTCCTTCTGAATGGGTTTAGCATTCTGTCTACTGCTCCACCTAATTATATCCAAATGACTCAATCTATTCCATAGTAGCCCCTACCTCTCAGTGTAGTTGTGAAGCTGAAATGAAATAATATTTATAAAGTGCTTAGCACAGTACCTGGGACATACATGGTAGGCCCAATAGAAACATTTATTCCCCTTCCCTTTATCCTTCTCTAACCACCCATTTGCCAAACCAAATCTTATCTCTGCAGTTTCTGTGCCCTTAGAACATTAATTTCAGCTCTGATCTAGGTATGATTCAGTCTGTTTCAAGTGTCAAGTCTGACTTTCCACTTGGTATCTGAAAAATAATTCAAATCATTCAAAATCATTCTTTCTGCTTCTATGCACCTGACAGGTGTCCCAGGCATAGAATATGGTGGTATGAATAAAGGTATGAAGGCAGCAAAGGGCAGGTCAAGTTCAGGGAATAGTGATGATCCCTATCTGGCAGGAGCATAGACTATGTGAGATAAGGCTGGAAAGATAGAGTCAAGCTAAAATATGGGAGGCTTAAAAGTTCAAAGTCCTTAAACTAGCATTCATTCATTAGGCTATGGGGAGCCATTAAAGGCTTATGAATAGAGCAATGACATTCCTTCATCCAATAGCCATTAAACCAACTTTTACTAAATTCCTTATGTATTAGGAAGATTAATACTCCAAGAAGTTAAACCTATATAAGGTAAACTGGGTATATATTTATGGATAGAGCTCCTGATTTATGGATCATTTCTATAAATGTGAGTTATGGAAGGGTTACAAAAAAATGTAAGCTACATTGAGATGATAAAAAAAGGGTAAAGGAAAGGGATCTAGGAATTTTGTAGCTAGTTCCCTAAAGACATTAGTCTATGATGCTGCTGCAATGAAAAAGGACTAAGAATTTCAGAGCAGGACTAAGACAACCACTAGAAATAAACTAGACACTATCTGTCTGCACCTGGCATCTTTGTTGTATTGCTGATCACCTCTAAAAGGACATCATAAAACTGGAAAAGGCCTAGTAAAAGGAATACAAGGAATTAAAGAGTTGGAGTCAAAAGATTTCTATACAACTCCTCGCCCAGCCGTTCACTGATTGACAGTCATATAATTTCAAGGAACTCCAATTTCTTCATCTATAAAAGGGAGGTAATAGGGGGTGGAGGCAAGATGGCCAAGGGAAAGCAGTGACTTGTTAGATCTCTCCCACAAACCCCTCCAAATACCTACAAAAAATAGCTCTAAACAAATTCTAAAGCAGCAGAACCCACAAAAAAACAGAGTAAAACAAATTTCCAGCCCAAGACAACCTGGATAGCTGATGGGAAAGGTATATCGTGGGCTGTGAGAGGAGCGCAGTTCCACGTGGGCACACAGGCTGCAGCAACCCTGGAGCAGGCCTCAGAGGACTGAATCGTGGGCAACTGTGGCGGTTTCCAGACTTCTCAACCCATGAACACCAAAGACAACTTAGAAGGTCAATGGGAAAAGTCTGTGACTTCGATGAGAGAAGAAGTTACATCTCAGCCACCCCAAGGGCAGCAGCTGGCTTCTGAGCTTCTGGCCCACAGACTCAGGGGGAATTGAGTGGCTGATCAGAGGAGGATTGCAAGGATCTCTTTGCCAGTGCTGAGGCAGGAATCTCTTGCTTTGCCCATGCTTGGATCTGGGTCACAGTTCTGAGGAGCGGTCCTGGGGCAAGGAGGAAAGCTGGTGTGGTGGAGCTTGTTGTGGTGGTGGAGAGAAAACACTTCACCCCTTATCATAGCACCTTGGAAGAACTAAAAATTTACAGGTCCCTCTGAAAACAGCTGTACAAACCCCCAAAGCTTGGGACAGTACATTCTCCACACTGGAAACAGACTCTTACCTTAACAAAGAGTTTAAAACTCAAGTAATTGGTTGGGATCGTGAGCAAGCAGCACAAAAAGAGTCAGACTATATTATCTCACTTTGGTGACAAAGAAGATCAAAACATACAACCAGAAGAAGACAATGAAGCCAAAGCTCCTACATCCAAAGCCTCCAAGAAAAACATGAATCAGTCCCCGGCCGTGGAAGAACTCAAAAGAGATTTTGAGAAGCAAGTAAGAGAAGTAGAGGAAAAACTGAGAGTGATGCAAGAAAATCATGAAAAACAAGTCAACAGCTTGCTAAAGGAGATCCAAAAAAATACTGAAGAAAATAACACCTTAAAAAATAGCCTAAACCAAATGGCAAAAGAGGTCCAAAAAGCCAATGAGGAGAAGAATGCCCTAAAGAGCAAAATTGGACAAATGGAAAAGGAAGTCCAAAAGATTACTGAAGAAAATACTTCCTGAAAAATTAGAATAGAGCAATTGGAAGCTAGTGACTTTATGAGAAATCAAGACACTGTAAAACAAATCCAAAAGAATGAAAAACTAGAAAACAATGTAAAATATCTCATTGGAAAAACAACTGACCTGGAAAATAGATCCAGGAGAGAGAATTTTAAAATTATTGGACTATCTGAAAGTCATGATAAAAAAAAAAGAGCCTAGACATCATCTTTCAAGAAATTATCAAGGAAAACTGTCCTGATATTTTAGAACCAGAGGGCAAAATAGAAATTGAAAGAATCCACCAATCTCCTCCTGAAAGAGATCCCCAAAGGAAAACTCCTAGGAATATTGTAGACAAATTCCAGAGTTCCCTGTTCAAGGAGAAAATATTGCAAGAAACCAGAAAGAAACAATTCAAGTATTGTGGAAACACAATCAGTATAACACAAGATTTAGCTGCTTCTACATTAAGGGACCACAGGGCATGGAATATAATATTCCGGAGGGCAAAGGAGATAAGATTACAACCAAGAATCACCTACCCAACAAAACTGAGTATAGTTCTTCAGGGGAAGATATGGTCATTCAGTGAAATAGAGGACTTTCAAGCATTCTTGATGAAAAGACCAGAGCTGAATAGAAAATTTGACTTTCCAATACAAGACTCAAGTGGAACATGAAGAGGTAAACAGGAAAGAGAAATCATAAGAGATTTATTAAGGTTGAACTGTTTACATTCCTGAATGGAAAGATGATATTTGTAACTCATGAGACCTTTGTCAGTATTAGGGTAGTTGGAGGGAAAAAATTATAGGTATGTATAGATAGATAGATAGATAGATAGATAGATAGATAGATAGATAGATAGATAGATGATGGATAGATAGATAGATAGATAGACAGAGGGCACAGGTTGAGTTGAAGATGAAGGGGTCATATCTGGAGAATAAAATTAAGGGGTGAGAGAGGATTATACTAGGAGAAGGAGAAAGGGAAAGGTAGAATGGGGTAAATTATCTCACAAAAAATATAGAAAAGAAAAGGCTCTTACAGTGGAGGGGAACCGGGGGAAGGTGAGAGGGAATGAGTGAATCTTATTCTCATAGGATTTGACTTAAGGAGGGTATAACATACACAGTCAATTGGATATGTAAATCTGTCTTACCCTACAGGAAAATAGGAGGGGAAGGGAACAAGAGAGTAGGGGGATGATACAGAGGAGGGCAGATTGGGAAAGGGGGTAATCAGAAGCAAATGCTTCTGAGGAGGGACAGGGTCAAAAGAAAGAATAGAATAAATGGGGGAACAGGGTAGGATTAAGGGAAATAGAGTTAGTTTTTCACAACATGTCTACTATGGAAGTGTTTTGCATAACTGCACATGTATAGCCTATATTGAGTTGCTTGCCTTTTCAATGAGGGTGGGTAGGGAGGGAGGAAGGGAGAAAATTTGGAACCCAAAGTTTAAAAAACACATGTTTAAAAAAAATGTTTTCACATGCAACTGGGAAATAAGAAATGCAGGAAATGGAGTACAGAAATCTATCCTGCCCTATGGGAAAATAGAAGGGGAAGGGGGGGGAGAGATAGCAGGGAAAGCAGATTAGGGGAAAGGGTATTCAGAATGCATGCCATCTTGGGGTGGGGGGAGGGGAGAGATGGGGTGAAAATTTGGAACTCAAAATCTTGTGGAAGTAAATGTTGAAAACTAAAAATAAAAAAAAAATAAAGTAAAGTAAAAAAAAAAAGGGAGGTAATATTTCTCATCTGACCTTCCTTATGGGTCTGCTTTAGGATGAAATAATAAATTCAATATAAGGTCTTTAATAATCTATAAAGATCCATGAGAATAACAGTATGCACATATATACATTTTAAGGCTAGCAAAGCACTTTACATATATATGTGTGTATATATAAGTTTGATATAGCACCATCAAGAGGTAAGTGCTATTGTTATGCTCATTTTACAATTAAGGAAAGTGAGAATAGTAGATATCAAGTGTGTCTCAGGGTCACTTGACCAGTAACTGACTGAGACAGAATTCAAAATCAGATATTTTTTATTTCAGATCAGATGTCCTCTCCACTATGTGACTGAGATGACTTACAAATGATAAAATGTGATAGAGCTACTTAATAAATCCTTATTGATTGGTTGATTTGCTGATTGGCTGCTATAGTAATAAAAGCAGCAGCCACAGGAGCATTACTATGGTGAGCATGGATTTATTGATCAAGTCTCTTGATTCTGGAAGATTGCAAAGCTTTTTTAAAGATATTTTTAGATAAAAGGAAGTCCTCCTTTAAGAAATGAATTATGAAGCTATGAAGTGTGCTAATTAAAGAGAAATATTTTAGTGGTTTTTGATATCATCAATATATATAGTCTCTCTAGGGCCACAGATCACAACTGGCACAAGTCTTCTCATAATTGCCCTTGTCCATGTCCCCCTGTAAATCCTCCGTTATGGGTCCACCATTTGCTAGGAGTAATGCTTTTAGTCTCTTAACATTGTATAGAGGTCCACAGATCATGAGGGTTGCCCAGTGGTGATAGCTTAACTCTTGTGACCTGACCAGGCTCCCCTTCTCACACCATACCTCCCCTGATAATATACTTTATGTCATACCCCCTGCACTAGTCTTCATTAGTAATATGTGGCAGCCACTCACAATCACTAATGGATGATCAGTTATTCTTTTTTGAGACCTATTGTGAGTCTTCAGTGACAGTAGTATTCTATCACAGCCACAAAAAACCACAGCCAGTGAAAAAAAATATTAATATTAAAAAGATGTGCCTTTGCTCCAAGGAGAAGATTCAAATAATTAGAAGCATCATATCACTCCTCAAAGGCAGGTCATCTGCTCTCCTCTTCCTCCTCTTCAAATCTTGGCCTAGGTGACTGTCTGTCTTTCATGTCTATCCAAGGCATATGTGCTAGTGGAGTAGCTCCATGGTCTACCCATTCTATCCCCATATTATAATCTAGGTATTTGACTTCCAGATTCATTTAGTTTTTCCTGTGCAGATAATTAGATTTAACTTGTTAGAGTGACCCTTAACTCTTTATTTCCCCTCTCTGTTCATATCTAATCAGTGGACAAGCTTTGTCTCCACAGCAGCTCTTGGGTCACACTGTTTTTTTCTCCACTGACACAATCACCACTCTAGTTCAGGCCCTGATCACCTCTTACCTGGATTATTGCAATGGTCTCCTAACTGGTCTTCCTCCCTCCAGCCTCTCTTCTTTCTGATTCAGCCTCTACACATTTGCCAAAATGATTCCTAAATTACAGGTCTGCCCATGTCATTATTTAGCAGCTAGGTAGCGTAGTGGATAGAGTTCTGAACCTAGCATCAGGAAGATTCATCTTCATGAGCTCAAATCTGGCCTCAGACACTTCCTAGCTATGTGAATTTGGGCAAGTCACTTGACCCTATTTGTCTCAGTTTCCTCTTCTGTGAAATGAGCTAGAGAATGAAATGGCAAACCACTCCAGTATCTTTGCCAAGAAAACTCCAAATGGGGTCACGAAGAGACTGAAATGACTGAACAACAAAAATGTATTCTATCCCCTGCCCCAGTGCCTTTTCACAAGGGATCCTCCATGCCTCAAACACTCTCCCTCCTCACATTTGTCTTGTAAAATTTCCAGCTTTCTTCAAAGGATAGCTTAACTGCTCCCAAAAGAAAGTTTTACCTGATTCTCCCAATTGTTGGTGCTATTCCCCACCCCAACCAAAAATGGTATTTACTCTGCATATATATTATATCTACTTAAGGCAAAAATTGAATAACAAGTATTTATTAAAAACTTATTATGTACCAGGCACTGTTCTAAAAGCTGAAACACAAATACAAACAAAAGGAAATCCAGTCTGTTCCCTCAAGGAGCTTACATTCTAATTTGGGAAAGCAACACATGAAAGGGAGCCCAAAGGTGAAGAGGAAGGAGAATGAAGGTACTCATTCAGGGGTTTTGTTGTTGAATTCTGAAAACCTAGAAGCACAGACTGAACGGGGATAAAAGGTGTCCCTCTTGTCCTTCTCCAAAATGAAGGCCCCAGAAGGAACTCACCAATGGGAGAAAGGGACTGGAATAGTAGAAGTATGTTCTCAGTCAAAAATGCACTGAGGGAGGTTCCAGAGTGAGACTACAACAGAGCTATGGTGTTGAAGTCCAGAAAGTCTGCAGCAAGGGTGAGATGGACGTGAAAGAGGACAAGTCATGACCTTCTTCAAATTGCAAGCCTTGAGACGGAACACATCACTGGTACAGGGGGGATGCTTCAGTACATCCCTGTCATGGGTAGCTCCAGGTCAAGAAGGAAGAATTTATCAACATAAATATCACTTTTCCTGAATAGAACAATCAGAGCACTTTGAAATTTGCAAAGTGTTTTGTGTATTTTATCACATTTGATCCTCACAATAATCTCTCCTTTTTATGGTTGAGGAAACTGAGGTTCAGAAAGGTTGTGGTTTTTACCAGTGCTGCATAACTAATAAGTGAGGTAAAACTCAACCTCAGATCTTCCTGATTCTAAAACTTGAGCTAAATTTACTATTCCAGGCTATCTCTCAATCTAACTTTTTTGAGGACAGAGACAATTTTTTATTTTACATATTGCTCTCCATCTCCATTCACCACCATCCGTCCTCACCCCTGAACTTAATAGAATGCCTGAAAATTTTAGTTGTTCAAGAAATTTTTGCTGAATTGTATTGAATTATGAATTTTATTTACTAGTTGTAGAGTTATTCTGGGGATTAATGCAATCAGCAACTCCTATGATTTAATCTGAGTTGGGAAGTTCCTCTGAGGATACCCCTTTCACCTCTGTAGATGGGCAACTGTTCTACAGTTTATGATCTTAACAAGTTTCCTGGAGCAATGGGAAATTAAGTGGTTTAAGATTAAGGATCTTACTGCCAAGGTGTATCAGGAGCAGGATTTAAATGTTCTTGACTCCAAAGTCTGCTCTCTATCCACTATAATAAACTCCCTCTCCTTTGGTGACATATGAAAATCTGGGCACACAAGAAGACAAAGGAAAGTATTTTGGGAAATACTGTGCAAAAATCAAGAGATGAAAGAAAGGCTAAAGGCCTATGGACACCTCAGAAGCTTCACACCTGTGTTTGTGATTTTTATCTTCAAGGAGAAAATTAGAAAGCATTGGACACGACGAGCATCAGATAAAGTCACAAAAATGCAATTATATCTTAGCTGACAAGAAACAACTAGTTATACAAGTAGAAGTAATTTCAGAATCAGCTGTCCATGTGCAGTCAGAGCCTCCACTGATTAGAGTAAAGGGCAAAATCAATACGAAAAAGAGGAAAGGATAAGAATGGGAAGACAACGTTGCCTGGAAGCATGGCAGCTCTAATCTGACCTGTTTAATTAAGACATTGACTGAAAAATTTAAAAAAAGGAAGTGGACAAAAGTGAAGGCAAGAATTACACTCCCAGAATTCCTGAGAGAAGTCTAGTAAATGCAAAATTGTCACCACGATAACAAGATCCAAAGAATTATCTTAGCAACCAAATCTTTGGCTTTTTTACTAAATAGATTCACATAGAAAATAATATAAATAATTATAAATTCATTCACAAAACATTTTGACAGAGAATAATGGATTATATGAAGTTTTGAAAAATATATGCACAATATTCTCCAAAAACAGTGAAAATTATTTGAGGTAGAAATGAACCTTCAGGAAGTTTGGCATAAGAGCCAGGTAAGCTAGATTCATCTCAAGGGACTTTTTATATGAAACTAGATAACCACAAATATACAGGAAATAGATTATATCTCTTAGCATTGTTGTGGTGCCCTATTCTCAACACTAATATGCAATCATTGCATTTGGACTCCACCACCTCAGCATCTGATTTATTAGGCAAGGAAGTAGCAAATGGGATTTAAGCAGATGAATTCAGGAAGACTGAGTGTATCTGGGGGAATACTACATGTAGAAGAAATCCTTCCTGGAAGCGAAAAAAAATTAAAGATCTTTAGGGATCATGATGTAATACTACTGTGCTGTAAGAAATGATGAACTCTATGCTTTTCAAAAGTCATGGATAAACTTCCACAAAATAATGGAGAGCAAAAAGAGCAGAACCAAGAGCATGTTGTATACAATAACAACATTATTATTTTAAGAACAACTTTGAGCCACTAAGTCATTTTGATTATTAAAAATGCCTAAATTAATTACAAGTTACCTGTGGAGGAAGACACTATCTGTATACAGAGAAAGAATTGATAAATAGATGTATAGAGTGATTTTACACATACATACATATTTATGTCAAATGGTAGCCATCTCTAGGATGGGGTCAGGGAGAGAAGAAAAAAAAAAGAAAAAAGTTACATGATAATTTTATTATGTATATAAAAGGAATAGCAAGTTATACATAATAGATTTGCAGTTTTATGTGCAATCATCTTTTTTTTATTCTATTCTATTATGGAAATGATTGTTTATTTCTTAATTTCAGAATAAAATAAATATTTTTAAAAAGATCTTTAGAGGTTCATTAGTAACATTTCAGATAGAAGATTCCCAAAAAATGGTAAAGATCAAGTATGACTTGGCAATGCTATTGTTTTAGACCTATGATTGGTTTGGGGAACTTCTTCCAGCAATGCAGATCAGTAATTCATCCAAAACTAACAGTCTTATAATCTTTAATTTATAGTAAAAGCACTGCCTGAGAGAAAGTACTGAGAGGCCAAATATCACACCCAAGGTCACCATTAAAATGCATCAGAAGTGGCTTTTGAGCCTAAATCCTTTTGGCTCCAAGTCCTCTTCTGCACCTCTTATGCCTGCTTCACTGCAACCTGCATATCAACATTACCCCCCCAAAAAAGGGGCAGGGGGGCGTCTTGAAGAGATTAGCTACTAACAATTCATATGCTTACTTTCGCATCATAGATTTTATAATCTTTATCTGAATGGTGCATCCGTGCAACAACTTGTTGCACGGATTGTTGTTAAAATCATCCTATTTTATAGATGAGGAAACTAAGATTCATAAAGGTTAATTTTCCCATGGTCACATATGAAACAAGACCATCCTTTATGAAAAAAATGAGAATGGAAGAGGCAGAATTTGGGAGAACATCTGTAATAACCCCCAACTTCAGAATTATGTGGTTGATTAAATGCATAGGGACTAAAATATTCCATTGTTTCTACTGCTTGATGAATTTTTTTAAAGCATTTGGCTCAATCATGCGAATTATAGCCTTATAGGCTTACTACCTCAAGAAATCTCCATTCATATGTTAAGATCAAGCAAGACTTAATGACAAATATTACCAAGGTGATAAAATTCTTCAAAAATCTTCTGATTATTTCAAATGAGGCACCAAACAGGGGATGTGTGATCACCAAAGATGTTCATCACTGTCCTGGGTGATATCACAATATTTCAGAACTGGAAGATATATGGATGCCAAGTCCAATTCATATTAAAAAAATGAAGCCTCACTAAAAAACATCTAGTAAGTTGTCAATCTAACCCTTGCTTATAAACCTCTAGAAGAAGTTATAGGGAAACTAGGAAAGCTCCTTTACTTCCAGAGATGGCCCATTTCTATTTTGGAACAGGATATTTTTTTTTCTGTTATCTCATGTCTAAATCTACCTCTTTGCAGCTTCCACTCATTGTTCCCATTTCTGTCCTCTCTGGTGAAAACAAAAAACAAAACCTAATTTAATTCCTCTTCAGTTTGACAGTCATTCAAGTTGAAAGGCTAGATTCAAGATAATCATTAATGGTTTCAAGTCAACTTGGCAGGCAGTCATTGGTGTCATGTCCCAAGAATCTGTGCTTGGCTGTTTAATATTTTTATTAGTGATTTGGATAGAGTCATAAATAGCATCCTTATCAAATTGTAGAGCACATAACACAAGGCGGGATAGCTAACACACTGGAGGACATAGCTGGACTAGCTAGAAATTGCTCCAAATCTAAAAAATAGAATTTAGTAGGGATAAATGGGCAGCTAGATGACCAGTGGATAGAGTACTGGGTCTGGAGTCAGGAAGACCCACCTTTCTGAGATCAAATTTGGCATCTGACATTTATTAGCTGTGTGACCCTGAGCAAGTCACTTAACCTTGTTTGCCTCAGTTTCCTCATTTGTAAAATGAGCTAGAGAAGGAAATGATGAACCACTTCAGTATCTTTGCCAAGAAAACCTCTAATAGGTTCATGAAGAGTTGGACATGACTGAAACAACTGAACAACAACAAGAGATTAATGTAAGATTTTGTGCTTGGGAACCAGAAATTGACTTCACAAATACAAGATGGATGCTGGGAGAGGCATATTTACATAGCAATTTGTCTGAAAGAGATGGGGGGGTAATTAAATATAATGGGGCATCTGTGTGATGGTGGCCAATAAAAGCACATTTTGTTTTAAGCAAAAATAATAGATATATAAAAAGGAAGTGACAAACCTATATTCTACCATGGGATTTAACCAATATCTATATATATAACCAATAACCAATGGAGTATTTAAAAACGTTGATCAACCAAGGAGTATCTAGAGGAGAACAACCAAAATAGTAAAGGGCAATGAATTGGTTGAACAAACTGGGGATATTTCACCTGAAAAAGAGAAAGCTCATGAGAATTGTCTTTAAGTGCATCAGTTATTTTATTAAGCAGTCTCAAATACTGGAAAGACAATCACATCTGGAGTCAAAGGACCCAGGTTTGACTCTCAACTCTGCTACCTAGTACCTGTGTGGATTTGACCAAATCATCTCAATGGCCTCAGATTCCTCAGCTATAAAATGAGAAGGTTAAACTAGCTGAATTCTAATGCCACTTCCAGCTCTATATCCTAGACAAAGTAGAAATGAAAGGAGTCTCTATTGACAGAGCGGTTCTCTTGTTTTTTGATTTTGTTTTTGTTTTTGTTTGGCAATGGGGTTAAGTGACTTGCCCAGGGCCACACAGCTAGTAAGTGTCAAGTGTCTGAGGTCAGATTTGAACTCAGGTCCTCTGGACTTCAGGGCTGGTGCTCTGTCCATTTTACCACCTAGCTGCCCCAACCCTCTTGTGTTTTTTTTTCTTTTCAAGACATTGTGCTGTTTGCATGAAGTGCAAGAATACTAGAAGGCCTGCCCAATGTTCCATTAAAATCCAAATTGAAAGTGACTGGAAGCTGAAGATGGGGAGAGGGCAGGGACAGTTAGAGTGATGGATATATTGAAGGAGGAATTTGTTGTTGTTGTTCAATCGTTTCAGTCATATCCAACTCTTCATGACCTTATTTGGGATTTTCTTGGCAGCATACTGGACTGGTTTGCCATTTCCTTCTCTAGCTCATTTTATAGGTGAGGAACTGAGGCAAACAGGGTTAAGTAACTTGCCCAGGGTCACACAATTAATAAGTGTCTGAGGTTATATTTGAACTAGGGAGGATGAGTCTTTCTAGCTTCAGACCCAGTATTCTATCCACTGTACCACCTAGCTGCCCAGAAATTAGTCCTAGGCAAAACAAACTCTAAGAATGTCAAAAATAGATGTAGCTGGTGGCAAGGAGTTAGAATCTGAAAATGTCCCCATCAATTGGCTGAACAGATTGTGGGTATATGAATATAGGAAGGGCTATTGTGCTATAGAAATTGATGATGGAGGTGGTTTTGAAGGAATATGAAGAGACCTGTATAAAGTGATACAGAGTGAAATAAGCAGAATCAGAGGATGAATTGAACAGTGATTTCAGTACTGTAGAAACAAATAGCTATAAGGGACTTAGGAAATCTGATCAGTATGGTGATCAACTAAGATTTTAGAGGAGTGATGATGAATCATGCTTCACCTCCTGATGGGTTGGTGAGATGCTAAGATTATACATGTACGTATGTGTATACACATATACATAGAAACATGTGTATATATGTTTTTATATAGTTTTGTGTATTTTTTCTTTTAAGCATGGCCAATATCAAATTTTATTTTATTTGACTATGTGAGTTTGTAGCAGGGGGTTTTCATTTCTTTAATTCTCAGTGTGAATGCTCGTATACATCTTCCCAATGACCTTTAGGATACTTATTTTTAAATTAAATTTTATATTTTAGAATCAGAAAAATTTGTCCTCTCTCTTTCATCTTACTCTTTACCCTCCAACTCAATTGAGAATGAGAAATACGAGACCCTTGCTACAAACATGTAGAGTCAAGAAAAATATATTTCCTTATTAGCTATGTCTAAAAAAACCATATATGCATATGTATGTACATATATGCACATGTATATATGCATGTGTGCATGTGTAGATGGACACATACAATGTCACTATATATATACAGATTATATATAAATGTAGTATGTATATAGATATATATTCAGGTATATATCATATATATGTGCTTGAGTATTCAAGTACACACATATCTTGTATGTATAGAGACTTCCATATCCATATATGTATATGTGTGTATGTATGCATGCATACATATATGTGTATTGTGTATATGCATTTCGGCTGTTGGCATATATATACATGTGTGTATATTTTAATATAGTATGCATATGCATAAGCATGTATACATATGTATGTATGTGTATGTATATATGTATGTATGTATTTTAGAAATGACCAGTAAAGAAATTAGTTTTGTTTGACTATACATGTTGATGTAGGAGTTTTGTATTTCTTTCATTCTCACTTGAGTGGAAAGGTGAGATAAGAGGGGAAGGGAGCTGATTGAAAAAAATTTAATTTAATTTAAAAAAAAAGAAAGTGATCCAAAGATCACTGGGAATAGGTATCATATATGAATTGTGTGGAGAAAGTGGTATTTAAAAAAAAAACAGCACCAAGAGTAGGTCACAGTACTAACAAAATGAAAGAGTAGACACATTTTTTATTTTGTTTTTGGTAAAAGATTTTATTACTCAATAAGATTTACAGATGATCAAAAATGATTATAGATACTTAAAATTTGTTGATGCATCAAAAATTATAAATTATTTTTCTTCATTTTTTACTTCATGAGAGGTAAATAACTTCTCATTAATATATGTGATTTTTTCTTAACTTTTGTGTATGTTTTTTCGGCTAATAAATATTGATTTATCTCCCTCACACTGGAAAAAAAAAGAAAAAAATAATTCTTGTAACAAATACATATAGTCGATTAAAACAAATTCCTACATCAGTCATGTCCAAAAATGTATGTCTTATTCTACATCTTGAGTTCATGACCTCTCTGACAGGAGATGAATAGAAGGCTTCCTAATGGTTCTCTGGAACTATGTTTGATCATTGCATTAATCGGAATTCTTCATTGTTTCAAAAATTATTTGCTTTTTCTATGTGGACATTATTATATAAACATTGTAAACACTTTCTCTGCTAACTCTCAAAAATCCTCAAAAGAGGAAGAGTGGGTTTAGAAGTATAGCGATTAGAGTTGAACTCAGTACTTCAAAAGGGAGAGAACCACAACAAGGCAAAAAAAAACCTTCCTTTTTCGTAAATTTTCATTTATTTATTTTGAATTTAAATACAAAACAAGAAAAGAAAAAACACATTGCCATGTACACAGCACAATGTAAGAGAGGATTCAACATAAAACAGTAAATTTCCATTTCAAGAAAACCTACATAATAAATGCTACACATTGTTTTCAAAGCTGCCCAGCTTTTCTTTGCTTCCTTGTAGGTTTTCTTTTGCTCTCTGCTGTTCACTTTTAACTTTATTTTTTCTTCCCTCCCCCGGCCCTTCCCTAAAGAAGGCTACAATTAATTGAAAATAGAAACATATACATAGATGTCTATAAACATATACACATATACACTCATACATATATGCGTAAGACAGTACTATGTTTCCACTTGTCATCAGTTTCACTGAAAGTGGAAAGCATCTTCCTTCATAAGTCCAAGTCTTTCCTTGTTTTCTAAATCAACAAGCTCATCGTTTCCTACACAATTGTGATATTCCAACCCAATCACATCCTATCTGAGTGACTGTCTATGAAAGATTTTTCTGCATTCCTTCTATTCTTAGCTACATAGGTTTTATTTATACAAGAAAAATATTAATTTAAAATAATTGAAATTATCCATTTTACACTTCAACAATGTTCCCACAAGTGAGAAGTAAACAATTTGACCTTATTGAATCCCTTATATTTCTCCTGGATGTTGCATGTCAAATTTTCCTTTAAGTTCTATTGTTTTTGTCAAAAAATACCTGAAATTCTTTCAGTTCATTAAATGTATTTTTTTAAATTCAGTATCATACTTAACTTTATTGGGTGAGTTACCCTTGTTCATAACCTCAGCTCTTTTGGTCTACAAAGTATAGCACTCCAAGACCTATGGCCCTTCAATGTAATAACTGCTAGGTCTTCTGCAATCCTTATTGTAGTTTCATGATATTTAATTTTTTTTTTGTGGCTTCCAATATTTTTCCTTAACCTGGGAGCTTTGAAGCTTGGCTATGATATTCCTGTAAGTTTTCTTATTGAGATTTCTTTCAGGTGGTGACTGGTGGATTTTTTTCTATTTCTGTTTTGCCTTCTTGTTCTAGAACTTCAGGGCAAATTTACTTGGTAACTTTATTGGATCAAGATTCTTTTTTTTTAACAGTAATTTTCAGGTAGTCATATTATTGCACCTTGATCTGTTCTCCAGATCACTTGTTTTGCTGATGATTTTGAGAATGCCTCACATTCTCTCCTATTTTTTTCATTCTTTTGATTTTGTTTTATTATAAGCACTAGCATTCATTAGCTTCTCCTTGCCAAATTCTAGTTTTCAAAGAATTATTTTCTTTCTTAAGTTTTGATTCTCTATTTCAAGTTGGTTGACTTTCTTTTCAAAATTTTCCTGAGTTTCTTGAATTGCTCTTATATTTTTTTAAATTTTTCCTCAATCTCTTTTATTTGATTTTTAAAGTCTTTTTTCAGTTCTTCCAAGAACTCTTTTTCTCTTTTTGTGCTTGGGACCATTTGACATTTCTCATTGAAAAAGGAATGTCTTTGAACCAAGATGGCAGAATAAGCAGCAAATTGTTGTAACTCTCCCATATTCACTTCCAAACAACCACAAAAAAAACCCCAAAACAAATACTGGAATGGCAGAACAGCAAAAAGAAGGGGATGAAATAATATTTAAGCCCAAGAAACTTGGAAGACTGACGGGAAAGATGTGTCTTGCTTGTAAAGAACAAGAAGCATCACAACAAGCTGGCAGCAAGCCCTATCTCAGCAAACCAGTAAGATATTCTGAGCCCGAGTGTGGTGGAGCAAACACCAGGACCACCAGGTGCTTCAGAGTAGCCCCCTGAAAACAGGAAACCTCCAGTAGCCAGACCTCCATGAGCTTCAGTGTAGCCCCAGAGAAATACAGAAATACCCCACTGGCCTCAGCACACCCCAGACACCAGCACTAGGATTCCAGCTCAGCACCAGATAAACTGCCAGATCCCTGCAGCCTCCAGCAGTGTCAGCCACCCCCTATTAGATTCCCTCAGTAAAGCACCAGACACTGCCTGTGAGATTCAAGTTCCTGAGGCTGAGGCTGACTCTTCGCCTAGCTACCCCTAGGCTCATTGTTTGTTGATTCTGCAGTTGGCCTGGAGGTGTTTGCACTTAGGCTGGGAGTCTTTCCTGGGGTCTTCTCAAGTTGTCTTAGGAGGACAACTATTTTACCCCCGACTTCTGTTTATTTCCTCTGTTCTATGTTGCCTCTGAGGCAATGTACTGTCATTTTTGTGCAGGAAATTTGGAGAGTCAAAAGTTTTCTGACCTACTCTGCTGTCTTCTCAGATTTCTCTCCCACAAAATACTGTTGAATCTACCCAAGTATGCTGGTCCTTAAAATGTTCACTCAGCATTCCTCTTCCATCAACCTCTGTATTCCTGGCAGGGATGTACAAACTAACCCATGGGCTTGTGCCTAGAGCCCAAATTGATATTCCTTCATTCTGTAGAGACTTTAATTGAACATCTTACTCCTATGAAAGGAGGTGACAACCCAATAATTAAGGTTTCACTGAAGAAAGATGAATCCCATGGGGGTGCAGATGTATGCCTATGATAGGAGATGAAAATCTCATGATAGGGTATTTCTAGTGGGGATGAACACATAGCATGGAAAGACTTATATGAACTGATACAAAGTGAAATTAGCATGACCAGAAAACAAGCATATACAATGACTACAACAATAACAAAATAATTGGAATGTAATTCAGTGAAATTATAAGGTCCAAGCTTGACTTGAAGGAAGAGATATGAGAAGCCTTCTCCTACCCTTTTTCTTTGCAGAGATAGGGGACTATCCATCTAGAATGACACAAATAATGGCAAACTTTTCATAACATATTGGTAAATTTTGCAGAAGTCTTTTTTCCCCCTTTGTTATAAAGATCAGCTGTCTGAAAGGCAAAAGAGTGAAGGTATACAGTGGGAAATGTAGATAATATAAAAACAAAAGCTTTCAAAAATATTTTTAAAAATAAAAACAAAAGGATACACCTGACTATAAAAAAAAAGGAAGCAGGCCAATCATGAAGGAAGGGTGAATGTCCATTGATAGACTGCTCCTCTGTTTTCCTGATATCTATAAACTCCATCCAGCACATAGAGTGCAACTTCTAAAAAAGCATCATGAAAAGACATGGACAACAATCACTTATGAGAAAGGATGTGTTGTGTTCTGCACAGGTGAAGAAGGAATATATCCTAATTATGCCACAAATTTACCAATGCACTAATGTGAAGAGGGTTAAAATTAATGCATGATAAAATTCATAAGGAGATAATAAGGTAATGTAATGATATTTGAAGACTTTCCTTATAAAACGTTTTTCATAAATGAATTTGAAAATGACTACATCTGGATGGTGTGGATGTAATCATGGCTTAAGTGTTGATTTTTAAATACGCTAATGTTAACACCAAGAATTGTTTCATGGGTGGTCTACAGAGCAAGCCAACCATGGAGTCCCCAGATGGTGACTCTGGCAGAGATAGAAGAAATATAACAACAGCTAGGAGTTCAGAGCACACACAAAAACTTCAGAGGAAACAAAACATTTTGATATAGGTTGTGGAATTGCATAGGCAGACAAAAAAAGGTAAACATTTTTTGGCCAGAATCACATCAACAGAGAACACATGATAGAGGTCCAACTTGGGGATAATCATGAAGACAATGTCTGTCACTACACTAAATTTCTGATGACTTATGGGCATTTCAACAAGAGAGGCATAATGGCTGGAGGTTACTGACACTCCCTCCTCACCATTCAAGTTCTTTAAGAACCTGTCAGAAACTTCACACAATACGTTGCACTGTTACAACACTCTCCCTACCTCTAACATTCAACACCAATTTCAAGACTTAAAGGAAACTAAAACTCTTCCCCGACTGAAAAGGGTGTGGTTTCCTTGTGCTAAAAGAATATGTTTATGGAGATAAAAGGGACTAGAGAAGGACAACTTAAGAAATTAATTATGTGATACTCGATAAGTGATAAGGCAGCTAGGTGGCACAGTGGATACAGCACTTGCCCTGGAGTCAGGAGGACTTGAGTTCAAAATCAGCCCCAGATACTTACAAGCTGTGTGATCCTGGGCAAGTCACTTAAACCTGTTTACCTCAATTTTTCATCTGTAAATGAGCTGGAGAAGGAAATGGCAAATCACTCCAGTATCTTTACCAAGAAAACCCCAAATGGGGTCACAAAGATTCAGACACATCTGAAACAACTCAATAATTAATGACTCAAAAAGTAATAACCTTCCATATGATAACATGAGTATATGTATGTGTGTGCATATATGTGTGTGTATATATATATATATATACATGCATTTATACAGTTTTAAGTCTTAATAGCTTAAAGATTCACTAAGACTTTTGGGAGATAGATAGATAGATAGATAGATAGATAGATAGATAGATAGATAGATAGATAGATAGATAAAGACAGACAATAGATCATTTACCTTTAAATCACCACATCCCATACAAATCAAATAATTTCTGTTCATTCTGGATAATTGATCATCCTGCGGTGTTAAAAAAAAAAACATCTCAAAGGATGGATATAAAAAAATCAATAGGGACCATCTTTGCAGCATAACATTTCCCTTTAACTTCCCTTGGGTGGTGGCAGCAAAATGTTTCAAGATTCAAAATGATACAGGGACCCTTCTGTGTGAGGGTTGTTTGGAATTATTCAAGCACATTTCCTAACAGTTGGAAGGGCAATCATGTCCTTCCCCCAACAACAGCAAAATAATATTTTGCATTCCTATAGCACTTTTACATCTGTTCTCACATTTTACTCTATTTTGTCCTAATGCAAAATCTATGACTTAGAAGAGATATTGGAGGTCATTTGATACAAACTATGCTATGACATATCAGGCAAGTGGTTGTTAATCACTAATTTAAAACTTAAGGTAATCTAACTCTATAATTTCCAGTCTTGCTTCTAGTTCAACTGTTGTGTCCTTTAAGGCCAAGGAAAATAAATGTAACCCTTCTTTAGCATAGAAGTCCTTGAAATTCTTGAAGAAAGCTTTCATAGTCTCTCTGGATCTTCTCTTCCCCAGTCTGAAATCCCCAAATGTATTCAGTATGATGTATTTGAAATAAGAATGGATTTGAAGTCAGAGGATATGGGTTCACTTCCCAGCTTTGTCATTTACTATTATGTGACCACTGGATAGGCAAGTCACCTTATATCTGTGTTCTTCAGTTTCCTCATCTAAATTATTTCTTATTTTCTAATGTAAAATGAGGGATTTGAACTAGATGACCTCCAAAGTCTTTTCCAAACTCTAATTCTCTGATCCTGTAATTTTTTTAAATGACATCACTCCTTGCTTCAGTTGTCCTGGTCATCCTCCTTTAGACTCCTGCTAATTTGTCCATTTCATGTTCTTCCTAAAATGTAGAAACCATAATTGAATATAAGAAAAAAAGATATATCATGTTGAGAGAAGATCACAACATTATAATCTCACATTTTCTGAATGCCGCTTCTAATAATGCAACTTAATATGTCAGCCTATTGGCTGTAATGTCCTACAGATGATTTATATTGAGCTTAAGTCCATTAAATCATCAACTATTTTTCACTTAACTATGCCCTTATAATTCTGGAGTTTTTCCGGTAGCTTTTATGAACACTGGTGTAAAGTTTTCCATTTCATCTTATTAAATTTGTCCCATTATTCTGCTCTATTGAGATCTTTGGGGATAGATTTTGTGTCACCAAACATTTTATCTATCCTTTCCTTGCTTTTTATTATCTGCAAATTTGTTAAATATGTAATGTCATTATTTAAGCATTTGATTAAAATGTTCGGTCACCTTGGGACACTCTACTATAAACCCTCTTGCAGGCTAACATTGTTATACTTTTTTTTTCAGCCTGATATTTCAAACTTTTCATCTTGGAACATTTTAAAATCTACCTAACTAAAGTATCATATAGCCTAGAACTCTTTATCTGGTTTTAAGGGGCAGCATGAGAGACTTTATCAAATCTTATGATGATATCTAAGCATATTACGACTTTCACATTTCTTTGCTCTACCTCCACCCTAGTAACCCTGAGCAAAAATAAAATGAGGTTAGTAGCATGACTTGTTCTAGATAAATCCACACTGGCTCTTTGAGATTAAAGCACCATGGTACAATGGAAAGAGTAATACATTTGACTAAATGGCATTTAAGGTCCTTTCCAGCTCTAAACCTTTTGTGATTGTTTCTCTTTTGAAATGCTCATAAACCATCCCTGGAATAATACAATCCAGGATTTTGAAAATTATAAAGGTTAAGATCACCAACCTATATCTTGAAAAATCTATTTTTACATTTTTGAAAAATGAATCATTCTCCCTTCTACGATATTGTGGTACCTCTTCCATTACCCACAATTTTTCAAAGACTAAATATACAATTTATTTCAGTACCTTGAGATATGGTTTAGCTAAGTTTGACAACCTGCATTTCATTGAAGGGGGCTAGTTACTCTTTTATCATCTTTTTTGCATGACTATTGTCCCATTCTTGAATATAGCAGGCACTTGAACAATCCTTCTGAAGAATGAAAGTATCATTAAAATAAGTCAGGGGACTATTACTTTTTAGAAGAAAGAAGAAGACAGAAAGGGACAAGGACAGGGATAGAGACAGAGACAAAGCTTCATAATCAATTACAAATACTTAAATGTTCCATCAACACTCCATCATATATCCCTGCTAAGTATGTTGTTCTTCCTTTAACTCATCTTTTATTTCCTTCTTCCGGCTTAGGGTCTTTAATTTATTAATATCATAGTATGACTTCTGTTTTATCTTTCTTCATCCTTATTCAAAAGCTATACCTCTTACTCTCTTCTCTGGTTTTTAATATATCTTATTGATAAAGAACATTGCTCTGCCACACCTTCTATATAATTTGTTGCAATGTCATATTCTAGTTTTTGGTGGTTTGTGTTTTTTGGTGGTAGTGGTGGTGGTTATGGTGGTGTTAGTATTTTGGCAAATACTCCATAATTATCAGAGTTGAATCATGGCAGATATTGCCACACTCACCAGTAAAATCTATTAATTAGGTGAGTGATACAAGGTCTTTGATATATGTTTAACATTATCCAGGATTTCCAAACTCTGTGACACATATCAGTACATATTTCTTCAGAGCATTCCTCAGCTAAGAGTTTATCAGGCATAATTGGGACTGGTTGAGCTGACTACAAGTCAGCAAAATGGCATCAAGTCTAGACCAATCAGTCAATAGAACTAAGGAATAGACCAATGTAAATCAAATATTGCAACAAAATGAATCATGTTGAGACATTAAGACTTGGCAAGTCATAATAGGATAATCTGACTCTACCATTATGGCCCAGAATTGCAAGGGAAAAACACAAAGACCCACATGTAATTGGTTTTAAGTATGAGATTTATTGATAATATGTAAATCAACCCAGTGGACAAAGAATATTGCAGATGTCTGTGACATGATCTTCTTGTCCCCAAAATTGGCTCTAATTCTGAGAGGTGAAACAGTTCTAGGCATGTACCCTGCCCAGAAATACAAACTTATTCTGAAGTATTCAGGGTTTGGGGGGTGTATGTTATACTCAGGAGGACAATGAGAACTGGAGCCTTTTATAAATGCACCAATGTAGGTTAAGTAAATCCAGAAAGCTTTGAATAAAGCCACCACAAGTAGGCTATATAAGGATTATTACAAGGAATCATACAATTCCTGTGGCATTAAAGGTAGCATTTAATAGATGCGTCAGTAATTCTAGCTACTTCTATGTGTCTTTTAGTGGGGCTGGGTGGATGACTAGAGGAGCACAGGAGACAAGGACTGAGACTAAACAGATTGCATTCTGGGCAGACTATTTAATTAGGATTGAGTGGGGAAACACCTGAATTGTGCAAAGACAGAAAAAATAATCTACCAATAAAAAGCAAAGTGAAGCATAAGAATAATTCAATTGCACAACAAGCATTCTGTCAAAAGCAGACTCCATTAGCCCATGGCAACTTTGAAAAGTTAAGTCTTCTGAACCTTCATGCCAATAATGGATCACATCACATCAACTCTCAGTAATTTCATTAGATTTGTAATTACCATTCATTTGGATGTCTTTATTATACTTTATTATTCATATCTTGTACATTTATGTATAGACATCAGATAATGATATTCACACTCTAAATAAAGAACATCAACATCAAGTCTTGGGTACGCCTACTCATAAAATTTCAGAGAAAACTTAAAGGTGGGCATTGTAAAGTTCAAGATTCCAGTGGAGAATATGAGAAAAAGCCAAACAGATAAGGGTGGAATTGACTCAGGAAATAGCTAGAATTAAAGACTGAAAGTTTTCTTCTTTCTACCCTTCTCAATTTTTATCATAAAGCCCTCTTACTAAGATATGCATGTGTCCAAATAGATATCATCTCCCTGTCCCTAATTAAATGTGGTTTATCTCTGTCCGAGAGTTTGTTATACTTTTTCTTAAAACCATGACACTGAGCTAAATTCCATCTCCTTAATCAGCTCTTTCATTTGCTCATTTCACTTTTAAAACCCTTACCTTCTGTTAACATCAGTGATGAAATGATAACCTTTGTCCCAAGGTTTTCAATTTCTTTCCCAGAACTTCATAAAACCTGACAATGCTTTTTTAAGATTCTTTCTGGTGGTATCATTTGTTCCCATGTGAATTAGTAAGAATGGATAGTGGTTGTCAAGTTTGATAAATCTCACCACAATCTTATAGTGCCCCTGCAAGAGAAGGTTCATTCATTGGGTTATAAGGGACATGGATGTAAATTAATGTGGCATCTATGCCTTTGTATTTTTATGGGATCTTATAAACATTGTTGAGATCAATGGGACCAACTTGTAAGGTCCAGCATCAAAAGCCTTATCATTGTGGCATGCCTTATAGGAGGCAATTCCTGTATCATCCTTTCTAGTTTGAAAAAGTGAGGGAGGTGAGAGGTAAAAGGAATAAGAATTTATTAAGCTTTTACTATATGTCAAGGACTGTGCTTAACACTTTACAAATGTTTTCTCGTTTGATTAAAACAATCCTGGCAGGAAGACAGTTAAGGAAATTGAGGCAGACAGAGGTTAAATGACTTGCCCAGGATGACATAGCTAGTAAGTGTCTGAGATGGAATTTGAACACAGGTCTTTCTGACTCCAGGCCCAGCGCTCTATCCACTGTGCCACCTAGCTACCCAGAAAGAGATTAGCTAAAATTCTGCATGCTTCATTAGTTAAGTATGTAACATTAAACACATACACACACACTCACACACACACACACACACACACACACACGCTTTGCTACCAAGAGGAGAAAAAAAACAACCACAAGTTGTGGATCTGATCAAATCTGTAGAGATGTATCTCCTGTTTTCTTGAGTATAAAATTTTCTGTTCTAGGTTTATAAGTTTGATTTACTTAAAAGTCCTGAGGGCTTTCTCTAGGAATGTTTGACTATTTTTTTTCATTCTTTGCAATACATAAGAATTTCTTACATGAAGTACCACGATGATGGGTTTTCATTGCCTTATAATTTCTGTAGTTCTTCCCAAAAAAGGGAACCTGGGGATATAATGATACAGATGAAGCTGGATTGTAACAATAATCATGTATTTGGTATTATGAATGTGTCCCCTGCCAAAGAAAACCATAAGCAACAATAGTTCTATAATTTTTTAATAATTTGAATGCCTGTACTATCCTAGTTATCACATGTTTTAGAATATTTAGAGTAGAATTGGGATCCTAGTATCTATAAACATGTTTAGTTCAATTTCATTAAATTAATTTTGGTATCAAAATTCAATTTAAACAACTGTAGCTAAAATACTGTGGATTTTAGTCTCTTCCTGTTAATTACTTCAGTTTATAACATGAGAAGATAAAAATAGCCTCAGCTATTGGAATTGTCATGAGAAATGCATGAGAAAATATTTTGAAAAGACATTGACAAAAGGTACCATTTATAGGCAACAAGATACACTTAAAATAGTGTAGCCTTGGAGTGAGAAGACCTGAACTCAAATTCTTTTCTGCCATTTACTAAATATATAATATTAGGGAAGTCACTTCATCACTTTTGGCCTTGTTTTACTCATGTGCAAAATAAGTGGGCTGAATCAGATTGTCTCGTTGGGGTCTGTGAAGCCCATTGTAACACTTTTTTAAAAAAAATTTTACAAATGCATTGCCTTTTTTTCCTTACAGAGCAGGTGTTATCTGGACTTAACTAACCTATTACAAGGTGATGTTGCTGGGTGAGGAGGGAGTATTCCATAAACAAAAGCCAAACCAGACCTTTCTAAGCTATTTGACAGATCCCTAGGGTTCCATGAGTTATTTCACAAGTGAAGTTAGGTCTTAGGTGTCTGTAAAAAAAAAAAAAAAAATCTGAATATTTTTTATCAGTGATGTCTGTGAATACCATCTTGGAAAAGTTTATTACACCAAATTAAATTCTCATCTTCATGCTATTGTGGTACATTTGTTCCCAATTGCAGCAGAGACCCATTTTCCCACATGTAAACTTTGTGTGATATGTGTGCTTCTGTGTGTGTGTGTGTGTGTGTGTGTGTGTGTGTGTGTGAATCTTGGCGCAGATTACCAACAACTTAAAATGGCAAATATTTTATTTCATTATCCACATTTTCCATCTTCAACTTTCTTGACCTACCGAACACTCCCTTGTTATAGTCACACCATCATTATCATTTAAGACTCCTTACTCCAACCCTTAGCATGGATACTGAGCTACAAGTAAATATAATGTTTGCTTCATAGTTTGCATTATGTGTCATTTAAAGGAAGAAATGTGCGATAGAAGTATTAGATTTGGAGTCAAAGAACATAAGGTCAAATAGTATCTGTCAGTATGACTTTGCTCAATGAGCAAAGTTTATCTCTATGAGACTCGGTTTACTCATCTGTAGATTCAATTCAGCAAGCATTTATCATTTATTATTCTATATGTTAAGCACTGAGACTATAAAGCAGAAACAAAACAACTGGCTTCAAAGAACTTATATTCTTGGGATGGGGAGGGATAGATATATAGGGTGACTAATAAATGTTCCACAAGTCTTAGTGGAATAGCTTAAAACAAATTCTTTTTTATGTTTTAAGCCATTAAAGCTTTAAAATGCACTGTAACTTATGGGACACTCTGTATATGTATATATGCACATAAATAATATATGTATATGTAAATACATATATACATGGAATATAAAGAGAATAATTGGATTTATACTATCAAATGTGGAATTAAAAAAATTATGCAGAAAGTGACACTTGAGATGAACTTCAAGAATCTAAGAGACAATACTGCCCCTAGGGTATGGAGGGAAGGCAATTTTGGGAGAGGGGAACCTCTCTATTAAAAATTTGATTAAAATTTTTTACAAAATTCATGGATCCAAGTGAGGCATAGTGATTAATTGATAAAGATTTAAAATAGTGAGCAGAGAAGAGGTACTTACGTATCTGTTCCTCGTCTAATTAGTGCATGTGAAGGTTCTTCATAAGTGTTCAGGGATCATCTCTTCTTCTTTGGGTCCAGGAACTATCTCTTCATGTTCTTTATTATCAAATGCACTGTTCCTAAATATCTCCATCTTCATATCTCCAGTCATGAGAAAAAGGAAGCAACACTACTGTTACTCATAGGTCTTTTCCTAAAAAAAAAAAAATTGTGACTTAAAGTACCAAATGGTATAGAGTCAAAATAACTTTCTAAGTTTGAATTATATATAGTCCACATGACCACCATCATTTCATTTCCATGCATTGCATGGAACCATTGACCATCAGAGAGTGAATCACCCCACCCATCTTCCTGGATATTTGCAGCCTTACTCTTTAGACATTTCTAGGTAAGCCTTGTGGGTTTACTTTATTTCTTTAAGTACCCACAATCATTCAACAGACCACAAATATCCATAGGTTCATTTTTTAAAATTGTTTTCAACACCATTCAATTGCTGGTACCCATATAGAATATATTGAACAACTTGCTATCATTACCCATAATACTTATTCCAAGAAAGGAAAAGACTGAAAATATCCCTTTTTTTAACAACAGTACAAAATATGGTATACAAAAACTTTATTATAGAGCAGACCTTGGTTTTGGCACATTTCCCATTAATAAAGTCCCTTTCTGAAGTCCTGAAAATGAAATTCATTTTCATAAAATAAATAATTTAAAGACAATTTTGTTATGTTTCACAATAAAGTTAAAATTGTTATTTTAAAATATTACTTATTGTGTTGGCTAGATTTGTGGGATGAAGTAAAGGGAAGAGTCAAAGATAACTCAGGGAGATGGTAGTTTCTTCTGTAGAAATAGGAAAATTGGAATTTTATGGGAAAGGTGATGAGATCTTGAGTTTGGGATGCTGCTAGGACATACAGGTGGAGAAGCTCACCAGGTAATTGGTTTATTGGACTGGATTTCAAGAGAGGTTAAATCTTATGTTTTGCATGATTTCACATGTACAATGAGTATCATATCGCTTGCCTTCTTAATGGGTGGGAAAGGGGCTGGAGGAAAAGAGAGAATTTAGAACTGAAAAATTTTAATATAATCAAGTCCAATTATCTACATTTGAAAGTCCTCTCCACAGAGTTGATAACAAAGAAATGGAAATTAATAAGGAAATTAAAATAGAAAATGTAGTGCCGGAAGAGAAAAGTACTGAAGCCAAGACCATAGAGGTCATGAGAGAAGAGGGAAAGAATCCTGAAAAGAAGACAGAGAAGGGGGCATCAGAGAAGGGGAAAGGAAATCAAGAGAGACCTGTATCATGAAATCCAAGAGAGTATAGAGTTTTAAGAAGGGAGAATGGAGACATATGACCAATAATGCCAAAAGCTGCAGAGAAGAAAAGGAGAATAAAGTCAAAAGGGGCAATTGTGCAACACCAGGTTGACCAAGTGGGTCATTAGTATTATTAAAGAGAACAATTTCAGCAGAGTGATGAAAATCAAAGCTTTGTGATTGTAGGAAGTTAGAGGGGGTGAACACATACTACTTTTCTTAAAAGTTTGGCAATGAAAAGAAGATAGATTGGGCTTTAGCTTGAGGAAACTTAAGAGTCACAGGAAGCATTTTTGTTGAGTTTTTGCTTGTTTGTTTAGAGATAGGGAGATTGAAGATTTTGTTTGTTTGTTTGTTTTTGCAGCTTGAATAGAGCATTTATTACTCATGTCCAGATACAGTAATATTTGGCAGAGTGATAAATTAAATTTGACCTTTCACATATGTAACCTGAACCTTGAAACCTATTTACATGGGGCTTTCCCCATTGGTGGAGACTGATGATACAACATCTGTGCCTGCATGAATGGCAGAGTTGGTAAGAGACTGCAGATGAGAAATCCTGGTCTTCTGGCTCCCTGCTTCAAGAAATAGGACACGTGGTTTCATATTCTGAAAATAAAGTATCTGAGAAGAAGTCAAAATGTTGCTGACCTAGGCTGTCAATCATATCCCTACCCTCAGATTACTATACTAGAAACTTTGGGAAATTTCCCCTTTGGGTGAGATCTCTCTTGGATGACTTGAGATAGCTTGTTCCTAATGGGAAAGCTCAGTCACTCTGTTTATTATTTGGTATGTTTTTGTCTGTATATCTTCTCTGATTTCTGTTTTGCTATCAGCTTGTATAAATGCTTTACATGCTATTTGCTAAGTGTGTTCTTTGCAGAAATGGTATTTGACGGGAAGGAAGTCAAGACTTGGATATATAGCTTAAGGTACTAATTTCCTATTGAGAGAGAGGGATTATGAGTTGGAAATGATCTTTTCTGGAGGAGCAATATTTAAGGAGGCTGATAGATACAATTCTAGTCTGGCACCCTCCCTCTGAGGAATCAAAGTGACCCTAATCTTCTGACTCCTTTTCTGCCTAGAATCAGGGTCTGTCTTAGAGAAGGGTAGGTGGAAGAGACTCAAGAAGATAGCCATGCTTATCTTTGAGCCATATCTAGATAGACACATGTGGACACACACAACTTATATAGGCAACAAATCACAGCACACATGTATCCTTTATACATGGTTGAGGATGGGGTTAGTATATGTCCTTTAGGTTTGGGATCACACCAGAGTAGCCTGAACCATAGCTGGAAATCTTTCCTCCCTTCCAATTAATTACATTTTTACATGAACCAGAACTAGCTCTGAGGTCTTATTAGTACAAAATCCCTGCACATGTTCTAGTAAGACTCCCAGTAAGACTTGGCAAGCACACAGATGGGTCACTTCCTGAAGAAAACTGGGAAACATTGCATTTTCTTGGTTTTCTCAAATTGATCTGATGTGATGTCTTCTTCTGCACGGAGAACTCAACTGATGCATCCAAACCAGGCTTACATGAGTGGAGTAGGGCTCTATTAAATAGCTGTAAGAGCAACTAAAAGAGCCTAGCTCCTTCTCTTATTCTCCTGGAATAGCCCTGCATGCACCAGAGTGTTGCTTGTCACAACCCCTGCTGCTTGTGATATCAGTGCCATAGCATGACCGACAAGAACAAATAAGTGCTCCAGTGTCTGAACACATGGGAATGTGATCCTGGGGGGAAACAACTGAGAAGTCTAAGCCAGCTGGCTTTAGATTTTATCAATAGCTCACACAGAAACAGCCAACCAGTGAGGGAGTCCATAGCTTAATGAATAAGCAATTATATTACATTTAAAGGTGGTGATTTAACTTCACTTGAACAGGTCTGGTTGAATAGACACATACTATATAGCATGAGGCTGAATTAAGCCTGTCACACTTGTACCTTTGCACTAGGGAGGGATTTTTACCTTTTACCTTTCCTTTTTCCCCCCACACATTCTTCCCGTGATTCTACTCTCTTCATAATCCCTAAAACTTTGACTGGAAGATACTGGGGAGAAAAGAGTTTTCTCCCTCATCCCCTCAGGAAAGCTTGTCCCCAAAGGCCCTACCATCAGGTAGTCATGAAAACCTGTGACTGCCACATGAGAAAAGAATAATTTTGTTCATAATTTTATGGAACAGAAACCCACTTACTCTTTTTTTTCTACCCAGTTTGCCTAACTATAAAATGGGAATAATACCTACCTCTACTCCAAATTTTAATGTGTTTCCCCTTCATGATCCTGGGTTCTTTAAAAGCTAAGTAGACATGATGTAAGTAAGGCTTAAAATGCAACTCAGATGGAATAATATTAGTTATGGATCCGGTTCAGAACATACATAGTCAGCCAATGACCTGCCTAACTATTTTCAGAGAGGATCATTACTAAATTGGCTACAAATTGGCTATAGAGTTTTGGGCCAAATAAATTTTCAAAGATCCTACCAAGATTAAGGGCTGTTTGCAAGTATAGATGTTGACAGAACTCAACTAATAAAATCACAGATTCTTGAAGTAACAAAGTCACTATTGTCTTTATTAACATCACAGGGTGGTTTCAAGGGGAAAAATTAAAAACTCAGTATTCCAATGGATCTGTGATTTCTCTTTGGATATTTCCTCCAATAGTAAAGGTAGCAGCTTAACCAGGTCTGCCTACGCTGTGAGACTATTGTCAGGTTCTTCCAAATGTTTGCTGCAAAGGGTCTGTCCAATGTTCTAGAGGATTTTTTTTCAATTTCTCTTGACATCATCAATGAAGCATTCAGACTGTTTACCTGCCATCCCACACTTTTGCCCTCCCCATATTACCAGCTTATCTTTTGTTTTCTTATCATACATTTCCCTGATGACATTTTTTCTTCCTCATCTTCAAAGTTTCTCCTTGATTTTATAGTCAGTTCTGCTATATCATGCTTAAAAAACACAAATTTATTTCACTGTGATTGATATGCTAAGAAACATTTTGAGCATAACATGATTTTTTAGTTTGAGTCTTCTAATTTCTTCCCTGAGGAAAAGCCAGAATGAAGGGAATTGCACAATTTCACTTTAACTCACAAACTGTAACTCTTCTGATGTCCACTTCAACAAGCAAATTCCAGGTCTTTTCCCAAGATAAAGTGCCATATTTGTTATATATTTCCTTTTTTTAATTGTATTTTCTTTTTCCCAATTATATGTAAGGACAAAACTGTGTATCTTCTGATGCAGTAGGAGCAGTGAGCCGCAAAAGACCCATCCTTATCACTCTCAACCCTACTCCCTTCCTTCACAGCCTTTGGCTAAGTTTGGGCCTGCCCAGGTTGCTCGCACAGCCCAGGTACAGCCTGAATGTCCACCAGAGGCCATCTGATGTGGCCACCATTTAATATAGTTTTTATGTACATTAAAGTTTGCAAAGAACTTTATGAATTAATACATATATTGACTAATTTGATCCTCACCACATGCTAATAAGATAGGTGCTATTTCTCCTAATTGCCAACTACCTCACCATTATTTCACACAGGCTATAACCATGCTTCACTTTGCTTCCAATCCATGACTATCTGGCAGCACTGATACTCTGCATATCTTCCACTACCCCATTTCAGTTCTGAAACTACCATCATATCAGTTTTTCTGACTCAGAGGAGAGGAGCAGTCAGCCTTAGAGAGGGTGCCAAGAAAGGTGCTGTCTTCATGAAGAACTATGTTTAAGTTAACCCCAGAAGATGGAAGAGAACTATGACCATAGAATCCGAGATTTAGAATTAAAATAAACACATTTTACAGAAGAGGAAACTGAGACTCATGGAGGTTAAGTATCTTGCCTAAGGTCATACAAAAGATCCAAACTCAAGTCATCTGACTCTAAATCCCAGACTCTTTCATCTGTACCACAAAAGAAGAGGCTCAAAGAATGCATTTCAAAAGAAGAGAAGAGAAAAAAATGAGTTCCAGTTTACCTTCCATTAGGATCCCTTTTCCAAATTGGGGGCGGAGGCAGTACTTGTTCTCTACTTTTTTCAGCTCTCTTCTCATCATGGGATTGAACACTTTGGCTCTCTCATTAAAATAGTCCCCAAGACACTAATGCACTGTTGGTGAAGATGTGAACTGATCCAACCATTCTGGAGAACAATTTGTCCAAAGGGCAATCAAACTGTGCATATCCTTTGATCCAGCAATACCACCCAAAGTGATTAAAATGGGGGGAGAATCTATCTGTACAAAAATATTTATAGCAGTTCTTTCTGTGGTGGCAAAGAATTGGAATTTGAGAGGAGGTCTATCAATAGGGGAATGGCTAAACAAGTTGTGGTATATGAATGTAATAGAACACTACTGTGCCATAAGAAATGATAAGCAGACAGATTTCAGAAAAAAACTGAAAAGACTTACATGAAGTGATACAAAGTGAAGTGAGCAGAACCAGGAGAACATTATACTCAGTAACAAGATTGTATGATAATCAACTACAAATGACTTATCTGTTCTCAGCAATACAATGATCCAAGACAATTCCAAAGATGCTATCCATATCCAGAGAAAGAACTGATAGAGTCTGAATGCAAGTTGAAGCATACAATTTTTCATTTTATTTTTTTCTTGCTTTATTTATTTGGGTCTGTTTCTTCTTCCACAGCATGACTAATATGGAAATATGTTTTAAAAAATAGTCCCCAAGCAAGAAGAAATATCTACACGAAGCCTAATAATTGACAATAGAGACAAGGAAAGGATTGAATTTGTTTATTCTCAGCATCTTAATGACCAAGTTAATCCTGTTTTACTTT
This sequence comes from Vombatus ursinus, assembly GCF_900497805.2. Taxonomy (NCBI): domain Eukaryota; kingdom Metazoa; phylum Chordata; class Mammalia; order Diprotodontia; family Vombatidae; genus Vombatus; species Vombatus ursinus. The sequence goes on from NW_020954590.1 coordinate 91,323,069, forward strand.
CAAATCAAAGTATATGAGTATATCTCATGATTTCCTTTATATGAACATTTGATTATGACCCAGAAAGATAGATTAATTCAATTAATTTTAATTTGACCTAAATTTTGATTTCCTCACCACCCTTTTTTGAGGAAAAGATAATTTTCTCATGAAGCTAACTTAACATCTTAGTTTATTTTTATTTCTTTCACATAAGGATTTTATATGCTATGGATTTGTTCAGTTTTACTATCGAAATGGCTGAACCAAGTTCCCTGAGTTTCTTTGTTTTATGAACCAAAATTTGAAAAAACAAGGGGTCTATAGATTCTGCAGTGTCCTGGTAGCATGTATTAATGAGTTCCCCCAGGATGAGCCTTTCATGGAGGTAGAGTATGCAGTCAATTACTTAGTGATTCAAAATATTCAGCACCAAACTCCCCCTCTCAGCCAAATGTTTACCTCCATATAATTGTCTTGAAATTCTAGCAATTAGGCCCTATCTTTGAGCTCAAAAGATCACTAGCTTTCGAGTCTGGAAACCTGATGGAAAATTTGAAAGGAGACATTCCATGTCTGCCATTTTTCAAGATCCTCTCTCCGAACAGATGTTTTCTCTTCTGTAAAATGAAAGAGTTGGATATGATGATCTCTAATGTCCTTCTTAACCCTAAAATTTTGTGACTCTATATGTGGTACATACAATGTATCCTCTATAAACTGAGGAAGCAAAGAGGTTTGCTCTGAACTGAACTGCTTAGTCAGTTTCTGATTTGTTTATGGCCACATAGCTAGTGTAGTGCCACAGTCTTAAAGCAAAGTATCCTGATTCCCAGGATAGTGATTTATCCAGTACACCTATCTATGTTCTTTGGACCTTTAGTGTTATCACACTGTCTTGTGACATCTCTTGTATTATCATCTGTTTTTGTTTAAATATCTTCATTATTTTTTCTTATTACACAACTTCATTGGGCTTCAGTTTTCTTTTCTTTCATATTTCTCATGGAAAAAAGAGATTGAACTCAATTATCTCTAAATCCATTCTATCTGTAAAATTACACAACACTAAATCTTAGCTCCTTGGGTAAACTGTAACCTCCTTGAGGAAAGGAACAAATTATTATTTTTTTTTATAATGTCTACCACCATACCCACCCAGCACAATAACTATAATAGGAGATGGATAAGTGGTTTTTTTTTTAATTTAATAGATGGTAACATTCTTATCAAGTAGGAAGTCATCATTGACCTTTTATATTTCTACTATATGCTAGAAGATAAATGCTTGGAATGGCTAAATGGAACTATTCTTGTCATCAGACTGCATATATTCTCCTCAATTTTATAAGCAGACATGCTGTATAAGCTTTATTTCTGTCTCTGTTCTGTGTGCATCTTGTATGTACCTATTTATTTACCTGTCTCCTTCATTAGAATATAAGCTCCTTGAGTATAATGCCTTTTGGTTTTTTGTTTTGTTTTGTTTTGTGTCTCTAGTGTCTGACACAATCGTGGACACATAGTAAGGATTTAATAAATGCTTTCTGATTGAGTAACTTTAATCAATTAAGAATCATTGATTTCATTGACCTGGGCATTGTCTCCACCGAAGTAGATTGTACTTTCCCTATACCTTAGTAGAAGGCCTTTGTGATGTCATCACCTAGTAGCCCAAGTTCTGGAGATAAACCTCTCTGATCTTTGGTAGGTTGGTCCTAGACGACAGATAAAAGGTCCATTGGAGGCCAGTAGGAAAAGCCTTTCCAAATCGATAGGGAAGAAAGGGAGGGCTGAAGAAGCTTGAACTCTATCACCACAGGCTGTAAGAACTTGAGGTCACCTCTAAAATACACTGAGACATTGGAAAGACTTTAGTTGGGAAACAGAAATATCACCAGTTAAAACTCTGTCAAGTGGCAAAATAGACTTTTCAGGCCATACCATATGTAGTTATTGCTAATTAGCTCTTCTCTCCTAAGGAGAGAGTGACCCTAATTATAATAAAGCCCACATAATCTGTGCCTAAAATACATAGTCTATTTACACATAAAATTTCCTTTTCCAGCCAAAAATAAGCAAGGCAGCTTAAAATAAGATAACGCCATCTCTAGTTGAGAGAGCAGCACACAGTGAATACACTGGAACTCTGAGTCTATAAAAGAGTCATTTCACTTGTAAGTATGTGTTAAAAGCCTATGGGTTTTTTTCTGAATGAATGGATATGCAAACTTCATATTGAGCCAAACTTGTATCTGTGGATCTGCCAAGACAAGCAGAGCTTTGAAAGGGGCAACAGGTGGAAAACAAATGTCTTCTCCTTTTAATAGCAACCTGACTTAATAAAGAACAGTAGTGAAAATGGGTTGAGCTAAATCCAAAAGTCCAATTTTACACAAAAGATATGGAGCATACTATTAATACAGGACCATACTATTAATACAGGTCACACAAAATTTAGTACCAACAGTGCCACACTTAAGAGTCAGGAAGACAGTTTGAATCCCACCTCTGGCACTTCTCAGCAGCGAGTCCAGAAAAGGTAAAACCTCTCTGACCCTCACTTCCCATATTTATAAGTTGGGGATAATCGTAGCACCAGGGTTCTAGGCAATGATGTGGATAGAGCACTGAGCCTAGGGTCAGGAAGACCCAAGTTCAAATCCAGTCTCAGACACTTACTAGCTATGTGACCCTGGACAAGTCACTTAAACCCTATTTGCCTCAGTTTCCTCATCTGAAAAATTAGCTGCAAACCACTCCAATATTTTTGCCAAGAAAAAGACCAAATGGGGGTTACAAAGAGTTGGACAAGACTGAAAAACAGCTGAACAGTAATAGTAGCACCAACCTCCAAAGGCTGTTGTAAGAAACAAAAGACAATATACGTAAAACACTTGCTAACTATAAACACTATATAAATGTTAACTATGTGATTAACTTGGAGGCAGAAAGACCTTCAAATCCTACCTTTGACCTAAACTATGGGCCAGTGGTCATCACAACCACTTGACTTCAGGCAATTAGATATATACCTACTCAATTAGAGATAGATTGCATTTTCTTTGGTGGAAGGAATTCTTATAACTTCATAGTCACTTGTTTCTTCTAAGTATATTTACCTAACACTCTTACAGGATTACTGTGAAGATTGAATGAAATAACTATATGAAGCACTCTGCAAATCTTAAGACGCTTTGTAAATGATAGCCATATGATGACTGAATATTTTTTAATTGCATTTGCTATGCACTTACTACTTATGAAGCACTATGCTAAACTCTGGGAATGCGAATACAAAAATGAAAGAATCCCTGCCCTCAAGGATCTTGCATTTCAATAAAAGAGATAAATCATATAGGAAAGTAACAGCCAGAAGGGTGTTTTGATTTGGGAAGTTTGGAAAAGTGAATGGAACCACAGGGAAGCGAATTAACATGGCCTGAGAGGATTAAGTAACCCACAATAAGGTTTTGAGTCAGATAATACTGTCTAGAGGTCAGGAGAATACAGTGGAAGGCAGGGTGGATGGCAAGAAGATGGCAGGGGTTCAATATGAAGCATGATTGGGGGCAGCTGGATAGAGCAGGTCACATGCCACTTGCCACCCAGGACAATAATGGAGGTTTTATTCCTTATATCCATTCAATAAACCATAATAAACCATCTCTTGCTCCAACTGTATCTCTTTCTAGCAGAAACCATACCTCAGCCAGGATGTATTACAGTTATTATTACTATTTTTTTAACACTGAAAGTGTGCAAAGTACTATATTTGATGTTCTAAGGATCCCTGCTCACCCAAAAAAGAGGCATGGCCACTTAAAATAAGCTCTGAAAAAAAATTGGCTCTTTTGGAAAATGTCTCCCAACTTATATGGTAAAGGATATCATAGGAACACTTAAGTGATCTGTCCCTCCGAATTTTTCATAGAATTTTGATGCAACCTTTCATATGTACTCATTACATATTAGTTTTTCTCATATAGTTGTGTCTCTGATAGATTGTGAGTTCTTTAGGAAACAGTCTGTTTTCTTAGTTATCTTTGTCCAGTGTTTAGCACAACCGGATCCATGCACATAATAAGTACTAAGTAAATATTTAAATGAATGAATGAATGAATAACAAAACTTATTGGGCCTTATAGTTTGTGGTCTCTTTGATACATAATATATCCAAAAAAATCTGAGTTCCAAGAATCAGATTCACCAAAACAAAACCAAAAAAATGACATAGTGACTGTCAAAGGAAGTAAAAATGAAGTGATTTATGCTACTTTGTGAATTGAAAATGATTGAGTATACAATTGGGAATAGAACAGCTGAAAGATGGTGGAGCAACAGGAAACAGTATGTCAAATGTCCTCCCCACCCCCGCCATCCCAACTCCTCTAAATAGATCTACAAAATGCACAGACAATCCTAATGGGAAAAATCCAAGAAAAACTCACAGTAAGTCCCTTTTTTCCAGCTCTGGTTAGCATAGAAAGACAAAGAGATCCTCAGACATCAAGGATGGGGTCTTGTCAGGAGTACCATGCAAAGCATTCTAATGCAGGGGGAAGTTGTGCACCAGGATGAGAAAATGTCCTCCATCCATGCCAGGGTACCTTGATGGAAAAATGTGCCAAGTGGCAGTTTTTTTGCCCATGACCCAGTTATGGATCAGAGATTCAGGGAAAATTGAGAAGGAAACTTGTGCCTCCACCCAAACACAAGTCCTAGGCAGTGTACCAACATAGGAAATGGTTTAGAAGCAACAGCAGTGTGGCTCAAATATCAGGAGCCGGATTTCAGTTCCAGCTTCTAGCCTTGTCTGAAACCTCCGGAGGAATAATCAGGGCAAGAATTCCAGTCCAAAAGGAATCTTGAAGTTCTATTACTATGAAGCAACAGAACTTCCTAGATGGCTGATCTTGGCTGAGTCCAGCAGCAATCCACTATTGGTCAGTCCCAAACCCAGGTCTGGAATTTGCAGAGCCCAGACCAAGAGGACAGCAATTAACCCTTATCCTTGATTAGGCCACCTTGGGAGAGCTGAAGTTTTCCGAGTCTCCACCCTGAGTTGTTCCTGAGAGCCTAGAAAATTGAAACATTCAATACTCCAAGAAAGTAACAATAGGACTAGCCCAGACCTTCCCTCCAGAAGTGCACAAAGCCCAGTCCTAACATCAAGTGTGAAGTCAGAAAGTGGGCTAGAAGAATGAGCAAATTAACAAACAAATGAAAAAAATCAATCATAAAAAACTATTATGGTGACAAGGACAGACACAAATCCAGAAGAAGAGAATGACTCTAAAACATCTACAAGCAAAATCTCAAAGAAAAGTATAGCATGAGCAAAAATTCAATGGGAGTTTGTGGTAGAATTTAGCACTTCATAAGTAGTAGGTGCATAGCAGTGTGGTAGAGATGTGGTTTTAAAAGAGTTAAAAATGTATTTGTCAATAAAATGGGAGAATTACAGGAAAATGGAAAATAAATGAGAACTAAGGAGGGCAGAATTGGAAAGGAAATTAATTATTTATCACAAGGGGTACAAAACATTGCACAAACAACAAACTCCCTAAAAATTAAACTGGACCAAAATGAAGCCAATGACTTCATGAGACAACAAGAACTAATAAAACAAAACTAAAAGACTGAAAAAAAATTAGAGGAAAATTCAAGGTGTCTCCTTACAAAAATATCTGACCTAGAAAACAGATCAAGGAGAAAAAAAAGTAGGAATCATTGGAATTCCTGAATGCCATGATCAAAATAAGAGCCTAGGGATTATATTTTAAGAAATCTTAAGATAAAATTGCCCAGATATCAGAACCAAAGGGCAAAGTAGATATAGAAAGAATTCAGCAATCACCTCCTGAAAGAAACCTCAAAATGAAAATTTCCTGGATCATAAACAAAATCCAGAGCTCCCAAGTCAAAGAAAAAAAATACTGCAAACAATCAGAAAGGAAGAATTTAAGTAACAGAGAGTCACAGTTAAGATCACACATAATTTATCAGCCACCACCATAAAGGAGAAGAGAGTTTGGAATACGATATTCCAGAAAGCAATGAACATAGGCTTAAAGCCAAGAATAACTTACCTAGCAGAACTGAATATAATCTCACAAGGGAAGAAATTGGATTTTAATAAAATAAAACTTTCAAACATTCCTGATGAAAAGACAAGAGTTGTGTAGGAATTTTGACTTTCAAATAAAGGAAGGAGGAGGAACATTAAAAAATACAAATGTGAACAAACAATGATGAAGGACTAGACAAGTATAAACTGATTCTATTCTAATACAGGGAGATATTATGAGTTTTTGTCCCCACTGAATCTTCTCATCAGGAGTAATAGGAGTCTAATTAGATAGAAGGCCCGGGAGTGATTCTTCAAAGTCTTGATTATCTTAAGAGAAGGGAAGAAGAATACATTATGGGGGAAGGGAAAAAAGAAAAGAGAGTTTGAGGGAGATGATCTCACATACTTAGGTCACACAAATAGATATTATCTGTATCAACAAGGATGTGGTGTGGGAGGAGGGAAACGGCTGACCCCTGACCACCACTCTTCTCTGAACTGGTTAAAGGAAGGGAGAATACAGACATCGAGAGTTGAATACAAAAGTACATCTCACTGAACAGGGAAATAGGATGGAAAGGGAAGAAGGGAAGAAGGGGAATTAAAAGGAGGGTAGGTTAAGGAATAGATTAGTTATAAACAAAAAGTCTAAGAATGTACAAAAACATTTACAGCTTTTTTGAGGTGGCAAAGAATGGGAATTTGAGAGGGTGCCCATAAATCGGGGAATGACTGAACAAGTTATAGTCTATAAAGGTGATGGAATACTATTGTGCTATAAGGAATGATGAAGAGTGTAGTTTCAGAGAAACATGAAAAGACTGATATGAACAGATGCAGAGTGAAGAGAATAAAAAGAAGGGAACAATTTATACAATGATGACAATGTGATAAAGACAAACAACTTCAAAAGAATTATGAACTCTTATCAATGTCATCTCCAACCATGATTTCAAAGGACTAGTGATGAAACATGCTACATACCTCATAATAGAGAGGTAAAGAACTCAGAGTACAAAATGAGACATATTTTTTGGATATAGCCAATGCAGAAATTTATTTTGCTCAACCACATGTGACCACATGTGACTCCAAATCTATCATTTTATTGGGAACCCAAGGGAGTATGGGGTGGGAAGGAGAGGAGGCAGATTGTCACCGATTGTAAAAAAAAATTTTTTAAAAAAGAGAGAATATAATAGTCATGTAAAGTTACAGTTTGTAGTTAAAGATTCTAAAACAACCATTAATATATCTGGTACCCTAATTCTGATGTATTGAGAAGACTGGTGATTTTGGAGTCAAAGGACTAGTATGCAAATATGGGCTCAACCATTTCCTATCAGAGTGATCTCAAAAATCATGACTCTTCTCTAGACATTAGTTTTCTCACCTACAACATGAAAAGGTTCTACTAGATAAGCTCTAACATCCCCTCTAGCTCTAAGGCTATCTTGTTCCATATTGGCACATGTAAGATTTTTAAACGTATGGCTCATTATCTTTAAAGAAAGGATTAACATTAAAATGACACAAAAACTTTTGTGAGAGAAAATAAAGAAAAAAATAGAATATAGATCAAAAATCATATTGTATGTACCACACTTTCTAAATCTTGAAGTACTAAGTAACATTTAATTATTGTTATGTATTTTTATCATTACAGGTAGCAAAGTCAAGCCGGATATGTACAAGATATTTGAGCCAATGATTCATGATTTCTTCTTTTCCCCTTTCATGGTCCCCAGCAGGCTAAAAAGACATAATAGGTAAAATAGTATGAGATTCTGGGAGAATGGCAGTTAGACTCTCACTTAGAAGACTCGTTTCACCAGAAATGAAAATTTCAAATAAAGATGTACAAAAGGAGTTAAGGGATTCCCACCTTAAGACAGTGCTGCATGTGATGCAGAGGTGGAATTTTATTTCCTGTCTAAATTTGTTTTCCATACTAGGTTGAAACCACCTTAGGAGAAAAATTACATAAATACAGGAAAAGGAAGGACTTACTATGGATTTGTAAGACAGAAAGAATTGAGGGTTTATGCTAAATTGAAATCTAAACATATCTTAAATTGCCTTGTTACTAAAAATGACATTTAGGGTATAGAAATACAGCATTTGGGAACCATGACATAATTATATGCAGCATGCATTAGACCTTAGTTATGGTACTGTAGACCACTTGTATGTCACAATTGGAAAGGTAGAGAAATTAGGAGCATTTGATGGAGAGGAATGGGATTTTTTTTAATTAAAACATAGGATTGAAGATGCAGGGTATCACAAAGATTTAGTGCAGATGTTGGTAATCATTCAAAAGTGTTGTGCCAAGGTTCCAACCTCTAGTCTACTACCTTATTGAGGTATGGAGTGTTCAGGGGCAGCTAAGTAGCACAGTGGATAGAGCACTGGCCCTGGAGTCAGGAGGTCCTGAGTTCAAATCTGACCTCAGACACATGATACTCACTAGCTGTGTGACCTTGAGTGAGTCACTTAACCCCATTGCCTAGCCAAGAAAGAAAGAGGTATGGAGTGTTCAAACAAGATGGTAGTGATGGGATGAGAGTGGGGAGTCTGTTTCTGTACCCTCTCACAAGGGAAAGAAGAGCAACAAAATCTCTCGTACAAGTTGGTGGACTTTCATAAATGACAAGTATAGTGGGGAAAAGGTCCACTGTTTATACTTAGGGATACAAAGTAGTAAAAACATTAATTTTCTCCATCATTACAAGCTAAACATGGAAAATTCAGTTAGCCAATAAAGAAAGTCTCTGTGATTCAAAAGGTCTTCTGAATACAGCCATTCTCATAGTATTTTACTATGTATATATTATAGTATATACTATTTTTATTATAATTTATAGTAAACAAATGAAAGAATGAGTGAATGAATTTTTTAAAAAAAGCATTTTCTAATTGCTTACTCTGTGCCAAGAACTTGCAAAGCACTAGACATATAACTAGTCATACTAGATTCATGAATGCTCTCCTACTGGTCTTAAGGATAGTGGGGTGTGTGTGTGGGGGGGGGTGTCTGTGTGGTGTGTGTGTGTGTTTATTTCCCAGGGAAGGTGATAGACACTTCCTAGTCTGTTAGTATGACACTAGCAATAACTGATGTAGAAGAAAATGTAGAGCCCCTCCCCACACTGGGAAGAGGCAGGGCAAGAAGTCCCATATGCCACTAAAATTTGATAAACCTCATAAAAGGGGTATTGTTGTCTTTTTTCTGTCGAAAGAAGACTGACATGTGATGATACAGTTGTCTGAAAGTATATGAAATACTCGTAAGAGACTGAAGGTGGCGACCAACCAGTCTCCATTTTCACTGAAGAAAGAATACAAGGATGTATATTTAAATGGAGGAATAACTAACAGAGTGGAAATAAGGGAGAATTTTTAAGAGTAAGGGTTATTTAACACTAGCACATATTACTGACTGAGGTCATGAAATCCTCCCCAAAGGTCTTTAAAAAGTAGATACCCATCTTTCCAGAATGGACTCTATGAAGTATTACACAGAGGCTAGCAAGTAGATTAGGTGACTGCATTAGGTCCATTCCAAGTATTTTATTCTCTTATGAAAACACTTTACCCTTTGAGTGTAAAATATTTTATTTTCATCATCTGTAAAGTTGTGTTAGACTGTTTTTAAACTAATGCTCTATCCATTAAAGACATTAAATATATAAACTCACATACCATGAAATTAGTAGAAAAATCAAAATATTTTGCTATTCCCCCTGTCACTCGTGAAGATCTACCTAAAAGCTGCATTCTTGTTTTGCTTGGCCCCAATACTTGAGATTGTCAATCTGTAGAATTCCATTGTGTATTGCAAAATTGAGCCTTAATATATAGGGTTATCTAACTATAAATTAAAATTATTTGACATGTGTCAATAAAATAACATTTCCAAACACTAAAAATCTTTGGCATTGTGTCAAGTCTGATGTAAGGATTTCAAAGAATGACATAGTCCATTTTTCTTGCCTTCTTATTGCTATAGCCCGGGGGCTGGAGCAGCCAGATGTTACTGAAACTCAGGCTTTAAAGAGCTCAGTATTATAGATGATAAAATTTAGACTTTTTTCCTTCAATTTGAAGTTATCTTACATCTATTGCAATACTTCTCTTTTAAGAAATGCATTTTGATTATTCTATAATTGGTACAAGGAAATTATAATTCCTGGTACATTAAATTGGTCTATCCATTCAAGTGTTAATAAAATGATTTTTTTTAATTTCTACATACAGTGTATTGCATTTATCTTACAAATACTTTTTGGAGCTTTGTTCCATATGGGAAAAAGACATCATTTGGAGCCACATCTTCTCATAGGACTACCAGGGATTCTTGGATTTTACAAAATAAAAAGTGTGACCTGTACTTCTTGTACTAGAGATAACTTTCATAGGCTGTCACAATGGACAGGGAGATTCTCACCATAGTTTAGCTGCCTTGCTCTGTGTAGTAGATGTGAGTGGAAGGAGCTGGGGAAAAAAAATGCCCTGAGGGAACATTGGGACAGTGGGGTTAAGCTCTTTTTATTAAAAAATGTTTTAATTAAATTTCTGATATGGATAGAGTTGCCAACCATCTGGGCTTTGTCTGTAGAGTTCAGAGACTCTCAGCAGCCCATTGAACTCTGTAATAAACTTCACCACAGAATAAGTACCCTTTCAGAGGCATCATGGTATAGGAGAAAGAAAACAGACTCAGAGTCAGGAAGACATTGATTCAAGTCCCACTTCTGATACAAGCTGGCTCTGTGACCCTAGGAAAGTCATTTAACTTTGTTGTGCCCCAGGCAACTCTCTAAGATTCTCCATTGCAGAGGGGTACCAGTCTTCTTAGTAGAGTGAGTTCCTGATTTAGAGCTTCCTTTACAAATTATATCACAGGTCTCATTTTTTTAAGTACCTATTATCAGTTAGAAACACCCTGAGATGGCTACTCCAGTTCTATCTCCCCCATGCTTTTCAGGTTAATTAATTAAAATGTGGGTCCTTAAGCACTAGGTGTTAGAAGGAAGAACTCAAAACAATTATGAATAATTTAAAAAGGAGCAATAAGGACATCAATATGGAATAGAAGTTTCCTTTGTCAGAAAATTAATTATTCCAAAGCCAAAATTAGATTTAAGATCCCTATATCCTGATTAGGCAACCCTTTCCCCTATAGTCTTAGCCCTATATGCTGGGCAGACAACTACTTCCCCCATATGCTGAGTAGGCAACCTCACCACTCCACAGCCCACCCTATCACCAGTGACCTTATGGTCAAGGGACTTTCCCAAGACTGCACAAGTGCAATAAAACTCCTCAATGCCCAAAACTAGCTTATGTGATGTCAAAGTCCTCATTTACATTTTATGAATATGGTAATGAAGGAACTCTGGAGAGTGAAAGTATGGCTATTTCAAGATAGCCACCCGGAAGACTCAGTACAGTGCAAGCACAGGTATTTTTTTGCTTGCACATCACAAAGATTTCGCCTTAACAAATTTCCATAAGTTACTCCCCTTTCAGCTTTGATATAAGCAAGTCCCCATTCCCCTTCCACCCAACCAACCAGTATTCTGAGCTGCTTGGTTCCATTTGCTTTTACAACAATAAAGCCCTCCTTGGAAGGACTCTGGCCTTGGTATTCTTACCAACTCCAAACCAGCTCTCCCACTGCAATTAGAAGGGATCTGATATCATCCAAAATGAGGTAAGGGAAAGTATCATTGTGTACATAGCCCCATGACCCAGCAGGGAAAACACAATGGAGGGCCATATACAGAAAGCAATTTAACTGAAGCAAATGTTGTCTTAGGGACTCATAAAACATTGCAACTCACCTGCCATTTCAATTCAGAGACATAAAACTTCCAGGCAACTGACTACATAGCTAGGTGTTTTTTTGGTTTGGTTTGTTGTTGTCATTGTTGTTGTTGTGGTTGTTGTTTTTGCCCCAACCCCCTCTTTTTTTTCTTGCCCACAGCTGTTTACCAGCAGTGGAGTCTTTATTTCCCTATAGATGGACTAGTTGACTTTCTTTGTCTCTCAAATTTGAGAAGTCAGGAATAGTCTAAGGTAGTAATCATAAAAGCAGAGAAAATAAAGTCATGAGCAATCTTGGCTAATTGGAGATACCCCGATGCAGTAGGGAACACTAAATTTGGAGCCAGAAGCAACAAGTCCCGCTTTCCAAGGCTTACTAACAATGTGATCTTGGATAAGGAACTCTATCTCCTCAGAGCTTCAGTTTCCTCACCTGTGAAATTAGTATAATAATAGTTTCATTACCTGACAGGGCTGTTGTGAGGAAATTGCTTTTCCCAAAACTCAGCCATCTTCCTAATTCTCCTGTTTCTGTCAAGTATCTCACCATTCTTCCAATCACCCAGGTTTCAACCTTGAAATCATACAAAACAACACAACACAACAACCACTTGTTGAGCATATATCTATTCCATGCCAGGCACCATGTTAGGCACTGCAGATTTAACGACAAATATAAAACATTCCCTGCTCTCAATGGGTTTACATTCTACTAGGGGACTCAATTAAACATACCAAAAATCTATAGAATGAATACAGAGTAATCAAAGGGGAGCACAAATGACTGAGGAAATCAGGGAAGACCTCTTGTAGGAGGCAGCACCTCCACTGTGTTTTGCTAGGGATTCTACCAAGCAAAGGCGAGGAGGGAAAGCATTCCAGGCATGGGGAACAGTTTCTGCAAAGATACAGGGGACCAGAGATGGAATGTCATGGATGGAGAAGAGCAGGTGGGTCAGTTCATCTTTAACCGATCTTCCCTCTCCCTCACCATCCCACTATATGCAATCATTTTCTAGGTCTTTTTGATTCTCCCTCTACTATACCTCTCACAGCCTTCATGTTCTCTCTACTCACACACTAGGTAACTTATTTTCCACTGCATCACTTCTCAGCTGATCTATTGGAATGGCCTTCTAACTGGTCCTGACTTTCTGGCTCATCCTCCTAAGAGCAACCAAATTAATATGTACTAAAGCACACTCAACAGTGACATTCTAACAATTCCCTGTTAGTTCTCAGATTTAAAGAAAAGAATTTCTTACAACCTGACTCCAGCTTACATTTCTAGGTTTGTTTCAAACTACTACTCGTTGTTCACTTTGCATTCCAGCCGAACTGTCCCATTTTTTTCTGAAAACCTCATTCCATCTTCTGTTTCCATGTCTTTGTAGAGACTGTCCTCCATGCATTGCATTGCACTCCCTTCTCACCTCTGATGCTTCACATCTCCAGTTTTCCTTAAGTTCCTGCTCCAGTGTTAGCTCTTACACAAGGCCCTTCCTGGTGTGGCATCATCTGCCTTCATCATAAAACCAAAGTGCAGTAATCCTCTCAAGCAGATTAATGAATTGTTCACACCTTATGTTGGATTGCAGAGAAATTCCTTAATACCTATTTTAAACTGCTTAATTGATTCAGCTGAGATATCTGGATTTTCTCTGATTACATTAATTGAGATAGAGTTGGAAACTCCATCTCGTCACATATATATTTTGTGTTCATTTATCTTGTAGTATTTACCTCAATAGAACTTAAGCATCATGAAGACAACTCTTTTCAACTGTCATTTTTATCTTTTTAACCCCAATGCTTAGAACAGCACATGGCTTATAATAAGTGCCTCATAAATATTTGTTGAGTTGCATTAGGCTGTAAATCATAAAACACTATATGAATGTGAAAAAAACTTTTATTAATTTCACACTGTATCTTAAAATTACACTGTGGCTATATTTAAATTCAGAGACAAATGAATCAGAACAGAAGTTCATTGGTTTCACTTTTTCATTTCTTCAGCCGAAGACCTAGTCATTATAAAGAATAACATTTCACAGTTTTTTTTTATTCCGTAACACATTTCTAGATGTCCAAATCTTGTAGCGCATTAAAGGCATCTACAAAAGAAAGTATGATTTGGTGAAGGTGAGGTCATATGCATTTTTGGTAAAGACAAAGGAAATGTAGATTGGTTAAAAAAGATATTAACTTGACTAAACTTTTAAAGAGAGAAAAATGGAAATAAGTTGGATGAAGAAGAGAAAGGAGAGAGAGAAAGATAAATGAAAAAGTGGAAAAGAGAACAAAAATCAATACATAGAAATGAAAAGGGAAGAAAGAAGAAGGAAAAAAAAGTAGTGACTTGCCATTCTTGAATGTGTGAAAAGTTTGGCTTGAATGTAAATTATTTTCATGGCTTAGGAAGAGTGACGAAAGGTTGTCATTTGGAGGAAGAGCTAGACTTGTTCTGTTTGGCCTTGGATACGGAATCACATGCTGTTCTTGCAGAGAAGATGGATTAGGGAATTATATAATCATATGGATTCAAAGTTAGTTGGATAGCCAGATTCAATCTCCAGCTGAGTGTCCCAGGGATTTGTGCTTGCTCTTGTGCTTTTGAACATTTTTTAATCAGTCACTGAGATAAAGGCATCAAATTCCAAGATGACAAAAACCCAGTAGGAATGTCTGATGAACTGGATAACAAGGGTCAGTACCGAGAAGAATCATGACAGAGTAGGACAATGGACTGCATCTTATAAGATGAAATTCAATATAGATAAATGTAAAGTCTTACATGTGAGTACAAAAAATCAATTCACAAGTATAAGATGGAGGAGGTATGGTAAAACAGCACTTGCTCTTGAAAAAGATTTGGTTATTTTAGTCCAGTGCAAGCTCAGTATGAATCAGTAGTGTTATATAGCTACAAAAATAAGCTAATGAGATCTTTGACTCCATTAACTTGACTTACAGGAATAGAGAGGTAATGGTCTTACTGTTCTCTGTCCTTGTCAGACCTTATCTGGACTATTATGTTAGTTCTGCACAACTTGGTTTGAGAAGGACTTTGAAAAACATGAGCTTGGCCAGAGGAGGTGTTACACATTGAGAATGGTAAACAGTCTTGACTCCATGACATATCAGGATCACATGAAGGAGCTAAGTATGTTTAGCCTGGAGAAAAGAAGAGAAGACTCAGAGAGAACTTGACAGCTGTCTTCAAATATTTGGAAGGCTGTCATTTAGAGGAAGGGCTAGACTTGTTTTGTTTGGCCTCAGAGGGAAGAACTAGGAGCAACAGGTGTAAGTTGCAAAGAAACCAGTTTAAGCTTGATGTTAGGAAAAACTTCTGAAAAATGTGTTGTTCAGCCATCTCTCAATGTCTGACTCTTCATGACCCCATTTGGAGTTTTCTTGGCAAAGATACTAGAGTAGTTTGCCTCTTCCTTCTCCAGCTCATTTTACAGATAAAGAAATGGAGGCAAACAGGGTTAAATGATTTGCCCAGGGTCACACAGCTAATAAGTGTCTGAGGCCAGATATGAACTCAGAAAGATAAGCCTTCCTGACTCCACATGCCGCACTCTATCCACTGCACTACCTAGCTATTATTCCAAAGAATTCCAAATAATTAACCCTGTCCAAAAGAGAAGCAGTCTGTCCTTAAATGTGGTGGAATCCTCTTCCTCGGGTGTTATCAGTTAAAGGCTGGATGACCTCTTATCAGGTGTTATAAAGGATGTTCTTTTCAGATAAACATACATGCACACATATCTATCTATCTATATATATATAATATGTATACATACATATATACATATACTTATACACATACATACATGTATGTATATATATATATATAATGTTGGGCTAAGGGCTACTGAAGTCCTTTCCAACTCTGCAGCTTTGTGACTCCTCAAATATGTCTTACTTTTACCCATAGTTAGAAAACTTTAGTGTTCTCCTAGGAAAATAGCATCTCTATTTCAACAACTTGGAGATTATGGGTACTTCATATGAAGATGATCTGGCCGACAATATCAACTGAGTTGATGAACTATGATCAAGGAACCAAAAGTGATATAACAAAGTTAGAGGGGAACTAGGGGAACATCTGCATTGAAGAAGACATTTCTTTGTCCAGGGATTATTGGGAGGTGCCTATTTCTCAAGCCCACCACAGTCATTAGAGTATGAAGTTCTGATCTGGCCCTGAAACTTTCATTCTAAATACCACTTTTGGCCCTCCTCCCCATGACTCCAAGTTTCAGTGAAAACCTTTAAAACTGGGTCTTTTTAGTGGTACAATTCGATATTGCTAAAATCTGTTTGTTTCTATCCAAGTTATTGGGTTAGGGTGGGATTTCTTTAATGACCTTGGTCTTTAGATTTTCTAGTCTGATTAAATTTCAATGAATAGATCTTCTGTCTGATTAAAGGTCACCTGCTATTTTTTTTAAGAAATAGAGCTTCTTCTGAAACTCCACTACTGTTTAACTCAAAATATATTTGTCAGCATTAAAGAATCTAGACTCCTTGCCAAATCATCCTGAAAAAAATAATAGATGGAGAACATACCATATGGAAGCTTTGTGACTGTCTTGGAGGAAGCAGGGAAACATGGTCAGCCTATCAGGGATAAGGTACACCTGGCTCTACAATACCCAGGAACAGGTAGAAGAGTTAAGTTGCAGGACACAAACACTGAATATGACTTTGTTTTTATTTGTTAGGAGTGGGGAAGAGGGATAACTGCTGAAACAGGAAGGGGAGGTGAAGAAAACAGCTGTTTTTCTAGTAATTTCCCAATGAAGCAGTCATCCTTCACTCATATGAGCAGGGAGACTAGAGCATAGGACTTAAAAAGGAATTGAAGAAATAAACAGACTCAACCTGAAATACTAAACAGTGGTGTTTGGATTAGGTCTGGTTTTTCACATTTTCTCTCTTGGGATCCATTTGTAAGGTGGAGTGCTGGCCTCTTGTCCCAAGTCCTTAAGCATTTTACCTCCCCTGAAGTTATACCATATTACCTCTGAAAGGGAACCAAGCTTTTTTTTTTTAATTGGGGGGGTGACATTTTGTGTACCCTGTGTGTATGTGTGAGAGTTATCTTTGCTATATTCAAATAGAGCAAAAGATATCTGCACATATTTTCCATACAGTTAGCAATGAACCAAAAATTGAGGTGACGTTTTGGCTGAGAGGCCTCCTTTGGGGTGTGGAAAGCAAATAGAGTAAGGTTAGTTGAAGGTTAAGCTGTGTTGTGCTGATGTAGTAATGTTGTCTTTAGAACAAATTAGCTCACAGGGACTTGGTGACACAGTGGAGTATTAAATCCTTCTTTAAAAAAAGATCATGTGCAGGTTGTTGCTAGCTCAAAAAAAAAATGCCAGTGGAAAAATTACACAAAGATCAAGCTTGAAAAATGTTTACTTTGTACAAAATTGTTTAAAAATGGAATCTCAATTTTGTTGGCAGTTGAATGTTTCAAATGGGCTATTTATTCTAGGATCGCACAGCATATGGTTTATTGCCACTTATATGGCTATACTGAACCTGCATGGACTGAGGCACCTAAGGGAATGTTTGTTTTTATTTTTAAAAAAGGTGGTTTGGACTGAAATTCAGTATGAATCATATAAGAGAGGTTTAGAAGCACATGAAGATAAATTTGCCCCATGTGACCCAAAGCAGCACATCTGGAAAGGGATCCTATACAAAAAAATACCTGAAAGGACAATTGTATTAACAGATATCAATAAGAAAAAAAATGAGATCATGCTATTAAAAATTATTTTTGAAAAAAAAACAAGAGGGTTCGGTAGGGAGCAGCATCTCTATCAACTAGTAAGAGTACGGCAGATGGGAAAGATATTATTGTTGTTCAGTAGTTTTCAGTCATGTCCAACTCTCCAGGACCCCACTTGGGGTTTTCTTGACAAAGATGGTAGAGTGGTTTGCCATTTCCTTCTCTAGCTCATTTTACAGAGGAGGAAACTAAGGCAAACAGGATTAAGTGACTCGCCCAAGTTCACACAGCGAGTAAGTGTCTAAGGCCTAAGAAGAGGCCTAGGAAGAGAGCGCCTGCTCCTCTTGGTCAGATATGAAGCTAGAATTTGACCCAAGATTTTCTGATTACAGATGTAAAACCCTCTCCTCTATATAGCGGCTGAGGTTGTATAGATAGGGGAACAATGTTTCTAGAGGCAGGTAGAATAGATTCCGTCTTTAGGAGAGGTATAGTCTATGTAGCACATTGGTAAGTGTTTAACAGCCACTTCTCAAGAGGAAAAAAAACACACGTCACAATTTTAAGTTTAATCTGCATTAACATTATCTCCATCACTTTCTTAAGTCTAGACAGTCGGCAAAACAATAAATCAACCCCTGATTTGCAGTCTTTGCCAAGTTCTGAGGTATAAATGCTCACATGGAAAATTTAACAATTGGCTTTTCTGAGTCAGTCCAAGCTGACTCTAACGCACCCCTGAGTATCGTGAATAGAATGCTAGACTTGGGTCAGGAAGAACTAGGTTTAGATTTCACCCCCTAACACCTCCTGCGTGAACTTGGTTGCCACTTAATCTCTCTGATCCTTAATTTCAGCATTTGCAAAGTGGGATTAATAATGCCTGCAATAGCTTTCTCATAGGGAACAAATGAGATGAAACCTGTGAGAGGTTCACAAATTTTAAAATGCTATATCCATCTCAGTAAATATAATTGTAGAGGAAAGAGCAATAGATTTGAAGTAAATAAGCCTCGGTTTATACCACAGGATCATCTATGGTTGAAAGTAACAGGCCCCTCTGTTTAGGCATTGCTGCCCTGTTAGACAACACTTTGAAAAGAGTGTGAAATTGAGTGAAAATGTAACACTCTTCCACCGTGGCTCCTTTGATTCCACTAAAACCCTGGGAAAATCACCTATCAACAACTAATTTAAGTTGACAATTCAATCAGTCAATAAGCATTTATTAAGCCTATAGTAGGTAAGTGACTTAGTACTGGGGATACAAAGAAAATCCCCTCCTATTTTTCAAGTTTTCTTTCACCTTACTCCTCAACATGAACTCTTCAATCCAGCGACACTGGCCTCTTAGATGTTCCAGAAACAAAACACTCCATTTCTTGGCTGCAAGCATTTTCTCTGGCTGTTCCCCAGGCTTGGAACCTTCTCTCTCCTCATCTCAGTCTATTGACTTTCCTGGCTTCCTTTAAGTTTCAACTTCAATTCTATCTTTTCAGGAAGCCTTTCCCAATTCCTCTTAATTCTTACGCTTTCCTGCTCTTATTTCCTAGGGATCCTGTCTCTGTTTTGTAAACACATAGTAATTTGCATATTATTCCCTCCATGAGATTCTAAGTTACTTGAGGGCAGGGACTATCTTTTGTCTCTTTTTCCCAGAGCTTAGCTGGAACACCATAAGTGCCAAATAAATGTTGATCAATTGGTTGATTGAAAAACAAAGACAAAAGCATTGCCCTTGCTCTCAAGAGTTCACAAAAACCTGAAAAGACTTACATGAACTGATGCGAAATGAAGTGAACAGAACCAGGAGAATGTCACACACGGTAACAGCAATATTGTATGATGAGGAGCTGTAAATGACTTAGCTATTCTCAGCAATATAATAATCAAAGACAATCTCAAAGGACTAATGATGAAGCATACTATCCACCCCCCAGAGAAAGAACTGATATTGTTTGAATACAAATTGATGCGTGCTATTTCTCACTTTTTTCCCTTCTGTTTCTTTTATTTGAGTTTTCTTATAGAAAACAACTAATGTGGAAATGTTTTACATGATTGCATATGTACAACCTATATGTGATTGTTTGCCATCTGGGGAGGAGGAGGGAAGGAGGGAGGGATAGAATTTAGAACTCAAAAATTTTTTAAAAGTTTAAAAATTTGTTTCAACATGTAATTGGGGAAAATAAAATATATTAAATTAAAAAAAAATTTTAAAAATCTACTATGTACCCAGAAAATAGATACAAAGTAAATATCAGATGACCTCAGAGGAAAATCAGTATCAGTAGAAAGCACCAAGAAAGGCCTCCTAGTGAAGGTGGAATTTGAGCTGAGGCCTGAAGGAAGCCAGGGAAAGCAGAAGGCAGAGGATAGGAGGGAAAAGATTCCAGGTCTGAGGGACAGCCAATGAAAAGGGAGATGGAATGTCTACTGGGGAGGAACCACAAGAGGGTCAGTGTCAGAGTAAGGAGAGAAAAGTGTTGAAGTATAAGAAGATCCCAATTTATGAAGGGCTTTAAATATTGAACAGATCAGTTTATATTTGATTTTGGAGGATGGATATGTAGATTAGATGAGTGTAAAGAGTTGAGAATGACATTGAGATTGCAAGCCTCAATGACTGAGAAGATGGTGGTACCCTCAACAGCAATAGGGAAGTCTGGCAGGGTTTGAGAGGAGGAGAAGATAATGAATTCTGTTTTGGACAGGTTAATTTTGTATTCCTAGGCAACATTTAATGTGAGAGATACAAAAGGTAGTTGGTGATGTTAGACTAAAGCTCAGGAAAAATATTAAGTCTGTTTATTTAAATCTGCAGAGATGATAATTGAACTCATTGGAGTCTATCAGACACCAAGGGAGATACTATAGAGGGAAAAGAGAAGAGGGTCCAGGGCAGAGTCTTGGGAAAAACCAGATCCAGCAAAAGAAATTGAGAAGGAGTGGTCAGACAGGTAGGAGGAGAACTGGGAGATAGTAGTGTCAAGAAAACCTAGAGAAAAGAGGGTATCAAGGAGGAAAGGGTGATCAACAGTGTCAAAGGATGCAGAGAGGCAAAGAAAGAAGAGGATTGAGAAAAAGTCATTAGATTTGGCAATTAAGAGATAATTAGTAATAGTTATAGTTCTTCCTTAAGACTTTTTGTTTTTTGAGCATTTTTTTACTGTTGAGTTTTTTCCCCTTCAAATCTTCCTTCAATTATTTTATGATGTCTTCCCTAATACTCATAAGTGTGATCCCTCTCTCATTAAATCTCTCATTATTTTATTTCATTGTTTTTTATTCATTGTGTTTTATTTTATTCATTTATTTTTATTTTATTTATTTATATATAATATTTATGTTTTTATATTTTATTTTATTTATGTTTAATTTACTCATTATTTTATTCATTGTTTTATTTTTCTTTTTTGAGTAAACTCATGTGCAATCAAATAGTTGTCACAGTGGACCAACTTTTGGACTTGGAATCAGAAAGTCCAACTTCAATTCCTGTTTCAGATATTTGCTGGCTACACAATGCTGGGCAAGACATTGAACCTGTCCCAGCTGCAATGACCTCAATTGCAAAATGAAGGGATTTTGATATATGTTGACAATAGATTAAATAACAAAAATAATAATAACAATAAAAATAATACCCAATATTTATATAGGACCTTAAGATTTGAAAAACAATTTACAAATAGTATGTCATTTTATGCTAGCAATAAGCCTGGGAGTGGTTAAGTGGGAATGGTAGTGGTATAGCCTGGGACCAGAGTAACATAGAGGGTAATCATCTAAGTTAAGAATCAAACTGAGGTCTTCCTGACTCGAGACCCAGTTTTCTCTCTAATATTTCACTTAGTTCCTAAAAAAAATCACAGTTTTTGAAGTTTCGATGTGAGAGAGTCTAAATATGTGTCATAAATAAAGATGATTGAATTTAGATTCTTACAGCAAATAACCAGGTTCTTACAGCAAAGAACTATCATCAAATTAATCAGGGACATGTTTACATTCTCTCATCCACTGAAACCTTTCAATTGCTTAATTTCAATTTTCTTTTCTTTGTTATTGTCATTACCATAGGTTAGTTTAAAAGTAATAATAATATAAAACATGCCCGTAATGTGTTTGAAGTATTGTGAAATGTATATACCACGCTAACAGGTCATCTATTTCACTATTTTCACATTCAATTCCCACTGAGACTCAGGAGCTTACTGAATTATTTTTGGAAGTTATTTTATTTTTAATTTATGGAAAAAAACAAGCATTTCCATAACACAGTATAATTTTTAAAATGGTTGCACATGAAACTGCAAGTCTATTATGTACAACTTGCTATTCCTTTTAAATATATAACAAAATAATCACATAAATGTCTTTTTTCCTCTTTTTTCCTACCCTCTTTCCCACCCTAGAGATGGCTACCATTAGACACAAATAGGGGTGGGTGGGGTAGGGGTAGGTGTGGGTGTGTATGTGTTATGCATAAAATTATTCTGTATATACTTCTGTCTAACAGTTCTTTCTCTGGATGCAGATATGGGTATTTATAAAAGTCAAAATTATTTATTTGCTCAAAGTTGTACTTGAAACAATACTGCTATTTCCATATACAATGTTCTGTTGGTTCTGCTCATTTAGCTTTATATTGTTTTGTGCAGATCTTCCCATGTTTTTCTAAGATTATTGAGCTCATCATTTCTTATAGCACAGTAGTGTTCCATCACAATCACATACCACAACTTCTTCACCCATTCCTTAATTGATGGATATCCCGGCAATTTCCAGTTCTTTCCCACCCCAAAAAGAGCTGCTATAAACATTTTAGAACATATAGGTTCTTTTGTTTTTTTTCCCTATGGAAAATAAACCTAGAAGTGGTATTGCTGGGTCAAAGGGTATAGGCAGTTTAATAAATCTTTGGGAATAATTCTAGATTGCTCTCCAAAACGGTTGGATCAGTTCGCTTCCACCAACAACGAATTAGTATCTCAATTTTTCCACATCCCCTCCAACATTTGTCACTTTCCCTTTCAATCATTTTAACCAATTTGGTAGGTATAAAATGAGATCTCAAGATTATTTTAATTTGCATTCTCTAATCAATGATGATTTAGAGCATTTTATATGACTATAAATTGTTTTGATTTCTTCATTGGAAAACTGCTTGTTCATATCCTTTGACCATGTGTCTATTGGGGAATGACTCTTATTCTTATAGATCTGACCAACTTCTTTAAACATTTGAAATATGAGACCTTTATCTGAGAAACTGTCTATAATTTTCCCTCAATTTTCTGCTTTCCTTCTGATCTTGGTTACTGTTGTTTTATTGGTACAAAACTTTTTTTTTAATTTAATGTAATTGAAATCACCCATTTATTATTTTATTATCCATAAGTTTGTTCTCTGTCTCTTGTTTATTTATAAATTGTTCACCTATCCATAAGTCTAATAAGTAGTATGTTCTGTGTTCTAATTTTCTTGTAAAACCTCTCTTTCTACCTAGGTCGTATATCCATTTTGACCCTATCTTAGTAAATGCTGTAAGATATTGGTCTATGCCCAGTTTCTGCCATACTGCTTTACAATTTTCCCAACAATTTTTACCAAATAATGTCCTCTCCCAAACTCTTACTGAAATTTTTTTTAAAGTGTATAATAGAATGACCAACCAGGCCTTAATGAATAATTTATTAGAGAATAGAATGATTACTTGTTCTTAGACGTTAGCCAGAATTTAGTTTTTGTTATAACATCAGCTTCTAAAATAGAAAGTATATTTCTGGGAAATATTTTCCACCTTAGTGTGTAAGATTATCCTATTGTGCAGTCATTGTCTGACTATAACTCAACAGTGTAAATTTTGTCCATAATTAGCCAACCACATGAATTTATTATATCAATGGGAACAAAAAAAAAATAGAAAGACTAAAATAAAAATGAAATGGTTCCCAATAATATAAAGAAAGGTTCTTACCACACCATTTTGGTAAGAAATAAGTAAATATAAATCCACCTGCTGATGTCTTCATGAGAATTAAAGAAGCATGTTGCTGACTTCTGTGAGAATCTTAGAAGGATCCCTAGATTGTTAGTCATAAGACCAATTCAAATATCCCTCAACCACTAACCAGCTAGGGTACTTTGGGTAAGTAGCTTAAATTCTCTGAGCCTTAGTTTGCCCTGGACACTGATTTCAATATGAATCACTATATGGCACAATCCTATGATACTACATATTTGACATTGTGACTGAACTAAGCCCATGATTGAGAAATGAGAGAGAGAAGTGAATTGTGGGTGCTTATTTGAGATTTCATTGAATATATGTCAGGGGCACAGTGTGGTGACTACCCAGATTCCAGTACTTTTCTAGGAAACAATGCACCCCGTTTACATCGGCTGTTCAAGTTACATTTAGATCTCTCAGCAATCGTAGTCCATTCAATGATATATGAAATAACTTCTTGTTACATTAGGCAGCGGCCATTTCCAGAAATGACAATATTTATGTTTCCAATAGGGGGAAAAAAGTCATTCACAACCTTCTCAATCTCAAGGTGCTCCACTCCAGCACCAGGTTGCCAGATGAGCCCCTGAAATAGCACCTGGCCACCTACCTCAACTCATAAACCCATAAAATGTAGAGCATTAAAAATGCCATCGCCTTGTTTGACTGCACTGAACTATGAAAGCTGTAAGAATGTAGAAACCAGAGCAGGGAGCTGAGATGATGTCATCTTGCTTAAGGGACGATTTGTAATAGGGCATTGTATGGAAAGGTCTGTGAGCTTTTAGTCTAGAATTGGTGTGTGTGTTTGCATTTAAAATAGAGCATGTGTTACGAACTTTGTTTCTTACTGAGTCACAAAAACAGTATTATTCTGAATGTTTTGAGGAACTTAAGGGATAATGACTTCTTTAAGTACTGGCAAACTGCAAGCTGAGGCTGTCATATAAGCATTCTGCTTTTTTGGTGGGGGTGTTTTTAAAAGAATGGCACATATAGGAAAAATGATTTACCTGTCTTTGGTAAGGAGCGGGACCCAATGCACAACTGTTTCATTAATGGAAATATCCCAATATTCTGAACATTCCCAGTAAAGACATGGAAACCCCTGGGAATCTCTCCTGTCTTTTTACTTTAGACTGAGAACTTTTGTATATAAATGACTTCAGAAGATTGTTGGGATTCCTTCATGTAGGATCTTTTTATTTGTTTTTAAATGTAGAAGACACATCAGAAATGATACCAAAAGGACCATCCCTGGTTCTTGTTTTCTTTATAAAATGTTTAATCATATCCGGTGTCATGACCTTGTAACACTCCCTCAAGTTTATGT
The DNA here is from genome assembly GCF_900497805.2 of Vombatus ursinus. Classification (NCBI taxonomy): domain Eukaryota; kingdom Metazoa; phylum Chordata; class Mammalia; order Diprotodontia; family Vombatidae; genus Vombatus; species Vombatus ursinus. The sequence goes on from NW_020954590.1 coordinate 91,348,057, forward strand.
GTAAAACTCTCTATTCCTTACTTATTAATGAGAAGGAAATGAATTTCCTTGTGTTTCACTTCAACATGTGTTTATTAACCTCTTAGGCACTAACGCACTAAGCACCTTTCTCTGATATCATGGATTATCTCGTTGAGATGAAAAGAGAATATGATTGGTATTTTGGATTGTTTATATACACCCACTTTTTTGGCTCTGAGTTTTTGCTTATACTGTTCCCTGTGCTGGAACGTCCTCCTCACCCTTGGATTTATATTTCATACTCATCCTTTAAATCCCAACTAAAATTCTACCCCTCATCCCAGGTAGTGATGAGCTTTTCTACCTTGGATTTCACCTAGTAAATTGTTTATACTTCCATGTACTTTTAATCTTTTTTCCATTTTTTATCCAAACCTGTGATATTTGTGTTGGGTACTTCTGACATGGAAATTCCCTCCAAAAATCCAGATCAATAATTTATCTGCAACAAAATGGCGCATATTAATACAGCTACCCTCTGTCAGAGGCAGTATTTAAACCCAGGTAGGCCTAATTCACCTCTATCCACTATGCCAGGCTACCTCTCCTCCTATGGACTTATCACATAATACAAATTATAGCTATTTTTCTCTTTACAGTGCTTTATGTGAACTTTATATCTCTCCCACCATATAGTGTGGTGGTCTGAACACTGCAAGTACTTAATACATTTTGGAATTGAATGGAGTGGTGGGATTTTCTGAAATTTGTATCACCCCCTCAAACTCCCATTACAAATAAACATGGAAAACAGTGCTTCCAGTTAGACTTCTGAGACTAAGTGGAAGGTAATTGAATGTAGTCAGGGGTAGTTTTCCCTAGAAGACTAGAATTGACCTAGTTCCCATATGCACAATGTAGTAGTGAGTAAAAGGACTGATAGTTTTAAAGGAGAAAAAAAAACAAAAAGCTTCGGGGGAAAAAGAGATGGGGAAAGAAAATAGCTTATTTCCTGTTAATAAGTTGACATCCCAGAAGCAATCTAAACTATATGATGAATCACTTTCTTTCAGCCTTCTCCAATGCACAAAAACATTGGTAATTTATGGGGTTTAGTCTAATGAATGCAAATTTTATCTGCATTTATAGAAACAACTAATTTTATGGAATAGAGACATGTGGAATGGCTGGATAGTCAATAATTCAAATACCTTAAAGAGATCAGAAGCATTCGTAATGCCATTCTCAGTTATAGGATACTAGTCCAATTGAAATAGAAGCACTAAAGAGTCCCAGTGTTCCTGCTAAATGAAACCAGGAGAGTGTACTCAACTCTGGGTGTGAGAAACTGAATTGTCAGCCACTGTTTGGTGGAATAGTCTCAAATGTGACTAAATTGAAGAAGAAAAAAAAACATGGCTGCCTTTTTGTAGAGTAGCTGCAATTCACTTTTCTTAGCCTGCCCACTTTTAAAATGGCCTTTCTAATAGGACTCAGAACTTTTAGTAGTTCATGAGAGATATCAGAAGCCCTGCAGTTCAGATTGGTTCTTGCACTCTTATAAGTGGAAAAAAAAAAATGAAAAGGTATTTACCTGTGTCTCTTCTTTTTTATGTTGCTGGTTTGTTTAAAAACAAAAATCAGATTTTACTGATAAAATTCTGGAGTAGGGAGGGGCAGATAAACTATTACGATTTAGTGGTGTAGAAAGGGGAAAACTAGCTACAGACTGAAGGGTTGGAAAAAGCTGCAAATGATAGTTAAGCATTTTCCTTTTTACCTTAAAGAAACAGGGCCCATCTTTCAAAACTTTCCTATATTTCTGTCTCCTGCTCCTGACAACACAAAACAGTTCAGTAGGGTCAGAGGGGAGGATTGTCTAGTTCTTCAAAATGAAGATTTTAGGGAGATGGCCAAGATGAAAGACTATACAAATAAATCCAGAAAGTCAAATGAATTTACAGTTATCCTTTTCACATCTCTGGGGTTAGGAATATGGCACTGCCATGATCTGGAAAATCCACATAAAAATTTTTAGCCCTCCCTTTGTACCAGAGAAGAAGTTTGAATTATTATGGAATTAAAAGATAAACTATGTTAATATTATATAATACCATACATATATTTTATGCATTTCTAAGTTTCTACACTTTTTCTGTGTCATCTGCTAACCTTTGTGTGTCATCTGTGGCTTCTGCAAAACTCCCCAAAACTTCCCATTTAATTTCTTATTCCAATCCATGATTTATCAAAACCATGATGGGGAAAGTTGTGATATGGAAGGGATAATAGTGTTTGAATCAAACTGGGTTTTCTTCTTTTTAGAATATTTACTCTTCATCCCAAAATAAGGAAGAGAAGAATTACCAAAATAAATATCTTACTGTGAGACTCCCTTATCCAAAAATATTCAGTAGATCTGTATGGCCTCTGTTATATAATAGAAAATCCTCTATTGGCATTCAAAGTCCCCTACCATCTTTCTCTTGCCTAGTTTTCTAGTCTGATTTCATATTAGTCTGGTTCACACACTCTTTTCCAATCATCTGACCTCCCAGCTGTGACCCTTGCACACTGTTCTATCTCTTGAGCCCCCACCCATCTACCCCTTACACAGACTGTCACCCAATGACTAGTCCAGTGACCTTGAGATCACATGTGACCCTCTAAATCCTCAAGTGCAGCCAATTGACTGAATTCAAACTTCACAGAACAAGGGCTGCACTTGAGGACCTAGAGGGCCACATGTGGCCCCCAAGGCCACAGATTCCCTTCCCCTAGACAAAAATATGCTCCCTCCACCTCTCTGTCTCTTTAGAATCCCTATCTTCCCTCTAAGCATAGCTCAAGTCCTACTTCCCAAGTAGACCTTTCCTGACACCTCCCCACCCCAGCTATAAGTATGGTCTACCTCCTGAAATCACTTTGCAGAAATACATACATAAGTCATATTTATTTATCTGTGTATAGGTAGTAACCCCCCCCCACCCTTCTACAACACTATTATCATTAGGGAAAAAAAAGTTCCTTTATGCCCAAATGGCTATAAGAATGTGCATGCCCTTTGACCCAGCAATAACATTTCTAGGGCTGTATCCCAAAGAGATCATAAAAATGGGGAAAGAACCCATATGTACAAAAATATTTACAGCAGCTCTTTCTGTGGTGGCAAAGAATTGGAAATTGAGGAGATGTCCATCAGTTGGGGAATGGTTGAACAAGTTGTGATATATGAATGTAATGGGATACTATTGTGCTATAAGAAATGATGAGGGGGCAGCTAGGTGGCACAGTGGATAGAGCACCAGCCCTGGAGTCAGGAAGAACCAAGTCCCAATCCGGCCTCAGACATATAACACTAACTAGTGTATGACTCTGGGCAAGTCACTTAACCCCAATTGCCTCACCAAAAAAAAAAAAAAAAATGATGAGCAAGCAGACTTCAGAAAAACCTGGAAAGACTTGTATGGACTGATGCTAAGTAAAGTAAGCATAATCAGGAGCATGTTGTACACAGTAACAGCCAGGGTGTACAATGACGAACTTTTATAGAATTAGCTCTTCTCAGCAATACAAGGATCTAAGACATCTCTTAAAGTCTCATGATGGAAAATGCTATCCACATCCAGAGAAAGAATTATGGAGTTTGAATGCAGATTGAATTATACTATTTGCTCTTATTTTTTTTCTTCTGTTTTGTTTTGTTTCTTCTTTCTTGTTCCTCCTATTGGTTCTAATTCTTCTTTACAACATGACTAATGTGAAAATATGTTTAATACGAATATATATGTATAGCCTATATCAGATTGCACACAGTTTGGGGGAGTGTGGTGGAGAGGGAGGGGAAAAAATTTAAATCTCAAAAGCTTATGGAAGGGGCAGCTAGGTGGCACAGTGGATAGAGCATAGGCCCTGAAGTCAGGAGGACCTGAGTTCAAATCTGGCCTTAGACCAAACACTTGACACGTACTAGCTGTGTGACCTTGGGCAAGTCACTTAACCCCAATTGCCTATAAAAAAAAGTTTAAAAAAATGAAAATAAAAAAAGCTTATGGAAGAGAATGTTTAAAACTAAAAATAAATCAATTAATTAAAAAAAGAAAAGAAAAGAAGTTCCTTGCTGGAAAGGATTATTATTTTTTTGTTTTTGTTTTTGAATGACCAGTACACTGTCCTGCACACAAAAGGCTTTTTTAAAAATACTTGTATGATAGAAGGAGAAGGAGGGAAAGTTGAAAGAGGAAAAGGAGGAAGATGAAGAAAAAAATGAAGGAAAGGGAAAAAAGAGGAAGGAAAGGAGGAGGAGAAAGAGAAAAGGGGAAGAAGGAGAAGGAAGAGGAAGAGGAGCAAGTAGTATTGGAAAGAGGCCCAAAATGAGGGGCAGTTAGGTGGCGCAGTGCACTGGCCCTGAAGTTAGGAGGACCTGAGTTCAAATCTGGCCTCAGACCAAACACGTGACACTAACTAGCTGTGTGACCCTGGGCAAGTCACTTAACCCCAATTGCCTAAAAAAAAAAAAAAAAAAGAGTCCCAATATGAAATCAGAAAATCGCTGTTTCAAATCCCTCTGCCAACGTTTATTATCTGTGCAACAACGAAAAAGTCGCTTTACCTCTCTGAAACTCATTTTTCTCATCTGTAAAATGGCAAAAATAATAACCTGTTAATACCTACCTCACAGAGTTATTGTGAAAATCTGATTAGAATACACGTAAAGTGATATCCAAATCTGTAGAATCAGTATGAGCAACTACTTTGTAAAGTCCTATTATCACTAGAGATCTTTAGTGAATATAATAGGCACATATCTGATTAGGATTTATAATTTAAAAAAAAAATTTTTGAGCTAGAAGGGACCTTAGAAATCAGGCTTCCAGGTTCTTGTTTAATCTTCTTTCCACTATACCAAAGTCCTCTCTATCAGTGTGGTCCTGCCCAAAGTTAAAAGGATGGACCAGATGAGCTCTTGAAGTCTTCCACGTGATTTTATGATTAGATTATTCTTTTGACTCTCTATCATCTATGAATCACTAGGATTGATGTTCTGCCATTATTATGACATGTGCGAAGGAGTTCTGACAATATAAAGCTTCTGAATTTTCCTACTTATTTGTTCTACTGAGCTAGCCTTGAAGTCACTTGCTCTAATTTTCTCACTTAGTCAAAAGCCGTATTCTTTTTGCTTATTTCCATAACACCCCTAGATACTATTTCCTCCTCTTGTAGCCATGATAAGATCTTTGAAATGGATTAAAATACGTGAAATACAATTACTCTAGCACTATAATTCATGGAGCATTATCAATAAATTCCTAAGTTAACAATTCCTTTTTGCTACCTTGCCTTCTTTGAGTTGAAGGAGCATTAAATAAATTTTCTTTCTGAAATGACAGACAAAAGAACATTAAACCTAGAACATGATAATGGTAGAAATCTTTTTTGCAAATGCTGTGCTTTTTTTGTTGTTGTTGTTCCTGGTAATGCTACAAAAGAATGTGGTGCCAGAAAGTTCTGCTCCAGTATTTCTTCATATAGGTTAGATAATTCTGAGAGCCTGCTAAATTCTTTCTACTTTGAGCTGCTGTGTTCAGGGTTCCTGCATAGTCAATAGTCAATTCATAATAGGATGGCTGGACCAAATAGAAAACATGAGCAGGGAACCAGCATCACCAACACCCATCTCACAACTACATTAACCACTCAGTTGCTAAATCACCCTAATGGGCATTACCTCAGTGCAAAGAACTAAGTGACAAGGCCGATGCTGGCACAGGATTCTGTTTACTCAGGCAGCACCAGTCACATACTCAATTTGCAGCTTCCTTGGAAGAGAGACAAATGGCCTGGTCCCATCAATCAATTAGAAACAAATTGTCAACAACCATACTTCAGTTCATCCTGGTCACTATCCCTTAGTTCAAGTTTCTAAGCACTTGTTTATGGTGCTTGCTCAGTAAGGGAAATAAAAATTTTGGATATTTTTAAGGAACAGAATGGTAATTGTTGTTATATCTCTCTACTTTGAATAAGAAGAAGTAGGAAGTAAATGCAAGAACTTGAGTATTTTTAGAAACAGTGGATCTATTTTGCCATGCATTGTTCCTTCCCAGATGGAGGTTATTATTCCATAAAATCATTTCAACACTTTTTCCCCAGTTATACTGTTCTAGTGTCTTATCAAATGAGACTCAGATATAGTTATATATGTTTGTTGTTGTTGTTCAGTTATTTCAGCCATGTCAGATTCTTTGTGACACCATTTGGAGTTTTCTTGGAAAAGGTATCTGAGTGGTTGAACATTTCCTTCTCCAGCTCATTTTATAGATGAGAAACTGAGGCAACTTGCCCAGGGTCACACAGCTAGTAAGTGTCTGAGGCCAGATTTGAACTCATGAAGATGAATCTTCCTGATTCAAAGCCCAGTGCTATCCATTGTGCCACCTACCTTTCCATAATTATATATAGGTACTATATAGCTATATCTATATCTGAATCTCATTTGGTTTGTTTATAGATATATCTTCATATCTATATCTATTTATCTATCCAAGTCTCATTACAAATCATTCTAGTATCTTTGCCAAGAAAACCCCAAAATGGTTCAGGAAGGGTCAGACATGACTGGAAAAGGACTTAACAACAATAAAACAATACATCAAGGAAAAATACACACACACACACACACACACACACACACACACACCCCTAATACAAACTCAAGCCTATAGCTATGTAATACTTGTATATGTATATATAGATATAGATATAGTATATATGTATATGTGTGTGTTATTCTGGTTCTTTTACAGCAAGACCCCAAATTTCCAACCAAAGGAATGCTTATCTTTACCTTTAGTTCTGCTTTCTTTCTTTTCCCTCTGACAGATACACCCCCTACACATACATACACCCAATTATTCTTGCCCACCTCTCTTTGATTCCTATCCAACCACTTGAAAATTGCCAAACCCACCCTTCTATGCTAGCAAAACTGAAAGCTTTTTTTTTAAACTGGCACAACTTTCAATTAAGTGAAAGAAAGCCATAAAAGGTTTTGCTTCTTTTTATCATTCTTACTCAGCATTACAAGTGCTCCAAAAATGTGAAATCCTGGCCTTCATCTTTCATGTCTTTCAAGGAGACCCACAAAGCCTCATCATTTTCATCCAAATGTGGTTTTCAAGTGTTTCTGTCCTAGAGTTTAATGCTTTTTCCTTTTGCAGTAGCAAAAAGGGCTTTGCAGGACGTGTTCCCATTACTTTCTCTGTGGCTGGAAACTCCTATCCCTGCATATGCTCTGCATTTCCATTTGATCAGAAGAGCTTTCCAGGACAGCAACACTAAGGAATTTGCTTCCCCAGCCAAAACAGCACTTGTGCGCTGCAGAACATCTCATTTCATATTCATCATCTCCAGGATAGCACAGATTGGTCCTCTGTGACTAAAACCATAAGTACCTGGCCTCAGTGGAGGTAGATAAGTGGTGTCTGCCCACAACCTTCCCAGATGCACTGCTTTTAAACTGGATGTAGCAATAATATTCCATTCAACTCAGCAAACGCTTATTAAGAAACAGTAATACGCTCAGCACTGTATTGGTTATTCTCAGGGGGTGGAGAGGGAGAAAAAGTCTATAGCACGGACAAGTGGACAGAGGGCCCCTCATTCAAGAAGTTTACAATATAGCTTAAAATTTTAGGTAGTTGATGAAAAGGTGGTTAAGTAGCTGCCGAGTGACTGGTTCACAGTAAATTCTAAGAAAATTTCAAGGAGAGAATGTGGACTGGATTGATGAGGGATGAATTTAAGAACGAGATGAGACTTGAGTTCCTTACTTTGGCATTCTAGGCCCTTCAAAATCTGTCATCAACTTCCCTTTCCATCCTTGTTTCATTGCGTGTCTTCCACACTCAACCTTGTACCTGTGCTAATCTCTACTCTTTCTCTATGGACAGAACAAAGGATCTGGAGGCAGAGAATTGGGGTACAAACCCAGCTTTGCTCTTTATTGCCTGAGGAAGCTCAGACAAGTCACTTAACATTCATAAAAGAGGTTGGCATTACCTCTAAGGTCCTTTCCAGCTCTATCTATGATCAATTACACAACATATATATATATATATATATATACTTGCATGTATGTATGTATTTGTATATATGTGTATGTACATATATATATACATGTATGTATGTATTTATATACGTATGTGTGTATAACCTAACCCATCTCCATATCTTTGCACACATCATCCCCTGTAGCTAAAATGGACTGTTCCTTCTTTTACTTGCCTATTGACATCCTTCCCTCCTCCTTCAAGTCCCAGCTCAGAATTCATGTCCTCAATTAAGCTTTCCCTGATGTCTCCCATCTGGAAGTGATCCTTCCTTCCTTGAACCTCTAAAACTGCTCTGTTTGACCTCTCCTTTGTACTTAATCATTTTCCAACTTGTATTACCCTTATCTCTCTACAAGCCTTATCCCTCTACCCTATTGTAAGCTCCTTAGGGAGCAGGATCTTTCTCATCTTTCTTTCTCTAGTCCTTAGCACAGTGACTTTTAACGAAAGTTTAAAAAATGTTTGCTGAATTCAGTTGAATTGAATTTGAAAAGTTTTATTTAGCTTATCAGAGCGAGCAGGGTACAGCTTTTCCAGGTGGAGAAATGTCATGATAAGAGAAAGAGAAGTGGGAATGATAATGGAACGTACAAAGGATGGTGATGACACCAGGATGGCTAGAGTAGTGCAGTATTGGATAGTGAGGGAATGAATAGAAGTTTGGAGAGTTAAAGTTCTAAGACCAATGTCTCTAAATTGATTTCCTTATTCTTTTGACAATAGATAAGCAGTTGTGGTTGTCTTTTTTCTCTTCTTACTACTTTAATCACACCATCAGGAACCTCCTTAGAATAATGTCTTGTTCCTACCTTTCAGCCTTCAGTTCCTATAGTTTCCAAACTGAGCTCCATTAATGAACTTAATGGCTTATATGTATTAGTCAGACAGTTTGGAAAGTGGGTTCTGACCCCATTTGTCCTGATCAGTTTTTGGTTTTTGCTTTTTTTTGGTTTTGTTGTTGTTGTCATTTTGTTTTGTTTTGTTTTTTGCCTTGTCATGTATAGCATCACTAATCATCCAGCACTAAGCTCAGTGTTTACCACATAATAGATGTTTCATAAATACTTGTTGATCTTGTGGAAGCACCAAAAAGCAAGAGCAGTAACAAATGCAAAAGCATGGCATATTGTAAAAGGAAGACTGTTATTCATGTCCTTTAGTCTGTTTAAGTTAATGTAAAATAATGATTACAGGAATTTATTAGTGGTCTTAAAATTCTGCAAGCCAATTATTCATTGGGTAGATAAAAAGATAAAATAAAAATTATATTCAACTGACTAGCTTCTGGGGCTCCTTCCTAGTTAAAAGGGGACTTTCCTTAAAGAATTAGCCTTTGAATTTGTAGTCTCCAGGCCACAAATTGGTGTTAGTTTACATATAAGCTCCCATCCAATGCTGACTTCAGAGGTTAACTATTGAACGGGTGAGTCAATAGAAATATAAATATGAGAACACTATAATAAAAGAAAGTCTCTGAGATTGTATTCTCATTAGGAAAACCTCAAACTCTTTATAATTTCAGTGAAACATTGTTTTGAGTAACCTTCGAAAGCCTGATGGAAAAAATAAGGCAGATTTTGGCTGACATTTCCTGTAAAATAGTATAGTTCATGTCTGCTCTACGATTTCTTTTCTTTCTTTAGAGAAGATAATGGGAGGAGTCATTTATTCAGGTCTGTTTTGCATCAGTTAAAGTTGGCAGGTGATATTATTATCGCTGCCACTGTTTGGTTAAGCGAAAAGAATATATGGATTCCCTTGAGGAGGAAGAAAAAAATCCCCTTGTTCATTCCATTCAAATGACTGGTTTGGGAACTATTAGTCAAAAGCCTTGATTCACACCTTTCTCCACCCAAACATCAGATCTAGGCTTCTTGTTTTGTTTTGTTTTGTTTCTTTTTTTTTTTTTGATTTTTGGTTTGTTTGTTGTTTGTAGTTTTTTGTTTTTGTCTGTGTGGATTATCTATTGAATGGCCGAGAAACTAGACTGGGCATTCCTTCTCTGAAAGCCAAAACAATGGATCACACCAATTAAAACAAACAAAAAAACAAAAACAAAAACAAAAACCACTCTCCAGATTCCCAAAGACACAGGTGGTAAACAAGAGCAAGGGAATGCTCAGATAACTGCACTGGCTACTTTGGCTGAGATTATTTGTTTTGAAAGTCTGAAATGAAATGCAGCCACAAGCTTCAGATGAGGCTCTGCTGCTCTCCAGGAGGCCTTAGAATAGTAACTCAGAGCTGGCTTCTTTTACTTCCCAATCAATGTAATCACTCTGTGACCTGTTTGACTTCAGCCAGTATTCAGCAAGTTCCAGGGAAACGATCTAAGTTCAAGCAGGCCGTGAAATTGACAAGGTAAATAATCAATAGCCTTTGGAGTCAAAGAATAAAAACCCCAATAAAGCAAGCTGACATCGTAAAGCTCTTGCTGAACTGAGAAGCAATCCAAGGACACAGTAAAGAAAATTGACTGCTTTCAGATAAAAGGCAATAAATACCATCTGATGACTTTTAAAAGGCCGAAGGAATTTTAGTGATGATCTCTGCAGTAACACAAATTTTGTAAACTTCGGGCAAGTCTTTTTTTTTCTGCTATTTTTGCCATTGAATCATTTACACAGGAAGAAAAAAAAACTTACTGTTCTGTACATTTTTGTTTGTAGCTGCTCAGTAACTAAGGATCGCTATGGTCACCATTTAGTTATTCATCAAGAAATTTCACTTCATAATGATCCTCAGAAGAAAGTAAGTAGGGAATTAATTATTATGGGATTGGGACTTGGATGTTCCTCTCTTGTCACTAACAGATATAGATATTTCATGCCTAGGATTTCATCTGCGTAGGTATTCTCTCCACTAGTTCAGGTTACCAACTCTCTATATTTTGGCATCCAGTGACCATTTTTCCATCACATTTTTCCATAAATGCCCATGATCACATTTGCTCCCACCTCCTCTAGAAGTTTGTCCCTTTAATCATTCCTTCTCTCTTTATACGCTTCAAGTACAATTTAATCATTATTTTGTTTTATTTTGTTTTTGAGACTGAGTCTCCCTGACTTTTCTCAGACTAGAAGTACAGGGTCCACTTACAACCTGAATTGTTGCTGATGAGAAGAGAAACTTTGACCTGCTCTATTTCCTGCTTGAGCTGGTTCACCCCTCCTTAAACAGCCTGGTGGTCTCTACTCCCAGAGGCTCACCATTGGTGGTGTCCACATTTAATATGGACAGACACTTAATAAGTCAGTCGATAAACATTTTAAAGCACTTACTACACGTAAGACAATAAGCCCTAGGGATACCAAGAGAGGCACAAAATAATCCCTGTTCTCAAGGAGCTCACAGTCTAATGGAGAAGACAATGTGTGAAAAACTATATACAAATACACTATAATACAGCACAATTGGAAATAGTCAACAGACAAAAGGCTCTAGCAATAGGGAGAATTGGGAAAAACTTCCTGTAAAAGACAATACTTTATCTAAGATTTGAATGAAGCCAGGGGAAAAAAAGACATTAGATAGAGTGTCTTGTTCAAGGAATAGCAAGGTGGCCAGTGTCACTGGATTACAGTATTCATGAGAGGCAAGAGGTATAAATTATAATTAGATTGGAGGGCATGTTTAGGTTATGAAGAGCTATGAACCAAACAGAGAATTTTGTATTTGATCTTTGAGGTGATTGGGAGCCACAGAACTTTATTAAATAAAGGAATGATATGGTCAGAACTTACACTTTGGGAAAATCTCTTTGATAGTTGAGTGGAAAATGAAGTAAAATGGGAGAAGACCCATGGCAGGTAGACCAACCAGCAAGCTATTGCAATAGAGCAGGAGTGAGCAGATGATGACCTACACCAGGGTAGTGGCAGAGTCAGATGATAGAAAGGAGTGTATTTGAGAGTTGTTGTTAAGGTGAAATCAATAGGCCTTGGCAATTGATTGGCTATAGGAGGTGAGAGACTGAGTAGTTGAGTATGACACATGGGTAGAGAGCCTGGGGAATTCAGAGGATGGTGGTACTGTCAAAAGTTATAGGGAAGTTAGGAAGAGGGGAGGATTTTAGGGGGAAATAATGAGTTCAGTTATTGACATGTTGATGTCTATGAGATATCCCATTTGAGGTGTCCAATAGGCAGCTGAAGATTCTAGACTGAAGGTCAGTAGAGACATTAGGCTAGATAAGTAAATTTGGGAATCATAAGCATTGAGATGATAATTGAATCCATATCACCTGATAAGATTACCAAGTGCAATAGTATAGGGTGAAAAGAAGAGAGCCCAGGACAGATCCGTATGGGACATCCACAGTTAATGGGTGTGACCTGATGAAGACCCAGCAAAGGAGAGTGAGAAAGAGTGGCCAGACAGGTAGAAGGGGTACCAGCATAAAGCAATGTCACACACACAAAAAAAAAAAAAACTAGAAAGAAGGGAAAAAGTGATTTACAGTGTCAAAGACTATAGAGAAGTGAAGATGGACAAGGCCTGAGAAATTCCATTAGATTTGGAAATTACAAGATTGTTACTAACTTTGGAGAGTGTGGTTTTGGTTGAATAATATCAGAAATCAGATTGTAGAGAACTTGGAAGACAGTGATAGTAGAGGAAGTGGAGAGACATAGCTCAAGGAGTTTAATCACGTAAGACAGGTGAAATATGGGATGATATATTTGGAGAGGATGGATGAATCAAGTCAGGGTTGTTTTGTTTTGTTTTGTTTTGTTTTAGAATGGGAGAGATATAGATATGTTTTTAGGCAATGAGGAAGTAGCCAGTAGATGGGGAGAAATTGAAGATAAGTGAGAAAGAAGGGATGATACAGGAGAATTTCTTGGAGAAGCCAAGATGGAATGGTATGACTTATACATGTCAAGGGGTTAGTCTTAGCAATAATGAAGGCCATCTCCTCATGGAAAAGAGGGGTGAAGGAGGAGATAACAGCAGAAGGCAACTGGGTGATGTGAGATGAGGAGGAGGGGAAAAGAGAAAGCTCTCAGAGATTGGACTCAATTTTTTTTAGCCAAATGTGAGACAAGGTGCTCAAATGAGAGAACAGAGGTAGGGAAGGCCTGAAAGTTTTGAGATGGGATGAAAAGGTTTGGAAGAACCTCTGTGGTAAATGGGATAACTAATAAGGGATTGCTTTGCAGCACTGAGGGCCCAGTTGAATTTACATATCATAAATTTGTAGTCAGAAAGTTTTTTTCTTTAATTTTCTTCCAGCTTCTTTCAGCAGCATGTGGGTGGGGGTAAAGGCAGCAAAGAATGGAAGTTATCCAAGGCTTTACGCCTACTGAATTTCAGCTCTCCTAAGCTCAAGTGGTCATCCAGTATCAGGTACTATAAGCATGTACCACCACATTCAGCAATTCACTGGTTCTTCCTCTACTACCTACAAACATCTCCTCTACTTCTCCATTCTGCAAAACCTTCACTTGACCCTACAGGCCCTCAAACCTTCAATCTTTCTGTCTTCTCCTTTCTGTTAAAAATCTCCTAAAAAAATTCTTATTTATTACCTCTACTTCAGCATTTTCAACTCACTTCTCAACCCCTTGAAATCAAGCTTCTAATTCAACTATTCAACTGAAACTCTCCAAGATTAGTAGTGATCTCCTAATGGCTTGTCTTTTCTTCATTCTGATCCTTCTTGACCTCCCTGAAGTTCTTAATACTGTTGACTGCTTCTCTTCTTCCTCCTCCATACTCTTACTTTAGTTTTCATGACACTACAATCTCTCATTTTGTCTCCAACCTGTCTGACCAGTCATTCTCCATGTTAGAATGTAAGCTCCTTGAGGGCAGAGATTGTTTACCTCCTGGATTTGTGGATGCTTATAGACTAATTGATGAATGAAAGGCTATGACCAGCTCTTACAGACAAATTGAGTTTGGTTCATTGGCACCAATCCTACTCAGGTCCTAAACTAAACTGTATCTTTCACTGAGGCCAGAAACATTGTAAATAGAATGAGGATGGAGGAAGAGTGGCACTGATCAACAAACAAATAACCAAAGATTCTACTGAAAGGATTAGCTTTGTATTAATAAATTGAGTTGATCTAGAAACCTTAAATACTTTGCAATAGGTGTAGGATATGGTGTAGAATACAAGCTCCTTGAAGGCAAGGAATGTTTCAATTTTGTTTTTGTAGGCCCAGTGCCTGGTACTTAATAATATAGCACTTAATAAACCCTTGTTAAATAGAAATTAATTAGATGGCCAGCAGGTAAGGCAGACCTGCAGTTAGCATTTTCCTAGGCAAACTATCTATAAAAAGGAGCCTCTTCTTTTTGAGTCTGGAACATGTGAATTAGTGAAGTGAAATTTAACTCCCTGGAATGTATCAGTCCAGAAAATGATAGCAGAATATTTAGTAATAAATGGGTTCCCATATGAAATATGAAGGAAACATTTTTCTTCAGTTCTGTTCCAGGAAACTAGGTTACACTGTTGAATGCCAGGAAGGTCAAAGTAGACACAAGACAAGTTATAAGCAAAATTGGATTCTGACTAACTACATTCTTAAAGGGAAAGCAAATAGTTCTCTTTGAAAAGTAAGCATATAGACATATAGATGTGTATAAACACATATGTCTATATACTTATATATAATGTACATATAAATATATCTATAGAGGCATAGGCAGCAACATTTACTTCCTATTATTGAATTATTTTATTGTTTAAGAATCATTTTTTCTGCTGACAAACAGCATGGAGAGAATAGAAGCCAGATGTTAGCATTTCAGTTTGGCCAAGAGAAGGCTCCCATAACCAATTATTGCAAATGTTTTATATGCAAGGAAACTATTAATTGTCCCCTGTGAGGTAAGTATCAACATTAATCAGGTTTTTTTTTTTAATCTATCTCTGTATTCCAGGAAGCTAAACAGATAGTTTATTGAAGCAATAATATGAGAAAGAAAAACTATCAGCAGCATTTTATTATCAAGTCTTGTGTAGAAATGGTCCAAAAATTCTTTTTAAAAATCTTTATTTCCCATCTGAGACATAAACTTTACACAAACTATTCTACAACTTGAAATCACAGATTACGTGAGTAAAATAAAATCAAGGTGTTTCTCCCCAATTTTCCAAATAAATTTTTTGTCTGAATAAAGCTAAGGATCAATCTGACTACTTCCTTAAGTTAGGGACATTCACGTTGTAGATATTCCACTGGGAAGCAAGGCCATTTGTATCCTTGCTCCCCACTATCTTCCACCTATTTTGAGAGCATTCTACCCACCCCATTCCCAGCTTTCCCTAGAGAATAAAATAGTGTGTGAAAGACTGTCAAGAGTCAGGAAACATGGGTTAAAATCCCCTTTCTAAGATTTACTATCTTTACGACCCTGGGAAAGTCACTACACCTCACTCTTCCTCCTCTTTAAAACAGAGATAACAATCCTCGCAATACCTAACTCTTGTTGTGAGAAAGCACTCCATCAATGTGAATTCTTACAATTCAAATAACTGGGCCAATAACATTTCTGTAGTTCTCATAACATTTCACCTCATATCATATTTATTCTTACACATGTCATCTCCCTGTTACTACCCTCCCCACCCTGTTTTATTCCTCTTGTTCTGGGAATAGTAATCAAGTTAGTACTATCATTGCTTCTTCAAAGAGTATGTCAACCGACTCCCTATGACTGGACTCCCTAACCTTCCAAACCAAAACCTCCTACTCTGGACACCATTCCTTTATATGTGTTGTCTCTTTCCTCCAGAATGTAAGCTTGTTGAGGGCAAAAACAAAGTTGCTTTTTCATCCCCCAGTGCCTAAGACAGTACCTTGAATCCAATAGGTACTTAATGAGTATTTGTTGAACTGTTAGGTTATTGAACAAATGTAATGTAGGAAATTGATCAAAAGTTTCTTCTTGACCATTTCCTTTCTTCCCTCTCAGAACTATATATATGTGCTACAACTCCCTGTTTTCTTCTCTCTTTCACTTTTTGTATTTAAGTGAATTCAGCCTCAGGCAACGTTTCTCACTCATACCTGCATTTCTTCTTTAATTTCTATCCTCTTTGCCTTGATGTTGGAAAGGTACTTCCAAATAAAGACTGCAGAATATCTCTAAATATTTTTTCTAGGAATGCAGTCTAATATTCTTTCCAGAAAATGTCTCGTTCAACATAATGACAAGACATCTACACAACGCTCTTGCTCCTTACCTGTTTAAGACTTCTTCATTTTCTGAAACATCTGCAAGAAATTGTTTCACACTTGTAGACACTCCAGTCAAAGCAAGATGTAAACCAACACATGAAAGGGTTGGGAAGTTTAGTTTTCAGATGTCTGTGGACTTGATTCATTTGAAATCAACAAACATTTATTTAGCACCTACTCTGTGCAAGACAGCATATTAGGCCCAGGAAATACAAGGGTGAAAAGTGGCACCATCACTGCCCTCTAAGAGCTTAAAATTTTCTAGCAGCATATGTCATGTACCAAAGTCTAAAACAAGGTAAAGTATGATAAGACAAGAAGAGATACCAAAAGGGGGGCCAGCAGTGGGAGTTGGCATATACTTTTTATTCCCACCATTCCACTTTGTTGCCATCTCTCTCCCCTCCACACACACCATATTTTATTTTATTTTTTACCCAGTATATATCCTTGTTATGCTCAATTACGTCCTCCATATCACTCTTTTCCTTCTCAAGAAGTTCAATACCTTCCTCATAATCTTTTTCTCCAGCCCAAATTCCCCACTTGTAATATTTAGTGACTTCAATATGCATATCAATGATTCCTCCAATATTCTGGCCTCAATTTATCAACTATCTCACATTCTATAACTTATATCTCCACCCCCATTCAATTGGCCATAAGGATGAGCATAACTTAGATCTCATCATCACCCCAAATTGTATCATCTCTGTTACCTTGAACTCTGAAATTTCCCTCTTTGATCAGAGACTCCTATCTTTCCTTCTCCATTTCCCTGGACAGGTCTAGCCAAATGATATGCTTTCCAAACATTCTCTCATCATCTTTGTTTCCTTCCCACTTAAGTATGAACACCACCCCTGGAGCCATGCTTCAAAAGACTTCAACAGGGTAGTCTTAGTCTTACTTCTGCTGACAAATGAAAAGCCCAAGGGATAGAGTTTCTGAGTAATTAATAATTTATTAATTAGGTTAGCAAATAATCAATAAATTGATTGTCAGTGGTTTCTCTCATTAACCAAAGACAAAACCATGAAGATTCTTAAATGCTTAAATATGTTTGGAAAAGGAGGTGCCCTTGACAGGTGAAGCAACCCTGATTGGTGAACAGTTAATGAGTAGGTGGACTTTTTCTAATGAGGGAGTGGGCTAAAAGCCTTCAGCTCCTCTGGCTGAACTTGGCTTGATCATGAGAGTCTGCTGCCTCCTGCACTCTGGACAAAGAAGTCCATCTCCATGGAGACCAGGGATTTTAAGGGACGGAGCCTAAAGCTTTTAAAGTTGGAATTCACCTGGATTAGATTCTCTGGGTTGGGAGATTCCTGAGTAATCTCATTTATCAGCAATGTCCTTCAGAGACTGACTGACTGGCCTATAGGGGCTGGTCCCTGAGTGAGGAAATAAAGAGGGAAATAAACCTCAATCCTAATTTAATAACTGGCTATAATTTCTCTCACTTTACTCAATTCCAAGCTATCATGCACTTCCAGCCATTCAACAATCAATGTACCACCTTTTTTCAGCTCCCTAGCTTATATATGCGTGTGTGTGTGTATAGGTGTATGTATGTGTGTGTTGTGTGTGTGTGTGTATGTTGTATTCCCCATTAGATGGTAAGCTTTTTTTTTTTGCTAGGCAATGGGGTTAAGTGACTTGCCCAGGGTCACCCCACTAGTGAGTGTTGTGTCTGAGGCCGGATTTGAACTCAGGTCCTCCTGACTCCAGGGCCAGTGTTCTATCCACTATGCCACCTAGCTGCCCCAGCAAGCTTTTTTTTTTTTTGAGGCAAGAACTATGTTTGTTTTTACTTATATCTTCAGTGTTTAGCAAACAATAAACACTTAATACATGCTGTATCTATTACTGTCTATTTATATCTCTTCCTCAATCTTCCTAAACCAAATCTTTGTCTTTACTATGATCACCAATGCTTCATTTTTCTCCTAGACTGTCACCCTTGATCTTGCCTCATTTTTCTTCCTTAAACCAATTCAAGGTTTACCATGATCCATCCTTGAATCCTTTGCTGCCATATCTTTCTGTCCTCTCAGTCCTCAACCTTGTCACCCATCACTACCTGTCTTGTCTATTTCTACTCTGGCTACTCTAGAAATTTTGCTGAAGGAAGCTATATAATCATGTTGATTGTGTTAACTACAGGTACCAATTATGTCATATTAACTGACAGGAAGGTAGATTTGTGTAGTTGAGAGAGGGCCAGTCCTGGAGTCAGAAAGACTAGGGTTTAAGTCAAGCAGCTAGTATCTCATAAATACTTACTAGAGAATTGCATACTTACTCCCCCCACCCAGACACTTTATAAATACTACATGCTATAGGGAAATTATAGTCTAAATCAGTGGAAATAATTTTCACACCTCATGTTTCTTATGCTGATGAAATAACAGGTCCACCTCCCCTAAACAAATTACAAAAAACAAACAAAAAACCATCTACTGCTACATTACAATCCCTTTATAGCTCTTTCAACAATCACTCATTTTTGGTCTACTTAGGGATAAACAGATCCCTGGTCCCACATGCCTCTATTGACCAGTCTTCTGGAGTGATCATCTATCATCCTTTCATCAGTTTCCTTAGACTCATAGAATCCTAGAATTGGAAAATAACTTGTAAGTTACCCGATCCAACACCTTACCTTCAGTATAAATCCCATCTACTTGACTCACTTGACCTTTAAGCAACCACTGCAAAATAATCACCTTGGACGTATTTAGACATACCACGTACAGAGCAATCCCATTGTTTATTACCTCTGTTAACATCAGCAGTACAACAATCCAGTCAGTCAACGAGCATTTATTAAGCAACTGCTATGTGTCGAGCAAAGACAATGTTCCTGCCCTCACCGAGCTCAAATTCTGAAGGAGAGATATCAACACATAGATATAGTCAGACACAACTGAAAACAGTTGAATAACAAAATATGTATATACATACATACACACAAAAATACGTGTATATAGAATATATATATGTATATAGAATATACTGTATATATAAATGGAAATTAATCTCAGAGGTAAGGCACTTGCAATGTGAGGGGTGAGAAGGATGAGACTGAGATGAAGGGAGAAGGAAATCCATTTCTTTCCAAAGATAGG
Source organism: Vombatus ursinus (assembly GCF_900497805.2). Classification (NCBI taxonomy): domain Eukaryota; kingdom Metazoa; phylum Chordata; class Mammalia; order Diprotodontia; family Vombatidae; genus Vombatus; species Vombatus ursinus. Next base: position 91,367,461 of record NW_020954590.1, read on the forward strand.
ATTTGAGTTGGATCCTGAAGGGAACCAGAGAAGTCCAGAGTCAGAGATGAAAGAGAGAGCATTCCAGGCCTGGAGAACAATCAGTAAAAAGGTACTTCTTTGGTGGATGGAATATCCTGTGTGAGAAAGAGCAAGGACAGAGTTGGTGGGTGTATGGGAAGTAGTAAAGTTAAAGACTAGTAAGCTGGCAAGGGGTCAGATTGTGAAGGGCTTTAAAGGCCAAATGGAGGATTTGATCCTGGAGGTGATAGTCACTGAAGTTTATTGAGTAGAGAAAGAAAACGTGGTCAGACTTGATTTTGGGGAAATCATTTTGGCAGCTGAATAGAAGATGAATTGAAATGAGGAAATACTTGAGGCAGGGAAATGAACCAGCAGGTTTTGCAATAATATGGGCTTCAGGTGATGAAGTCCTTCCACACGGTGGGGGCTGTGTGAAGAGTAGGGGCTGTATTTAAGAGATGTTGTGAAGGTGACTGCAACAATTACTATTGCCCATTGTCATGGCCACAATTACATAATCATGGACCAATATTTTAACCTCTTTGAACCTCATTTTCCTCATCTGCAAAATGGGAATGAAAAGTAGGAAAAATAAAATACTGCACAGAATGATTTGAGGAATAAATGAGGTGATATAAGCCAAGTACTTTTTATATCTAAAAGTCTTATGTAACTGTGAACTAGTATTGCTCCGGTCAATGTTTGGGGACTAATATGAGAAAAAGGGTCTTTTTTTTCCCTCCACTCCATTTGTGAAAATTAGTGAATTCAATTTTTATTTGGTCCTATCCAGATATCATTAATTTTCATTGTTTTACTACCATCATTGAAGGTTTTCTTTAGTTCTCAAGTTTTCTCATACTTCTCATAAACAGGCCAAAAGATCTAAAGATCTTAGATTCCTTAAAATTAGCTCAGCTTTTAACTCTACTTATAACCAAAAGCTAAAATCATTTAAGAGTTTATTCAGTTAGTAAATTTGTAATGATTATATGAATAAAATTTTGACATTTAAATTTAATATACTAAGTATAACCGTTTTATGAGCAAATCAAGTTACACATAAAATACAGTATTATGCTTAGTGCATGTTAACTCTATATTCCCAACCCCCCAAAGGAACTTTATATTTGAAAAGGAAGCTAAAAGTTTCCTTTTATCCCCAAATTTTCTTTTTCCTCAAAAAGAAAACACAAAATAACTGTTGTGGTGTTTTGCTTCAAAATTTACAGAAGTCTTAAGCCCTTTAAAGTGCTCAAAAGTCCTCTTTTGATATTCACAGATGTCACCATCTACTTTCTCATATTCTCCTAACTAAAACATTTTTTCCTAAAGTGCTAGCATAAAAGATACTTTTTATTTTATTTAATAGCTTTTTTTTTGTTTCCCCAGAAAGAGAGAGAAGCTAGTGTAACATGTTTCAGAAGCTCTATTTTGGGCTAAATGTGTAGCTTATTCTAAGAAACTATCCACCACTTATATAATTATTTCTATGGGATACTGTGTGCTATATTCTAAACTACAGACATAATTTCTACATAGATTACTCCCAAATGTGTATACGCAATCCTCACTTCTCCCCTGAATTCTAGTCCCATATCTTCAACTTCCTCACTGGACATCTCCAACTGCATGTCCCATAGCCATTGTAAAGTGAACATGTCCAAAACAGAATTCACCTTCCTACAAAAAACTGTCCCTTGTCCAAGCTTCCCTATTTCTTTTGAGAACACCCCCACAACCCCAAGTCTCTCAAGTTTGCAACCTGAGTCATCCTCAACTTTTCACTCTCCATCACTCTTCAAATATCCAACCAACTTCCAACGCTTATCTATTTTGTCTCCCTGTCATAATTCAAAACACCTAAAATATCTACCCTCTTCTCTCCATTTATGTGACCATTACCTTAGCTCAGGCCTTTATCACTTCACACCTGCATCACTACAATAATTTTCTAATTCTATCAGGATCTAGCTTTTCCCCTTTCCAATCCATTCTTTTGCTGCCACACTAGTTTTAGTATGACATAGGTCTGACCATGTCACTCCCCAGCTCAAGAAGCTTCAGAGGTCCCCTCTTATCTCTAGATTTAACTATGAACTCCCTAGCTTCACATTTGAAACTCCTTCAGATTCTATCTTCCCCATCTCTCACCTCCTATATCCAATCTGTTGCCACGACCTGTTGATTTCACCTTAGTAACATCTCTCAATATGACCCCCGAATCTGATACTGTCATCATCCTGATATAGGCCCTCATCACCTCATACCTCGACTATCACAATAGCCTACTGATGAGTCTGCCTGACTCAAGTCTCTCCCCACTCCAATCTATCCTCCATTCAGCCACTAAAGCAATTTTCCTAAAGCTGACCATGGTAACCTCCCCCCACTCAATAAATTCCAGTGGCTCCCCATTGCCTTCAGGATTAAATACAAAATCCTCTGGTATTCAAAGTGCTTCATAACCTAACTCCCCCCTACCCCAGTCTTTCCAGACTTTGTGTACCTTACCTCTTGCCATTTCAATCAAGTGACGCTGGCATCCTGGCTGTGCCACAAAGAAGACACTTCATCTCTCAGTTCCAGGCATTTTTTTCTGTCTATTCCGCCATACCTAGGATGCTCTCCCTCATCATCTCAAATTCCTGGATTCCCTGGCTTCCTTCAAGTCCCAACTAAAATTTCATCTTCTGCAATGAGTCTTTCCCAACCCCTGAAAATTCTAGTGCCCTATCTCTTTTAATTATTTCCTATTTTCCTGTATATAGTCTGTCTGTTTTTGCTACTTGTTGTCTCTCCCATTAGGCTGTGAATTCCTTGAGGGCAGGGACTGTTTCTTACCTTTTCTTTTTTTTTTTTGGTATCATCAGTGCTTTGCACATTGCTTAGTATATAGTGCTTAAAGTACTTATTATAAATAAATGCTTATTGACTGATTGAACCTGGAATCCTTCTCATCCCTTTGTGGAATCCTCATGAAATTCCTCTCAGATGTCCATCTTTTTAATGAAACATTTGTTGGTCCCTTTCTAGAGTTCATAGCTATCGCCTCTCTCTTCAAAGGTCATCCTTCCTTAAATCACTGCCATCTTCAGGTAGCTGTCTTTCCACATCCATATACAGGGACTTTCTCTATTTTCAGTCACTACAATTGTCAGACTCTCTCCCCCATATCTGTTCTGGTATTGGAGAAGGGGAAGATGCCATCTGTAACTAGGTTCAACTGTTGCTGGGTTTGCCTGCTCAGCTGCCATGAAAAATTTTCCAGCTCTTGCAGTTCTCACAAGGTCACTGCCTGGGCACATCCATCTCAAAGTTTCTGCTCAGTCACTTCCTGACTCCTATGGCTTCCTACACTATTCTCAGCCCTATTCATTGGTGGGACCTCTGATAGACTTCAGGATCTTTACATATCACATAGTTACCTGGTCACTTCCATCTTGGAATACTCATTCACTTAAGATCAGCAACAAATGAACATAAAAGAAATAGAGGCACCATATGCTCTATGAAACTAATGGAAACCAGGTGGGGGTAATGCTAACCCTTCCCCACTCAGCAACTCAGAAAAACTCTTTTTCACTCAATTCTAGGAAAGAAAAGAGACTGAGGGATTCTCAGATTTCACTTTTTGAATGTACCCTCAGTTCCAGCTAGTTCACTGATGACCCATCATTTCTTCCAGCTTCACAGCAAATTAGACTTTTCATCATCACATAGTACCGACTTGATGCATCATGGAAACTGAGTACCCAAAGTGTCCATGTGGACTAGCCACAGGCAGAAAATATCTGTCACTCCTTAGTGGAAGCTTTTTTTTCCTGAGAACTCTTAATTATTGGTCCTCTTACTTTCTATAAATTATTTTGGATTTACTTGTTTTATTCTCCAACCAGATGAAATTTCCTTAAGGCCAAGAGCGATTTAAAAAAAAAATCTATATCGCTAGCATCTAACACAATGCTTTGTATATAATAATTGTTTATTGAATGAATGTGTGAATGAATGAATGAATAAAACATTTGGCCTACAATCCAACTGTGAATTTAGAACTTCAGGTGATCTCATCTAAGGCCATCAAAAACTGAAATGATGAAATGCTTTGAAGAAAAACCTGCTAGTGAACACAGGAACACTGTGCCATTGATCTTGCTGGCTATCTCAACCCAATTCACAAGTAGAAGAGGATAATGGAAGTAGAATTTAAGGACCTAGTGGACAAGATAGCTTCATAGGAGGAGACTTGTCATGGAACCTTTAAATCTTAGTGTTGAACGGGGCTTGAGAGGTCATCTTGTCTAGGTTCCACTCCTCACCACCAAGTAAAATTAAGAATTCCCTTTATAATACTCCTGATTTCTAAAATAAACACCATAATGCTAACCATGTCAGAGAGAAGTAGGACTAGTAGCTCTGATCTGACACAATTACATAAGAATCATGCCCAGAGCTCCCTATCTATTCTGCTGGCTGATTTTTGTAGTGCATGTGATTTTATAATGAGGTAAATCACTACAACCCCCAAATATGTAAGAACTGAAAGAACTATGTGTGAGTAATAAAATGACCTTTCTTTTTAATCAAATAAATAAGTCCTCTAAACTACTTAGTTTCAGTTTCCAAGAGTAAAGTTCAATATAACCAGAACTTACGCAAAGAGGATGACTCTTATCCAGTTGATAAAATGACTTTAGATCATAGAAGGAGTTTTCCAGGGCATGGGGACAGAGGGTCTCAGGGAGATAATAGAGCTATTCTGAATAATATTGCTCATCCAACATCATTTTGAAGTAGCATCATAAATATATCAGAGACAGGATGGTATAGGGGAGTGCCAGATTTGAATTCAGCAAAGATCTGAGTTCAAATCCTTTCTCTGCCATTTACTATGTGGCAGAAATCTATGTGATCTTGGGAAATTCATTTAACTATTCTGTGCCGTGAGTTCTTCATTAGTACAATGAAAATATTGAATTACATAACCTCAGAAGTCCTTTCCAGTTTGAAATATGACTATGTTGTGAGGAGCAATTGGGACAGCAGTCAAAGCCCTTTCTAAGTCTTGAAATAGTATATAAATCTCAACTATTATTTTAACTAAAATCAACTATAATGTTATAAGATACAGATAGAAAGACATTCTGCTAACTACCTGAGTCTCCTAGTCACATGAAATTCCCTCAAGCATCTGTCAGCTTGCTGTTCCATTTATAACACTCTTCCAGTGGAATTTATTGCCCCCTCTTACATCAGTTCACCTTATATTGCATTTCCACTGAACCAATTAAGAATGCTAGATAGGTTATGACTCTATATACAAAAGGGAGCAAAGAATTTGAAAGAACTTAATGCTTTCTGGACATGAATTTTGACCTGGATCAAATTCATTCTATTATCCAACAGTTCCAATCAAAAAATCATTTATTAAGCACTGACTTTCAAGACACCCAGAGGGCAATGGAGAAATTCATGGTGGGTGTAAATAGGCTACTACATCATACCAATGGCACATGATGCACAAGAAGCATTGTAAAACATAGCATTAAAGAGACACGTGACCAGAAAAGGAGGTCAGTTGCTCATGTAGTAAGAGCCAGAAATAACAATTGGAGAGTCCACATGCCACCTTGGTAACTATATAATGTTAACTACAGGAAGACCCCCAGAAGAGTAAGTGGTTCTCACCACCATGTAGAGTTTAGTGTAGGACACAGGCAGCAGTCATAAAAGATGGGAAGGCATGAATATGTTGCCTTCTGCACCACAAAAAGAAATAGTAAGATGAAATTGCAGATTTATTGATAAATTGCAGAGCAGGGCATCAGAGGAAACATGGTTCCTGTACCCTAAGATACCTACAGTATATAAATCCACTATCTTAATCTTGTCCTAAGATATGTGCCCAATGTAGAATAGAAGCAATTAAATATTTAAATATTTTGTAAGTTGTCTTGACAAATACACTTCCAACTTGTCATAAGTTCCTCTACTGTAATGGGTAAAGTCAGTTCCTCTAAGCCATTTTGACATACATCCAGGAATTTCAGTCTATTCCAGACTGAAACAGAATCAGAATACATCATCAAAATATTCCAGCAGTCCAAATCTCTTCTGAACATTTATCACAAACTTAAAACAGTGAGAAAATAACTCGTTCTTCTCCTTGATACAACTTCAAAGCCTCCAGACTCCAGGATAGCACAAATGGCATAAAAAAAACTGGAAAATAAGGGAAATTTGAGTCATCAAATTTACATTATTCCTATTTTACTCTGATCTAGACTAAAATGTAGTGTCTGCCAATGAAACATCCTTGCCAGACATTAGCAACAGCTAATTGCTATGTAGGATTGTGAGAAACTTTTCAAAAAAAATTTACATCTGCTTACCATTTTCTGTATTTAATGTGGTCTTAGAGATGTCAGACAAGTTTCTCAAAAATATTTTGAATCATGTACTTGGTCTCCCCTCTTTTTATTTTCTCCTAGTTATTGGCCTGGGAATATTTGCCCAGCCAAAAATATCTGACCTTATACTGCAGCTGCCTCTTGAACTGTTCATGTAAAAGAGGAAAGACAAGGGAGACTAACCCCACTCACAGGAAAACCTCTTTAGGTCTGAAGGACTCAATTGGATAAACCTCTCTCTGTTCAGTTAGTGTATGAATGGGTGCAAACCTCCTCAGGCTCCAGGGTTGGGCAATTTGTTTTATGAGAACTGTATTGATGGGGGAGGGTTCTTTGGCATCTGACCCTAAGTGGTTGCTCATACCATGGCAATAATTTACCAAATATGGTTTGGGATTCTGGTTCCTTTTCAAAGAAAACTGGAGGCATTTGTTTCTTCCTTCAAGCAAACTCCCCCAGGGGGTGGGGAAAAGGAAGAGAGAGAGTGAGACAGAGACAGAGAGACAAAGAAGGAGACACAGAAATACTGAAGATAGAAAGATACAGATAGAAATAGACATAGAGACAGACACAGATAGAGGAAGAGAGACAGAGCCAGAGAGACACACAGAGAGAGAAAGGGAAAGATATATATAGAGAGAGGTATATTCTTATGGCCAGGACTCAAAAGAAGTAGAGGAATATCAAGGTGTGGAAAACATTTTCTTTTTTAAAAATTTTTTTAAATTTATTTTTAGTTTTCAGCATTCACTGTTATGAAATTTCTGGTTCTAAATTTGCTCTCCATCCCCCCTCCCCAAGACAGCATGTAATCTGGTATAGGTCATACTTGTACAATCATATTAAACATATTTCCACATTAGTCATGTTGTAAAGAAGAATCAGAACCAAAGGGAAAAACCGCAAGAAGAGAGAAAGAGAGAGAGAGAGAGAATAGTGTGCTTCAATCTGAATTCAGACTCCATAGTTCTTTCTCCAGGTGTGAATAGCATTTTCCATCTGTAGTCTTCTGGAATTGTCTTAGATCATTGCATTGCCGAGAAGAGCTAATTCTATGATAATTGATCTTCTCACAATGTTGCTGTTAACTGTCTACAATGCTCTCCTGGTTCTGCTCACTTCACTCAACATCAGTTCATGTAAGTCTTTCTAGGTTTTTCTGAAATCCACCTAGTCATCATTTCTTATGGAACAATAGTATTCCATTATATTTGTATACCACAACTTGTTCGGCCATTCCCCAATTGATAAGCATCTGCACAATTTCCAATTCTTGGCCAACACAAAAAGAGCTACTGCAAATATTTTTGTACATGTGGGTCCTTTTCCCATCTGTATGATCTCTTTGGGATACAGCCCTAGAAATGCTATTGCTGGGTCAAAGGGTATGTACAGTTTTATAGCCTTGTGGGCATAGTTCCAAATTGCTTTCCAGAATGCTTGGAGGAGTTCATAACTCCACCAACAATGCAGTAGTGTTCCAATTTTCCCCCAACTTCTCCAGCATTTATCATTTTTTCTGTTTTGTCATGTGAGCCAATCTGATAGATGTGATGTGGTACTTCAGAGTTGTTTTGATTTGCATTTCTCTAATCAATAATGATTTAAAGCATTTTTTTATGTGACTATAAATAGCTTTCATTTCTTCATCTGAAAACTGCCCGTTCAAATCCTTTGACCATTTGTCAATTGGGGAATGACTTGTATTATCATAAATCTGACTCAATTCTCTATATATTTTAGAAATGAGGGCTTTATCAGAGACACTGGTTGCAAAAATTCCTTTCCAGTTTTCTGCTTCCCTCCTAATCCTGGTTGCATTGGCTTTGTTTGTGGGGGAAAAAAAACTTTTCAATTTAATGTAATCAAAATTATCCATTTTTCATTTCATAGTATTCTCTAACTCTTGTTTGGTCATAAAGTCTTCCATTCCCCATAAATCTGATAGATAAACTATTCCTTTCTCTCCAAGTTTGCTTATAGTATCAGCCTTTTTATCTAAATTGTGTACCCATTTTGACTTCATTTTGGTATATGGTGTAAGATGTCAGTCTATACCTAGCTTCTGCCATAGTATTTTCCAGTTTTCCCAGCAGTTTTTGTCAAATAATGAGTTCTCATCCCAGAAACTGGGGTTTGTTTATCAAACAGCAGATTACTACTGTCATTGACTATCATGTCTTGTGTACCTAACCTATGCCACTCCTCCACCACTATTTCTTAGCCAGTACCAAGTAGTTTTGATGATTGCTGCTTTATAATACAACTTAAGATCTAGGCCACCATCCCTAGCATTTCTTTTCATTAGTTCCGTTAATATTCTGGACTTTTTCTTCTTCCAGAAGAATCTTGTTATTATTTTTTTCTAGCTCTATAAAATTTTGGGGGTAGTTTGATTGGTATGGCACTGAATAAGTAAATTAATTTAGGTAGACTTGTCATTTTTATTGTTTTAGCTTGGCCTACCCATGAGTAGCTGATGTTTTTCCAATTATTTACATCTGACTTTATTTGTGTGAAGTGTTTTGTAATTGTGTTCATAAAATTCCTGGGTTTGTTTCAGCAGGTAGACTCCTAAATATTTTGTAATATCTACAGTAACTTTAAATGGAATTTCTTTTTCTATCTCTTGCTGTTGGACTTTGTTAGTCATATATAGAAATGCTAATGATTTATGTGGTTTTATTTTGCCCACCTTTTCTAAAAGTTGTTCCAACTTTTCTAAAGTTGTTAATTATTTCAAGTAGACTTTTGGTTGATTTTCTAAGTCTACCATCATATCATCTTCAAAGAGTGATAGCTCACAAAGCACTTTCAAGAGCTACACACCAATCAGGATACCCAAACTCAAAATTGACAATGAGACAACTGCCTTCATGGTATAATTTGAAGATCATCACAAAAGACCTCCTGGTCCCAAAATACATACCTCTCATCATAGGGCTTCAAATTTCACCAGTCATGAGTATTGTGGTACATTGGGAAGATGATTTATTCTACGGTCAAGAAGACTTGGGTTCAAATTCTACCTCTAATCCATTTTTTACCTGTGTAGCCTTCAATAAATCACTTTAAACTCCCAGAGATTCAATCTCTTCATCAGTAAAATGAAGGGCATCAGAGGTCCCTTTCAGCTCTAGAATTAAATTCCTATGAAATAAAAATGAACCATTTCTTTGGCTTTTAAAGGATTTTTGAGGTTTAATAGTTTTCTAGTAATTTACAGATTGATGGGATGAATAATACATCTTCATTATTATCTTTTAATGGCTTAGTTAGGTTAGCTGACAGTTAACAAAGAACAAAATCCTTTGAGAATGGAACATATATTAGGCAGTGGTGAGCCCAAGGAAAGGAGACAGTCCTAAAAAAAAAAAAAAAAAGAAATAAAAATGGATCATATATAAATGTAGGACTTTGAGGTATGAGCTAAATCTCTAAGTTGAACCTGAGAGATTATCCATCTAGTCCAACATTTTCAATCAAAAAATTATGTCCCTGATGTCCCAAAGGAAGAAGGAACTTACTTGTCTCAAGTCATGCACCCAGTAAGCAGAAGAATCAAAATTCAAACTCAGGTCTTCTGACTTTTCCCCCCACAAGCTTCCCTTCCCAGTTTTGCCTAGTGTCAGCCTTTTTTGAAGCTATAATGATTAGCCTTGAGAACATCCTTGGGAAAATATGACTCAAGTGTGGCATGACTTTCCTGTGGAAAAGAGGAGTTAGGAAATACTTTGCTGGTATTAAAGGAAATAGAATGCAAGTGAGAAAAGTGAACTTGTAAACAGAGCACAGTAGGGTAATAGAAAGGCCTTTTTCACCATTGGAGAGCTCAATTACACCATTTTATTTGGGCATGAAGAACAGATTAACCTCACATGTTTAACAACAATATACCAATATTGTCAACCAATAAGCACAGGCCTGTGCCTGACATATAGTGCTAAGCACTAAGGATGCAATAAAAAAAAAATCAGGCAGTACCTACCTCCAAAGGAACTTATTGACAGTGAAGACAACAGACACAGTAGTTTGGGGAAGGACCCATTCCTGGAGTGAATCCATCATAATTTCAAGGTGGAGCTTGATCTAAATCCTGAAAGAAATCTGAGATTCTAGGAAGTGGATAGGAGAATGAAGTACATTCCAGACATGAAGTACAGCTAGTGCAAAAACACCAAAGCAGGAAACAGATAATCATGTGTAAGGAATATCAAATAAGCCCATCTCAATACAGAGTAGAGAATGCAGAGTAGGTATCCATGAATAACATGTAGGAAAACTGAAAAAGTAGGAAAAGGTTAGTTTGTTGAGGGTTTTAAATGTCAGACAGTGTCTGTATTAAATCCTGGTGGTGATAGAGAGCTACTAGAGTTTATTAGGTAGGGGTGACATGGTCAGACATTCACTTAAGGAAAATCACTTTTGTACCTATGTGGAGTGTAGATTGGACTGAGAAGAGACTTGAAGTAAGGAGGTCAAATAAGAAGCTATCACCACAGCCTAAGCAAGAGCTGATAAGGGCATGAACCAGAGTGGTGGCTATATGAATGATAATAAATGGACATTTGCAAGACATGTGGAGATAAAACTTATGAGATTTGGCAACAATTGGATTGGGAATGGGGGGTAAGTCAGATTGAGGAGCCAAGGTTATCCTTAACACCATGCAGGTTTTGAACCTGAAGGACAGAAAAGATTGTAGTTTCAGGGGTAGGATGTGAGCTTAAGCCATCAGCTAGAAGCAGAGAAGAACTCCACATTTTTATGATGTGCATGGCAATATCTGGCAGAGATTCCACATCCAGGAAAATTGTGAAGGTTGCAGCTGTGTGGATGGAGACAAGGGTATGCTTGAGACAGATGCTGAGATAGCAATCAAAATATGTGGCATCAGTTTCCTCATCTATCAAATGAGGATAAACACAGTTCTTTCCTCAAATGGTTGTTGCAAGGATAAAATAAGATGGTAGAAATTATTATTATACTATCATATTAATAATCAATTATTAAATTGGGATCCAGGCTTTCCTTCTCAATTTGCTCATTAAGGCCCAGTGATTATTAAAGTCAGTGTCTGAAGGACATGACTGATTGATGAGATTACTCTTAACCCTCAAGGAACATGCTCTTCAAAATCAGAAACCTAACTTCTGATTAGAGTATAAACAGAATCCAGTCTGGGTGAGTTCTTATCCTGGGAAAAGGAGTTCCTGTCCTTTTACCAGTACATTAGAGTTTAGGGTGACCCAGTTCATGAAGGAGAAAACCAACCAGAGAGGTCTGGATGGTGATGTATTCCTTTGTCCAGATTGCTGCAGGCTACTGAGTCTCATAATCAAGCCACAGTCTTAGCAGGAGGGGCTAAAATCTTTTAGCCCAGCTCTTACTCAAATGTCTACCAATGAGGGTTGATTTTCATTTGTCAAGGGAATTATCTTTCAGAAAGGCTGTTTAAGGTTTTCAAGGACTCCAATGGGTGGGGGGGGAAGGGGTCTTTGGTAAGGGAAAGAAACCACTGACCATCAATTTATTGATTGCCAGCTACCCTAATTAATAAATTGATTACAAATTACTAAGAAATTCTGTCTCTTGGGGTTTTTCCTTCATCATAAAGATAACATGGGAACTTTAAAGAGATCAATAAATATTAGTAATGATGCCAATGATGATGATATGAGGTTATTAATCTTATTAATATTAGTTACCATATTATCTTTCCCTCATTTTCTTTTATTTTTATTCTTCCCTGATTTCGCCATCGTCTTTATTTTTGCTTTCTTGATTTATGTCACATCTCATTTCCCTCAATTTCATCTCTTTTCAATTCCTTGCAATCTGTCTGGACACAGGTAAGAACAGGTATGGAAGACAATCTTTCAAGTCTGGTTACCACCACCTTAAAACCAGAATGGCACACTCTGTGCTGGGAGCACCCAAGCAACTGCAGAATCACTGCTCTTCTCCATCCTTGAAACACCCCAGGTTAGGCAAGGACTCTGGGATTGAACACATCATTAAAGATAAAAGAAATGTTTCAATAGCCACCTCAAATTGACTGATTTTGGAGGAGTCTCAGTGTTATATATTCATAAAGGGTAAAAGGCATTGGTTTTCTTATACATTTTGTTCTGAGCAGTCCATGCCCTAACATTTGCACCTGTTCCCATGGCTTATCTATTCCCAATCAGTCCTTATACATCTGAGTTCAAATCCTGGCTCTACCTCCTTATCTGAGTAATCTTGGGTCAGTCACCTGGCAGTTTTTAACTCAGTTTACTTATTTGTAAAGTAGGAATAAAACTACTCAGACTATTTGTTTCACATGGGCATTCTGAGATAAGCACTTTGTCAATCTACATAAATGTGGGCTAGTTGGTTGGGGGCAGTAGTGAGGGGAGGATTATTTGTTTGTTTGTTTGTTTTATCAGAATCACATGAGAAGAAAAACGCTGGTAAGATCCATCATCAGAAAAGGAGAAATTGCTGACCTCAACCCTTGCAGCCATAATTTTTGAAACAGAAACAAAGATTCTCTTTGAGGGAGGTACCTCTAACCTCATAGAATCCCTAGCTTCCATCAAAGCATAGATCAGCTGCCACCTTTCACATGAGGTCTTTTCTCCTTGCCCTCTCCCCCAACAAGTTAACACTCCCTCCCTCTCCAAGTCACTTTATATTTCTTTATATGTACTTTGAATGGATTCACATTTGGACATGTTATACCTGCCCCCTAAAAGAATGTAAGGTCCTTTAAGGCAGAGGCTGTTGAATTTTGCTTTTTGTGTCCTCAGAGTCTAACCCAGTGCTTTGCACACATTAAGTATTTAACAAATGTTTAATGAATTAAATTGAACAATTTAAGGGGAAGGAAGCTTGTTTTAAAGTATTTGTATTTGGGCTTCATTTGACTATCCTACCACCTTCAGTCTTTGGGCCACATTCTCATATTTTTCTTTGCTGCCTTGTATGAGGTGCTTGTTTCAGCCCTAAACCTAATCCAAACCATCTTTGAGCAGAGTAGCTATGATAGCTAAGTCCTGCGGCATGTCTAGAGTAAAGCATCCAAAGGTTTCTAGATCTGGTATTTTGTCTGTAAATTTTTTTTCTTAGTATTTTGTCAAGACTTCTATTATATGGGAGCTATACTTGGGCCCCTCTACTTTTATAAAACTAGATCATTTGGCTTTTTGTAACTTATAAATATCCTTGCTTAGTGCCCTCCTTCACCCCATTTGGACAAACCCATTTCCCCCTATTTGGACACTGGTATTGTTTAGGATAGATTGTAAAATAGAACAGCTTTCCCAGGAATGACCCTTCAGCCTCAATAAGCTTAGCTTTCCCAGAGCATATTTTAGTTTCTTCGGTTCATGATGAGGTCAGTAAATGCCATAACTCTGTTCTAGGGGGAAAAAATCCCAAACAGTCTGGCCTCCTTGGATCCCAGTATTTTGTGGTTTTCGGAGTGGCATCAGATTGAAGGATGAGTCCCTAAACCAATTTTTCAAAGCTTTTCTTTCTAGTCAAAGTATCATAAAAAACCCCTTTAATCTAAAATTGGGGGATAACACATTCTTTTACTTAACCATGACAGCTCATTCCAAAGAGTTATGCCAGTTATGACTCTGGGCATCTCACCCTTGCCTATTTCTCCATTACAGACTAACCAACATCACTTCTGAACCCAAAGGAAGCAAGTAGAATGGAGAAATGAGGCTGGCATGAAAGGAAGTAAGTGGCCATGGATGCAATGGGTTGGAATCACAACTAGAGTTTAGCATGAAGCTGCTATAGAGGAGTGGGCAGCAAGGTAGTGGCAGCAGATAGAGTATTAGGCCTGGAGTCAGGAACATTCATCTTCCTGAGTTCAAATTCAGCCTCAGATACATTAGCTGTGTGACCCTGAGCAAGTCACTTAACCCTATTTGCCTCAATTCCCTCATCTGTAAAATGAGCTGGAGAAGGAAATGCAAAATCACTCTAGTATCTTTGCCAAGAAAACCCCAAAAAGCATCGTGAAGAGTCAGACATGATTTAAAAATGACTAAACAACAAAAATGTATTAAACTGAGGTACAGTGTCCTCTTTTGAATAAGTTCAGTAGGTTCAGGTGACTCAAGGAAGGTTTTCGTCAAGTTGGGAAAGTTGGGTTTTTGTTAGTTTCACTTTTTGGTGCCTCATGACTATGAAATCGGAGAGGAGAGGAAAGGAGTTCCCCTTGGGATCTTCCACATATGGAAGAACATCCTTACCCCCACAGCTAGCTGGGTCCAGGACTCCACAACTGCTTCTCCTCTACTTCAATCCCTTTATTCCCTATAATGTCTCCTTGGGAATTACAGTGCCCAAGGGAACTAGGCATTCTTAACAATGCTCTGCTCACACCAGGCAGGCGCTCACATAGAGGTCAGAATAAGTCATAAGAGGACACTCTCAAGGACTCTCTTGAAGAACTTTGGAATGAATTGTGAGAAATGGGAGACACTGGCAAAGGACTGCCCAGCATGGTGTGCCTGCATCAAAGAAGGTGCTGTGCTCTATGAGCAAAGCAGAATTGCAGTAGCTCAAAAGAAGGGTGAGATACACAAATTTAGAGACATCTCTACTCCAAATGTTTGTATGGACTATTTGTGCCCAACCTTCCAAGCTCATATTGGTCTGATCAACCACAATTGGACACACTGTACCTTGACTCCAACGTAGTGATGGCATTTTGGTCCTCTCCTAGAAGGAAGGACAACAACCAACCAATATTCAATAAGTACCATCAAATGACTGAATGACTGAGGCCACTTAGAAAAGTATAGATTATACAAGTCAGGAATTCCATAGGCTCCATAGGGATGGGTAAACTACTTTTACAAAAAGAGGATCTAGACTTAGGTCAAAAGGAACAGAAATACCTCAATTTCCTTTTCTTCTTGTTTACAATTTAAATTATAAATTATCTTGACTTTGAGGACTTAGGGACATATGTATTTATTTGTATAGTATAAAAAAGATCATAACGTACAAATGATGGGGCAGATCTAACGTAATGAAATTAAATAAGGTAAATGTAAAGTTTTGCATTTAAAAAATCTTTCTACAAGTGTATGATGGGGCAGATATGGTTAGATCATAGAACTATTGATTTAGAACCTTGGGTCATCTCGTCAAATATACTCATTTTATCAATGAGGAAACTGAGCCCTTAAGAATGCTTAAGACTTGCCCAAGGTCAGACAAGTAATAAGAGGGAGAAGAGGGATTTGAACAAAAGGTGCTCTTACTCCAAATGAATTGTTCTTTCCACTAAATATATAATGTCAAGAAGATAATAAAGTTTTGATAGAATGAAAGATTAGTAAGTCAAAGGTAGGACATGGTAGTTCACACACACACACACACACACACACACACACACACACACACACACCCCACCAGCTAATTCTCCCTTGCTTATTTGATTTGCCAAGCTGTCCTTACTTTTTGGTTCTCCATACATGGTCTAAGAAGAGGAGGGATGAAAAAGAAAATGAATCAAATAAGCAATAAAGAAGTATCATTTACAACCTGAAGAAACTACTAGGCTAAAGCTGAAGCCTGGCTTTGCTGATAGGGAGAAATATAGGATAATGGGGTTCAGGAAATCCATCGCACTACCAGCATCAGAAGAGGAATGGGAGGAGCTAGAAGGAGAAAGAGTGAGGCCCTAAAGTCTCTCTCTGGCATCTCTAAGTCAGAGCAAAAAAAAAAAGTATCCAGAGTGCTCTGGCACTTGGTGTTGAAGTTACCTCGAAAAACATGAGTGTAAGTCATTTCTTTCACCATACTATTTTTAGAGACTATAATGTAGAATTCTCTGTTCCCTGATTTCCTCACCTGCCACATTACCACAGGACCATAGACCATAATGTGGAGGAATCAACCCTTTCAGTTCCAGAAGCACCTTAGGGTGCTTCCATACTAGTGCAGAGCCTCATATGGACTATTATATCTAGACTGGCCCCAGCCATGCTTCATTTTACTCCTCAGCCATCTTCTCACCCTGTAGCCTTGCCACGTTATAGCACTACCCAGACTCATCAGGTCTTTGTAGCTCTGGAACCATAATAGAATCAATATTGATTTTGCTACTGGAAAGGATATATCAGTCTATACTTCCCCTATGATTATACTCAGCATTCTTCCAGGACACTATTTCCTTAGGTTGTTGTCTCCTCCATTAGAATATAAGCTCCTTGAGCAGAGACAGTCCTTGCTTTTGTATTTATAGCCTCAGGGCTTAGCACAGTGATTGTAACATGGTAAACTAATAAATACTTCTTCATTCATTGACTCCTCCCTGTGTATGCCTTCACCTTACTTTCAAAAACTGGGATTCTTTTATTTGGAAATGTAAACACTCATCTTTACTAGGGAGGTGATAAATTTAAAATGAAGAACTCAAGTATTTGGGGTTCTAGCCATGTCGCTATCATGTTGCTTTGTAAATAATACATTTCAGTACAATACATTTCAAGAAGATAAATGGCTTCAAAGAGGAAAGTACATATGTATGTATATACATATATATGTGTGTGTGTATGTATATACATATATTCACATATATGTATATGTAAAACATGCTTTTCATAGAACATAATATTGTATACTTAATATAATATGTACATAATAGTTTGTTAATCCTGAGAAAAAAATGCGCTCTTCATAATAGTATCCATTAGTGTCAAGAGCCTGAAGTCTTATAGAGCAGTTCTCTCAAAATGAAGGATCTTGAAAATTAATCTGGAACCACAAACTGAAATGCAAAGTGTGATGGAATAGCGCTACAATGGGAAACTGAGTGCAAATTATCACCACATGAAAATTGCAACCTGTGACAGACATTATCTTTTACTATTGAAAATATGCTTTGTTCAGTCATGCAAAAAGAGTAACTTATTGGCAAGAAAATAAGAACCTTGGGCTTCTCCCAGCTGTATACTTTACAGGATCCCACAGCTGCTTTTTAGCATCTTTCTGGTGAAGCTACACAATTTATTTTTGTTTTGCTTTTATTCTATCACAAATATTCCAACACATTCTCCCCTAACCCTCTCAACTGTGCTCTCTTTCCTAAATACAGGCCTTGGCCCCATTCCAGAGTTTTTAACAAACCAAAGCTTCTCTCAGGGAATTCAATAATATTTTAGATATTCTTTCTTCTCCATTAGAACCAATCTTATGGCAGCTCTGAAGGTGGACTGGAAACTAGTCATAACCTAGAACCATCCAAAGAGCACTAACAATTATCTGATCCCTTGGAAGGACATGGGAAACCGGACAAGAGTAGGGGGAGATGTGGTATCGTGAGGAAAGCTCTGGCTCTAGATGGACTGGATCTGAAGCCAAATGTCACCTGTGACAACTCAGTACCTGAGTGACTTTGGGAAATCACTTAACCTCCCTCTCCCTTAGTTTCCCCATCTTTCTGGACTAGATGAACTCTAGCATGGTGATGCAGGATTAGGGAGTCACCTCATTTCCTCCCCTAGGGCTTTGTGCCTTTTGTTACCCCCAGTGGAAACTATGGTAAAAAAGGGTGTTATATGTCTCTTATAATGACTTTAATGGCAATTTACAGGTTGCTGTGCCTGAGCCAAAGTGGGAGAGAAAAGTCTAGGCAAGTGATAGTAGGCACCGCTGCGGGTAAAATTGTTGGTGCTGAAACAAACCAGAACCAGAACCCAAACCCAAAGCGAAAAATTTAGGAACCAACAAGGGTTTATTGAGTTCACCTGCAAGGGAGCCCCACCCACACAGGCAGGCAGAGACTTCCCAAAGGAATAAAAGGGCAAAGCTTCTATAGGTTTCATTTTAGGCAGGAAATTGAATTTTTAAAAGGGCAAAGGTCATACAGGTTTCAGTTTAGGCAGGAAGTGACTTGGGTATGGGTTACCTTAGGATTGAACAGCACTTGTTACTGGGGGCTTGCTGGGTAGGAAAAGGGGATGTGGTATCCTTTGATCAGACAGAGCCTGTTGTGGAGCTAATAATAGAAAAGGCTCTTCAGATCAGCT
This sequence comes from Vombatus ursinus, assembly GCF_900497805.2. Taxonomy (NCBI): domain Eukaryota; kingdom Metazoa; phylum Chordata; class Mammalia; order Diprotodontia; family Vombatidae; genus Vombatus; species Vombatus ursinus. The sequence goes on from NW_020954590.1 coordinate 91,385,921, forward strand.
GTTTCTTGTAATCCTGCCCTAATAGATAGGCTTGTCAATGCTGTTAGAGCAATAAGGAAGATGGCAGACAGAATTAGGGCTGCAATACAGCAGGGTCAGGGGCAAGATAGAACTGCATACAAAATGGAGTCGCTTTAATTTTCCTCAGCTACCCACACCACAAAGCCCACTGATGGTACATTCTTGGTTGCAGCAATGATTTCTCTGGATCCCAGGAATAGAGAGGCAGACAGACCAAGAAGGGTGACAATGTGACTGTGCTATGGAAACAAATATACATATTCCACCCAACATGCCCAATTTTCATAGAGGAGATGCAGAATTCCTTTAGATATTGCCCTTTGTCATTGAAAGTTCAATCAGTATGCCTTTAAATGGAAAGCTGGTTATAAGGTGCAAACATCCACCTTGGCCTGCCAGCTTCTGCCTGCCCCACTACTAGAAAGGCTGGTCTTGTGGTCCACATTTGCTCCTAACCCATAGGCTTGACTTTGTTAAGAAATCAGGACTTACCACTTTTTAAGCTCTCCACCCCCTGCAAGACATCAAATGAAAATAATGATTTGCTTTTTCTTGGTTATATTTGTATACATCACCTAAACACAAATGAGGGAGGGGGCTTTAATAGAGGCAATGCTTATATTGGATGTTGATTATCTTTCACTCTAAAAGATGCTGGATCTAAAGTCTGAGGACCTGAGCGTCAATCTTACTCTCCTACTTGTGATATTACCATCTGTAAACTGGAGAGATTGAACTGAGTGACCTCTAAAGTCCTACATAACTCTAAATCAGTAACTCCACAATCCTAAATGGCTCACTTTTCCTGAAAATTATGGTGATTTTTTGGCCACTCATTTCCATAAGACCTCAAGAGAAACCTGGGAAATATAAGAAAAGGTGGTGTTCCCCACTGAAAGAACATAACTGACGATGAACAACTATTGAATCTACTTGAGTCTATTGAGGCTAGACACCTCTCTTACCTGCTCTCTAGAGGTGACAGGCCTCTGACCCAAGGCACCAAGGGAGTCAAAAAGGAAAGAATTCTTCCTATACTAAGCTAAGCTTCACTGTCCTTTCTGAAAAATTATTATAACCCTCAGATGATCAAGAGGCTGGAGATCATTAAAACTATTGTTTCCTAGCAAAAATAGAGTCCAGGGAGTCCAACTGAGAGTCTCTATACTCTGTGAATATCTCAGAGGCCAAGAGACCTATCTGGCCCAGCCATGAAGCAGCAGGTGAGAAGATTGCCCTGTAGTAGGTCAACCCAAACAGCTGCAAAGTCATGAGCTGGGAGGGTATGGCCAAACCGTTCAGTGAGACACAGGACATTGAGCTATTGTTATTTCTGGATCAGATGTTGCCTTTGCTGTATATGCTCCCTCACAGTCATTGCACTTTAAATGTGTGCCTGTTCTCCCTATTGCAGATACTATATTTGGTTGTGAGACAGTGTTACCTGGTCTTGAGGAAAAGCTTTGTAACTACTGTTATTACTATACCATTTGAGGAAATACCTTTTCTAAAAAGCTGAGTCTATTAGCTGATTATTAATGGGAAGCATGCGAATTGTTAGTTTTAAGAGTACAATCACCCACAGGATAACCTAAGGTAGTAATCGCTCTTTGGAAGACCCAACATGCCAATTTGAGGGCAATTTTTTTTGGAGGGGAGATGGATCCCAGAAGTTATAGTATGTGTATGTGTGTGTGTGTGTGTGTGTGTGTATGAAGTCTTATAAGAGTTCATCAAGAAGATATCTTTCAGTTATAGAAATTAAATGTCCATATAACCCTGACCTAAGAAGGAATGAGATAATGGTAAAATAAAAAGTATAATTATCTCTCTTTTTCTTTATAGTATTATCTGGTTTGATTTTCATGGGAATTTTCATGAGGGAGGGGAGGAGAGAGAGAAGGGAAAGACCTGAGTATGTTGCTATAAATAGAATCATTTCATTAAGATTATAGATTTAGAACTGGAAGCAACCTCAGAGGCCTTTTTGGTCCAAATTAGTTTTACGGATGAAAACACTGAGGCCCAGACAGGATCTGATTTCCCAAAGTCAAACAGATGGTAAATAGTAGAGCCAAAATTTGAATGGAGTTCCTTTGACTTCTAACCCAGTGTTCTTTCCACTTAACCATGTTGTTTCTCTTAACTTCCCATTGGAGGAACAGTTGTGTGAACATGGAATGACTTTGAAAAGGAAAATTTAACATCAGTAATTGTGGCCATGTTGAATAGACTATACATTTCATGAACTTCTTAAGTTTAGACAGGTTGGGTGTATGGGGAGACTATTTGTAAGCCTTTATTATTTTTCTGTTACCTTCCCGGTTTTTTTTAATCTTTAGTATTCAACTTCATAAAAATGAGTGAAATCATGTGGACAGTAGTAGTCTAATCAGACCAAAACTTATGTTTATCAATCCACTTATGATGATCTCTATAAGAATCTTTGTTATCTTGAACAAGGTAGCATGAAAAAATCTTGAAATTGTAATTTTCTACACAAATACAATATGGCATTATTATTCAATTCTATTCCACAAATAGTTATTTAATGTCCAACTATAAGAAAATCATGATGCTAAGCACCTAAGGGATGTGAAGGGAGTAGGAATGGGATACAAATTTTAGATAAAACATAGTTACTGCCTTCATGGAGCTTATGGTCTATTACTATCTTACGTGAATTCCTTTACCTCTTTAAGGCTCCATTTCCAAATTGAAAAGTGACTTCTGCTTAAAAGAACTTGAAGTTTTGGTAAACTCTTGTTTTCTTAATGGAAATATCTATAACAAAAAGACAAATAATAGACCTATGGTTCAAATTAAACCAGTTAAAATAATCATTCTACATTGATATAAATATGTATTTTTTCAGCTAATAAAATAACTGCATCCAAAGACAGAGTTCAAAGGCATGTACTTGGAGTACTCTGAGTCATACTTTGCAAGTGTAACATTGACAAAGAGCACGTATTTCCATCAGATGGTAAACAGCCTGCCAAGCTTAACTTTATGATGACATAGTCGTGTGCCAAAGAGAAAATCAGAAAGCCATGTTTCCTCTGGATTCAAATGTACCAATTGACCTATGACTACAAACTATGTGAACCTATTGGAAGTAAGAAGAGTCCGTGTAATGTCTTTTGGCTTAGTTGAGTGAACGGGTCCATATATCTGATCTGATATTTTTGTGTGAGTGATTTACTGAACTGTCTCTTCAAATTAAGCTTCAACCACCTGACCTTTCTTTATGTCAGTTGTTCTTGCTGAAGTCTAAATAAAGGAAATTTAATCTAATCAAACTATAGACTGAAAATAAACACTACAGGGGAAAAGTAAGCAGTCAATGTTATTTAAATTCCATAGGCTCTTTCAGTTCAGCCAATACTACCTCTATTGGGGAGTCTCCTCTGGGACAGACTCTCAGTAAGTGTGGAAGCCAAAAAGCACTATCAAGTAATCATCTGGCAAGATCAGGAAATTTCCATCTATTGAGGAAGAGTGCACCCATTGGTGTCAGTGAGCATAACATAACAATAAGGAAATCTATACTGGCATGCAACAGTTTTTCTACATTAAGCCATAAAGAGAAGGTTGAGTGATTTTCATGTTTTCACAAGCAAGTTTCAGCTTAAGAATGGAAAGTGGAAAATGCCTGAATATTTTATTGTTTGAATGCGCCGTTACACAAAGAACATGCGTGGTAGAGGAAGGCAAGTAAAAGGTAAGAATTTATTGCCTAACAAAAAAAAAGGTAATAAATTGAAATAGGGACCAGGAGAACAATAACCAGCAAATATTTATTCTCCTAAAAACTGGCACTTGTAATTTCTGGGAAGAGGCTATCTTCCAAGATAATTAGAAAATTTGGGATAAAGAATCAGTTAAGTGTGTATGGAAAGGTGTCAATGGGACAAATGAAGTATGCTAATCAGAATGGAAAACAAGAGCATCAATAACTTATGGTATCAGTGAATATCTCACACTTGAGTTTACATTTTAAATATTAAACCACACACACATACACACACATTTCTTCTCAACACATAACTGGAAAAAAAAGAGAGAGATTAAGTAAAATGAATTCTTTTACAAAAAAAAAAAACAACTTACCAATTTGATTTAGCCAACTGGGGAAATAAGCAGTCTTAATTAGTGAGAAATTTGAATTATGGGCTATTTTAATGTCATAGTTTTATTATTATCAAGAAAATGTTATATCTCAAGCCAGGATCATGAAATTATGGTAAGTAGAGGACTGTCATTCATCTATTCCCTTAGATGGTGAGCTCCTCCATTAGATAGTGAGCTCCTTGAGGGCAGGGACTATTTTTTAAACCTCTTTTAAAAAAATTTTTATTCATTTTATTTTTAATTTTTGAAATAAAACAAGCATTTCCATAACATCATAGAATAATAAAAAAGATGATTGCATGCAAAACTGCAAAACAATTATGTACAACTTGCTATTCTTTTGAAATACATAATAAATTTATAATGTAACTTTCTTTTTCTCCCCTTTTTTTCTTCCCTCCCCCTTGCCCTGGAAATGGCTACCATTACACACACACACACACACACACACACACACACACACACAAAATCATTCTATATAAATTTCTATTTATCAATTCTTTCTCTAGATGCAGATATCATCTTCCTTCATATATACTTTGTAGTCAATTTGGATGTTTATAACAGTCAAAATGACTTAGTTGCTCAAAGTTGTTCTAAATTAAAAATAAAACAAATGTAAAAAAATAATATTGCTGTTAGTATATACATCTCCTAGTTCTGATCTGATCATTTTGCTTTTCATTATTTCATGCAAGTCTATCCATGTTTTTTCTAAAAATCAACAAACTCATCATTTCTTATAGCACAGTAGGATTCTATCACAATCATACCGTGACTTGTTCAGCCATTCTGCAATTGATGGGCATCCCTGCATTTTCCAGTTCTTTGCCACCACAAAGAGAGGTACTATAAACATTTAGAACATATAGGTTCTTTTCCATTTTCCCCAATCACCTTTGGAAACAGATCTAGCAGTGATATTACTGGGTCAAAGGGTATAGACAGTTTAATAAATCTTTGGGTACAATTCAAGATTGCTCTCCAAAATGACTGGCAGTTCCACCAATACTTCTTTTGGTATACCTAGTCCTTACCACAGTGCCTGTCACATAGGAGGTGCTTAATATATGTTTATTGATTAATTAATCCATTCCACTCAACAGACATCTATTGAACACCTACTATGTTAAGCCATAATGATGAACTTCAGTAATGTACTTCAAAACCTGGCTTCATCTTACCTTTCCTGCATTATTAAACATTCCTTTTTTCCATGCACTCCACAATCCAACCAAAGTGCCCTTCTTGCTGTTCCTCATTCAGCTCCTGGTGACCTCTTTACCCTCCACACAGCCTGGTCACCCTGGAATATTCCTCTACAAGGCCTTCTCCTCCCTTTGTCCTATTTGTGAGCTCCTCCTAGAAGCTCAATTTTATGGAGAAACCCAGGCCAGACTTCCTTCCTTCCCCTCCTGTCCCTGCTCCCTAATTTCTGGACTTCAAAACCAAGTCTTCATGCAATATACCTTCCTTTTCTCCCCCCACATACTTTTTAGCTTCCTTGTGTGTATTGTCTTCCCTCATTGGAATATAAACTCTTTGAGGATAAGAGCTAGCATTCCTTGTGTTTGTATCTGTATTACCAGTGCTGAAGAAGGTCCCTGGCACATAACTGATGCTTACTAAATGCTTGCTCATTTCCTTCCTTTTATTACCTTTGTACTTGGCTGTAACCCATGCCTAAAATATGATCCCACTTCACCTCTACCTGTTGAAATCTCTGGTTTCCTTCAACACTAAACTCAATCACCACCTTCTATATGAGACCTTTCTTGGTCCTGCTAGATGCTAGCTGCTTTTCTCCCCAAGGTTAACTTGTATGAGATCTGTTGTGCAAGTGTTTTGCTTTTATTTATATATTTACATATCTCCTCCATTAGAATATAAAGTCCATTAGGCCAGAGGCTGTTTTGCTTCTGTGTTTGTATCTCCAACACCTAAGATAGTGACTGACACACAGTGAATGCTTAATAAATATTTCTTGATTAGTTGCATGCAAAAAAAAAATGCCTAAAAGATGGTACCTGTCCTTAAGGATATTATCATCTTAGATTGCATACTCACCAAAGGAGAGGCACAAAGTCCCATCAAATAGTCTGTAACACACTGTTCATTTTTAATTAGAATAATGATGTTCCACAGTAAGGTGTTGATTCCTAGGCTTTTTAGAGCTAGAAAAAAAACTGAGAGATAATTTAGTCCAACCCCCTCATTTTACTGATAAGGAAGTTGGGGTCACATTAGTTAGGTGACTTGCCAAGTTAATGCAAGTAATAAAATAGCAGAGATGGGATTAAATCAAGGTTCTTTGACTCCAAATCTGGTCCATTTTCCACTATGCCACTCTCTCCATAAAAATTATGAATGAGTGAATGAAAAAGCACTTATTAAAAACACTTACTATATTCCAAGGACTGATAAATGTTGGAGATATAAATATTAAATCAAAAAGAGTACTTGCCTTCAAGGAGATTACATTCTAATATAGGAAGACAACACATATAAGTGATGTTCAAGAAGTAGTATTTTGGTTTCTAAAATTACAGGAATGGTGAGTGGAACAATAGGAAAATAGATTGACTCACTCTTTCCAAGATCAATAACAATATTATGATTATGATTCCAGAACTGGAATATTGGGGTAGGGGTGGGAGGAGGAAGTAGAGGATTCTAGTGGCAAGGAAATAACTGAGAGTGAAGAGAGGCATGCCTGCATGGCTGGACCCATGATCAGAATATTATCAAAATAAGATAGACTTGGATGTTCTTCCAAACTGGGCTGTCCAAGAAACACTGCAAAATCTACTCAGTGACAGAAATTTTTAATTAAAGACTTCTTAACTAAGGATATCACTCAATGACTGATTTGTTCAGGTATAAGATATGGGGTTATTGTTGAGCAACCGTTGATGTTTGGATAGAATTAACTACTAAATTTTAACAGAGATGTCCCCACAAGAAATTCTAGGTTGTTAGCTCTGGATATGGGAGCTTCTCAGTTGCCACAGTAATACTACTCCTAATTTTATGAAGCATAGCCCCACCATTAGGCATTTGATTGCAAATGACACTCAGTATGTGATTTTTCATAGGCTCTTTAATAAAGACATCTTAAACGATTAGAAGTTCTTACACATGTTCTCTAAGGTCAAAAGACATATATATATATATATACACACACATACATACATATACATGCCTACATGTACATACACACATATATACATGCATATACATGTGTACACACATACATAACTACATATAGATACATTATGTGTGCAAATTAAGTATCTATCGATGAAGTGATACTATTTATTGGATCTAGATGGAATGACACTGGCTTCCTTTTATAAGCTCCCAGGTCCTCAAACACTACCTTGGGGAAATTTTGTGACTAATTCCTATGGGAAGACTATTCTAGTAACATTTGTGTATGTTTTAGTGACCATTCCTAGTTGCATGAACCAGTACCTCCTTGAGAGTTTAGGTACTGACACCTAGTGACGATGGCTGGAAGCCTATCCATTAAGAACCCACACTCCATATTCAAAAATGAACTTCCAGCAGGATTAACTAAGTGGTAATTGTAATCTTGAAAACTCTTTGGCAGTGTGGTACAATAGAATCAGTACTATATGTGGAATCAAATGACGGAGTTTGAATCCCAGTTCAGCCACTGGTAAGCACTTTTCTGAACCTCTTTCCTCAGTAAAATGAAAGGGTTGGACTAGATTACCAATAAAATCTCTTTTACCTCTAAACCTGTGAATTTGTGAGAAAATATTATGGAGAATTCCTTTACAATTGTTAATACACTACAGATAACAGTTGACTCCTTGTTGCATGCGTTCCCATTTTTCAGGGCTGCTACCAACACTGCAGTATCCTAAGCCATTTTGCTTTGGATCCTCTTGATGCAATATCACTATGAAGCTTTATTGCTATTTAAATAATTAAGAGTGCCTGATGCCAGGTTAGATTAAGGGTTCATAAGCTTTTTTCTGCTGGTTAAATGACATGTTTTGGAAAAAACAATCCTTTCACATGCAGAATCTGCACTCTGTGCCCTTGAAACCACAATCACAGCATCATTGTAACCCTATTCTGCCTGTGCTGGTGTGCCTGAACTGATCTATAGATAAGGTGCATATCATGCATTTCCTGTGTTCTGCTGACCCTTTTGCACAGCTCTCTAAGCCTATGGCCTATGGACAATTTTTATACATAACTTCTTCTTTTAAGTTCGGTGATGCAGTGATAACGTCATACTGGTTAGAGACTTTTTGTTGTTGTTGTTGAATTTAGTTCAGTCAAGAGTCAGGAATTTCTAAAATTTTTTTCCAGCAATACCCATGAGTAGGATTTTTTTTTTAAATTAGACAGAATATTATCCAGATATGGGAATGAGCATGATATGAATAACAGAAGGTCATTAGGGACAGATGACTCAATAGAAGTGATTCCTAGTTATTATTATTTATTATTAACAATAAACATATTAATTATTCATTTTCAAATGTGCATTTCTGGAATGCTTCAAAATTCTTTCTTCTCCTAAGATTTATTAACTTGCTTTAAAAATCCATTCCCTTAGAAATATTATAAAGATCTGCTCAACTAACAGCTGCATTAATGAGTTATTAGTGAAATGCAACCAACACAGGCCCCTAGAAGAATTTCACCTCATCATAAAATAAATCTAGTCAGATCACAGAGAGAATGAAGACAAAATTATAAGCGGTATCTTCAATGGTTCAGAAGTAGGTTATAGAAAAGCCTCCTTCGGTGGAGAATGTAAAGACTGCAGTACTACAAGTCATATTTCCATAGACAGATGATTTCTGGCTTGGACATAGACAATTGTCTGTTGTCTCTGCAAATCAAGAGAAGCAAGTATTTCTTTGTATACCATTAGAGTGCTTTGGACCAGGGTAGTAAGGAAAAGCCAGATGATCTCAGTGATCTCATCAATTAGGAGGTACAGCTAAACCTTTCATCAACATTGAATTGACTTGATAAAAGAAAAAAAAAATGCTTCCTGAACCAAAGACAGGATAGAAAACCAGTGACAAAAAAAAAAGAAAAGAAAAGAAAAAAGAAAACCAGTGACAAAAACTGGCCATACATGACAACAAAGAAATGCTATGGAAAAGAAATAAGCAATCTACCCAGATTAGTTCCTTAATATAAGATCTAGTTCTGTGTAACAAAACCTTCTACCAGACCAAGTAAGTTTATATTGAGGGAAGGACAGAAATTTCTAGACAGAAATCCCTTCATTGCTTGTCATTTGACCACACCTTCTTTTATTCTGTGTAGTCAGATGAACTGGAGGGGGGAAAAATATCCTTTAGGGGCCAGACAATATAGTATTACATTTTTTTTCTTACCTAAGTATAACCCAAGGATTACAGACTAAGTGTAACCCAGGGATGCAGGCTGACTCTGTGGGTAAAGCAGCAGGATGGGAATGGGAGGCTGAGAATATTAATCCTGATTGTCTCCTGCTTTGAGTTCTCATGTTATCTAAGTGTATCTTAGCTCATTGTGGAGCTAACAGAATAGGGTATTTAAGTGCTAGACCACAGACCTGGACTGAGAACAATCTCTCTAATTCAGAAGGCAGAATCATTAGCTATAGATGTGTTACTAAATTAGAAAGTAACTAATGGGAAAAGTTGAGCTCCTCCTATTTCCCCAAGATGAAAGAAGAGCATATATTTCTGAGTCATTTACTTAAGTGTGCTCAGAAAACAGTGTTACTGATCTAAAATCTTCTTGAATTCTGCCTAAAACTAGCCTTGTAAGAAGTGGAAGTAACACTAGTTTGGCCCAAGAAAAGACCTAATGGTTGATATTTGGACTAATGGATGATAAGAACAGTCACAATCTGAGGTGAGGATGAGGGAATATTTACATGGAATGTCATAATATATTGATTTTAAAATGAAAAGGATAATGTTTCCATTATCTTCCTGCCTGCATATTTAAATTCTGGAATATATCAAATGAAGTTAAAAAATAAAGTGAATTGTTTTACTCAACAGTCAATTCAATGCAGTTTCCACTATTATTAAAATTACCAAGTAAATCATCTTCAGGTGACAGTGACTAAGAGATGGGAATAGCATTTTTTCTTATGATCTAAAAAGTTAGCTGTTCACTGAAGGCAAGGAAAAAAATTGCTAACAGACTACACCTTAATAGGAAGAAAACCAGCTGAATTTTAAAGCTAGAGTCAACATCCTCTCAATCTCAGTGTTTCATCTCATATTCTCTTGTGTTACTAGAACCACAGCCAAGAAGTTGGTTTTTATTCCTTCTAGCCCAGAGCTTTCCCATCAATAAGAAATTTTCAGGCTGAGACACATTTATAAACTCAAATAAATTTAGCCAGCATTTGCTTGGCTGATTGTCAAAGAGGATCAAGAAAGGAAATGGAGAACACCAATGATAAACTATACAGAGGAACATTTTTGAATTTGTAAATTCTCAAGAATGGTGTTTTATGGCAGTTCAGATGGATGATCAGCTTCATACAGCTTTCTGAAAAGCAACATGCTCAAGATAGAGTACTTTAGACAAAGTTGGAATGGCAGCCAGGATGAATTCAGCAAAGACTTTCTTAAATGCCTGCTCTCTACCACGTGAGAGAAATATAAGACAAAAATGAAATGGTCCCTGCCTTCAAGGCACTTACAGACTACTAGACTGGTACTTTGGTTTAGAGAAAAGCAGTCATTTTGAAATGTGACAACTTCATTACAAAAAAGTATAGGTATCATACAACACAAAGCTTATTGGACAACGAAATTTAATATTTGATTGTACACGTTTACAAATTTCATTAGGTTTAACTTTTAAATGCAAAGAGGAAAGCCCACATTTCCCTTTACTGTGTGTTGGGCTACAATATCCTCTATTCACTGGTCAGTATTACACAGTTCTAGTTTCTCAAAAGTGCTTAAACTGTGGTCACCTGCATAAGGCACAACTTCATTCTTTTTTTTTTTTTAAAAATGTATCCTACTAAATGACTTGCTGGTAACACGATACCTCTCCAATGGAGGATCCATGATGCGGGAAAGAGTGACAGTAATCCTGAAATTCTGCCCAGGTAGCAATTCTGTACATCCATAGTTCTATATAATATTACCTCATACTAAGCAGATTAGAAAGAATGAATGCATTCAATATCAATCTTTCTTATTAATATTGAAGAACAAGAATGAATCCACAATGAAATATGGTAGGTGGCAGTCAAGTTGTTGGTCCATAATCACTAGCTTTTTCAGTTTAGGATTTGTTTTTCCCTCTGCATTTCTAATCTCTCTCTCTCTCTCTCTCTCTCTCTCTCTCTCTCTCTCTCTCTCT
>NW_020954590.1:91397462-91462483 GCF_900497805.2 Vombatus ursinus
TCTCTCTCTCTCTCTCTCTCTCTCTCTCTCTCTCTCTCTCTCTCTCTTCTTCCCCAGATATATGTGTGTATGACAGAGAGAGAGAGAGAGAGAATTTCTTTCAGATACAATGCCCAGATATCAAGATGAGTTCATGATGACTTTAGATCATTTTACCTCTGTGTTTCCTCATCATTTGCCACATGGCTGAACTCTTACTGGCTTTCTTTACTGGCTCATGCCTTCCAGAATCTCATCATCCTTTAAGATCACATAAACTCTGAAGCTCATACCTACTCAGGGAGTACCCCTGCCCCTAGTGTTCTTTCCTCCCTCTGATTGGAGAGGGTGCAGGGTACACAGTGGAGAGCTCCTCCCAGAATCTCCATTTAAGGAGGGTTCCCAGGACAGTCATCTCATTATTTCTCACTTGGCTACACTCTTCTGGACTTCCCAGGACAGTCATCTCATTATTTCTCACTTGCCTACACTCTTCTGGACTTTTATCATCTTCCCCACCTCTACTCCCTGCCCCATTCTTTTTTGCTCAGAGGTAAGCTGAGCCAATAGGGGGAAAAATGAAAATAATATTTAAATTAACTTACTTATTCAGTGTCATATCCATTATATGACCAAATCATACCACTGGGTAGCCTCCTATTACCCTTTCAACTTCCTTCTATATGATATTTTCCCACATTAGGTTGTGAGCTCCTTGAGGGCAGGGACTATCTTTTGCCTTTCTTTGTATCCCCAGTGCTTAGTACAGTGCCCAGTACATAGTAAACACTTACTAAATATTCATTAACTGACTGAATGATTCATCTGTAAAATAAGAGAGATGGACTAAATGATCTCTGAAGTCCCTGAAAGCTCTGAATATATGGTTCTATGATGTAAAGTCACTTCTAATGCAGCCAAACAAAGAAATATTGACACACTTCCAACATATGATTAGTACATGAGACCCTTAGGCTTCCCCCCCCCCATATCAAATAACCTCAGCCAATTCAAATAAATTTCACAAAATGAACTATTGTAATTTGAGGTGAAGAAGATGCAACAAACCAGTAAATCATAAGGAGTGCCTTTCTCCACCCCCCCCAAAGTAAATCTACCTTTCAATCCAGTTGATCAATGGCACCCTTAGGAATTACAGATGGGCTGGCCTATATTCTCAAGAAGCAGATATAAATTTTCATGTTCAAATTAAGTCAAAAAATCCAAACTGCATTTGCCTTAAGGGGAATGTCACTGAACTAACATTTATAGAAGTAAATGGACTCTCAAAAAGATATTTCAGCCAAACACTTCTACCATACAGTACTCTTTCACCTCAGAGTATAGATTAATCAGCAAGGGATAGACATTTTTACCTCTCCTTTCCCTGGATTATCAAAATCAATTATTCATTCAGTCATCAAGCAAGTAATAATTGCCTATTATGTGCCAGGCACTATGCTAGGCAATGGGGATATTATGTATGAAATAATCTCTCAAGGAGCTTACATTCAAACAAGTAAGTTTGTTTTCCAATGAGCTGGTGGTTAAGCACAATGAATGAAGTGGTTGTCCAAACTTTTGCTAGAAAATCAAATTTACCAAGGGCCAAAAATACTAGTTTTCATGCAAATGACTTGAGAGTGGTTGAAACCTAAATTGTTTCAGTGATCCAGCTGATTTGGGGATTCTTTATTATTTACTAATGAAAAACTGAATTTGAATATGACAACACCAGGACAAAACAAACGACTTTAAAAGCTCAGAAATGAATTGTTAACTTCACTTAGACCTGACCACATAGTTAAAGCTGGGCATGCTGATAAATGACTAGGTACTAAAGCAATATTTATTGAACTAATGAATGAATGAACTACTTTGTATTGAACTATTTTGTATTGTATGCATTGTCTTCGTTTTGTATCTTCCTCAGCAGCAATACTCTTCTCTGCACATAGAAGATACATTGTTGTTTAATTGTTGCTTGTTTACTTTCCCCAGAGGAAATACAAAATAAATCCAAATAAAGTTTAAGTGTTTCTATTATCAACAGAACCTAAGAAAAAAGAGATAGAAGAGAAATTCCATTTAAAATAACTACAGAAACTACAGGTTGGGAAATCTGCTTACCAACACATACACATGAACTTTATAAGTAAAACAATAAAGAAATCTTCAATTTGGTAGATTCAGAATCTCTTGATTCTGGTTGAAGGGAAAGTCCTGAACCCTTAAGGCTTCCAGATAACTACTGAAACATTTAAACTACATTTAAACACATCATAGGCTGTATCCAAACAACTTAAGCCTAGATGCAGCTCAGTTCTGTGCACAACAGGATTTGAAAGCTGCCCCCAAAACTCACCTACTCAAAAAACATCTCTAGGAGTAGCCCATGAAGAAATATGAAATGCAATCACTAAGCTATTAGCTTTGCTTGCTTTTGTGTGCTGTATACCTGTAGTAGTATGATTGATAATGAATAAGCAAGTTAATTTAGATATTGTCCTATTGACTCAGCTTATCCCTGAGCAATTATTATTCCTCCAACATTTAGATCTATCAAATTGAAGATTTCTTTATAGTTTTACTTATAACATTCATGTGTATGTGTTGGTAAACAGATTTCCCAAATGTTTTACATATTCTGTAATTATTTTAAGTGGAATTTCTCTTTCTATCTCTTTTTCTTAGGTTCTGTCAATAATAGAAACACTTAAACTTTATTTAGATTTATTTTATATCCTGAAACTTTGTTGGAATTATTGTTTCAATTAATTGTGTTAGTGGACCCTATAGGTTTCTCTAAGTAAGCCATTTCTCTGTGATCTTTCAAAGATCTCTGACAGTTGCTTAGCAATCACATCTGCCAGTCCTTTGAAACTTCTTGGTGAAATTCATAATTACTCAAAAATTATCAGCTTAATAATCCATAGAGGGAAAAACTAAATGGATGAGAAGTGCCTGCTGATCAGTTTAGGAAATGTGATTGGCAGGCCAGCTTATTAAGTTAGTACATGTGTACATATATCTGGCATAGACACTGCAGCTGGACAATGAGTTGGACCTGGAAGAAGAGCTAGGGCTAGATCGCACCTGATGAACTGCCTCATGCTTTCAACATTCTCAAACTGTTTCCCAATGCAAATATCCTTCTTTTCAGCACAAATGTTTTCCCAGCAATGATGTAATGGTTACAAATCTGAGGGGAAAAAATGTCACAGCCTCCAAAGTTGCAGGTCATCCAAAGGGCAACAAAGAAGTCCCAGATAGATAGTGGGCTTGAGTAGATTACAGCACGTTCTCTCTCTCTCTCTCTCTCTCTCTCTCTCTCTCTCTCTCTCTCTCTCTCTCTCTCTCTCTCTCTCTTCATATATGCATATGTTCTCTCTATGTATATGTATGTATACATATATGTGTGTATGTATGTGTATATATGCATGTGTGTGTATATATATATAAATATATATGTATATATGAAGGAATATAAGTGGTAGCATAAGTGGTAGCAAAGAAAAGTCTGCCTAGAAAAAAAGGTAGGCCAGTTTTGTGGCAAGATCTATGGTAACCATAGGATAGCCCAAGCATTGCAGTTGTATTTTGAAAACTTTTTAAGACCTAGAGGAAGCACTCTAGAATATTGAATGGATGCTCTGTGAAACAAGAAGGGAATAATCATTTAAATAGCACCTACTATGTACCAGGCACTGTGCATTTCATCCTCACGACACCACTGTGAGATAGATGTTTTTATTATCCCCACTTTACAGCTGAGAAAAATGAGACAGAGAGATTTGAGTGACTTATGCAGATCACATAGCTAGTAAGTGTATGTATCTGAATTTGAACTCAGGTGTTCCTGACTCCAGGCCCAGCACTTTATCTACTGTACCACCTAGCTGCTTCATGGAACATTTGTGGGAAAACTGGTATATGAATCACACAAGATGAGAAAGCATTGAATGGGTTGAAATACCTATTTACAGAAGGAATATCTCCATTAATGAAATTCCACATTCATTGAAATACTGAATAAGTTAATTATTGGCATTCATTAACATGATGGCCTGGAGTCAAGAGGACCTGAGTTCAAATCCAGCCTCAGACACTTACTAGCTGTGTGACCCTGGACAAGTCACATAATTTCTGTTTGCCTTAGTCCAATGGAGAAGAAGATAGCAAACCAGTATCTTTTTCAAGAAAAGCCCATGGACAGTACGGTCTGTGGGGTCACGAAGTGTCAGACATGACTGAACAACTGAACAACAGCAATAACATGATGAAAAATGTAAACTTTGCCCACTTCACAGGGACCTCCAGTACTTAGCCAACTGTTTCCTCTGGTCATTTGTTCCATCAGGAGAAAAATAGAGGACTTTTGGCACTAAGTGAGCTGAATTTGGAAACAAGTGGTACTTTAGAGAGGCAATATTTCATAGTGTTAAGAATGATAGAGTCAGGATGACCTGAGTTCAAATCCCACATCAGGCACTTGCCAGTGAGGGGATGCTAAGCTTCACCTTGCTTATCTGGGGAAGGGATAATAACAAGACCTTCCTCCCATGATTATTGTCAGGATCAAGTGAAATATTTTATGAGAAGTACTTTGCAAAACTTAAGGAACTATTGCTTTAAGTGTGATATTACTATTTATTTCTCTTCTGAGAAGAGAAGTTTGCAGGATAGGGTTAGAGAAGGAATCAGTTTGGAACAAATGAGAGGTGAATAGGTTGAGAATGGTTTGGTTAGTTTTCATTCTTTGTAGGTAGATCTTTATAAACAGGAAACTTGCTAAGGTTTGCTCATTGGTCTTAATTTTTCTGTAAGTAGGAAATGTCAAATGAAAGTAGCGTCAAAATGAAGACCTTAAATGAATCAGTAGTTCTAAACAGAAAGAATTTCAAATCCATGGCAGATTCAGATGTACAAATGCATACCTGAATTCACTTGAAGGCTGCACAGAAAGAGACACATAGGAGATCACTGTTTCTCTCAAAGCAGCCATCAAAAATTGCTTTATAGGAACAGGGTGCTTTTAAATTGTTCATTAATACAGCTAGTCAAGGCTTGTGTGCAAAGAATTCAAAATGAATGCTCTGATCTTATCATTCTTGCTAATGGAGTAGGAGGGAAATCTGTTAAGTAGTAAGATTTAATAGATTTCACAGCATGATAATTTCAACAAAGTTGGAGCTTTTAATTAAAAAAAATAGTACATTACTAAACCAAGCAAGGGATGGCTTAGAACTATATATCATTCCGATTCTGCAAATTAGGACAAAAGCCTGTTAAACAAATGAAACATCAACTTTGAGGCAAGTAAAAACTGTAAATACTATCTCAAGGTACTGTCCTTTTTATATATGTGAGCAGCTTGGTTGTTGAAAGGGACAGGAAAAAAAACTTTTATATGAAAAACTGATGAAATCCACATGTAAAGAAATATACGTAATTTATATCACAGACATAGGAACAATTCAATTCAACTAACTTTATTAAGCATCTGCTCTGTGCCTGGCATTGTGATGGCACTGTGCATAGAAAGACAAAAATGAAACAGTTCCTGCCCTCAGGGAGCTTACATTCTACATTTAATTTTTAAAAGTCCTCAAAAGTTGTCATTTTAACTGTTAGCACTTTGGGAACGAGAAAACATCATTTTTACAGGTAGTAATCTTTTTCTGCAAGCTTATCAATAAGGCTTCATTGTGCCCCTTACTGTGACTAAGTCAGTCCAATGGCAGTCAGTAATCATTTGGCATAATGCTATATTGCATTTGCAATCTTCTTGGCATTGGCTGATTTTTACAACATATTCTCAGAATCTGATATTATGGTATGCAGAAAGCTGGCAGTCATAACCATTCTCAACATAAAAATGAAGAAACTGAAGTTGCTAAAATTTTCTATTTAAGAATATCATCCAGAGTTCAAGAAAGCAAAGATTTCAAATTAATTATACTAATTGATTAACATTTCTGTATTACAAGTAGTTCTTTATAGCAATAAGTTTTGTGAATTTTCTGAAATTCTATAGAGTAAGAAAAATAGAAAATACATGTATTTTGCATTTTTAGAAAAATTTATACAATATTATTCTAGGACCACTTATTTTATAAAATAACAACAACAACAACAACAACAACAACAATAATAACAATAATAGTGCTCAAATTATTATATAGGTATAAGAAATGTTTCCAACCTGGCAGCTCATATAATATTAAATCTTGCAATTACATCATTCTGCTCACAACCTTACCTTTTTTTTTTTTAAAACCATTTCAGTTGTGACAAGTATCAGGCCATAGTGGAGAGAGAGCAGGCCTAATAGTTAAGAAGTTCTAGGTTTGAGTCCTGCTTTTCTCATGGAATAGCAGTATAACTATGGGCAAATCAGTTAGCCTCTGAGTTCTGCCAGGGAAGATGATAATTTTGGGATAAACTGAGAATCTGCTTCAGCATTCACACTGGAAGTTCCCTAGCATAGGTGAAATTAAAAAAAAAAAAAAAAACAACTGGACCCTTTCCCCTACCCAAAGTTTTGTTCTGTCTTAAACTTCACCAAAAATTTCTAGGATACAAGACTAATATATTGCTTTTAAGAAACAGAAGTCAGATTTTGAGATGAGATTTAGGATGGGTTTTTAACATTAGTTTTTCCTTAGAGCCCAATTGTCAAAATCTTTTCAGAAATAAAAAAGTCAAAACATAATATTTGTTGATTCCAAAGAGCAAATTGTCCTGATTCCAAAGAGCAAATACTTTAAAATTTGTTTGATCACACCATCCTAACGAAATGAACGCACATTTATGGTGAATGATCTTAGATCTGATTTCTTTTTCTGGTTCCACTTTCTTTTATTTGGACTGAATTTAAATAATTTATGGTTATAAACATGGAATGAGTCTTGCCAACGTTAGCCACTTGCTCATCAAAAAGCAGTTCTGGCTATAAATGTTGGTCAAGTTCCCATTAATTACAGAGAATGTCAAAGTACTTGAGGGATTTTCGGCTTTTCATCTCCATAGATAGATAGAGGGATTACTGTAGTTGGTAGTGTGAGTTCCAGGAGAGACCATTCATGTACAAATTATTTTTATGACATCATTTGGACTATGAATGGGAAGGAAGTGGTTAGAATGGAATTAGATACTCTGGACACACCAAAGAGGTGGAGGGAACATTGCAAGAGAGTGAAGGAGAAAGCAGAAATAACAGGAAGTAAGGCAAATAATAGAAAGTGGGAAAACAAATTTGTATTTATCTACTGAATCACAGAGAAAGGCCAAACCTTAGGAGTGGGTGCTTTATTATTTATTGGGGAAAGAAAAAAGTGGCAAAATAGATCTGGGGATTATGTGATCATTTTCTAGTTGAAAGAAAAACCAGCCTTGTTTTCTTGTACTACAATGAAACTCTTTTTTGAAATACATTTATGGATTAATAGTAAAGAGTAGGCTCCTGTCTCCATTTTGTCAAGTCGTTGTTGAAGGTATTGTAAGACATACAGCTGTATCAGAGAGGATTTCGATGATGGCTTAGATTCTTATGTTTTATTTTATTTTTAATGTTTAAAGACTAAGTGTCCCTATCTCATCAAAGCCTCTCACGGGCCAGATCAAATCCTCATCAGCATGGCAACCTTGATCTGCTCTATTTCCAACGTAAGCAAGTTTGCCCCTCTTTAGCCAAGCTGGTAGTCCCACGTTCCTGAGGGCTCACAATATTTATGCTGAATTTAGTATGACACCTGGGATTGGCTCAAGCCCACTGCATTTTAGAACTCCTGAGCTCAAGAGAGATACCATATTCAGCATCCCTGATGACAGGGACCACTAGCATGTACCACAACACCCAGCACCCAGTTTTTTTTTTCGTTTTGTTTCTGGCTTCATTTAACAATTCATTCCCCACTCTTTTATTTTCCATTAAAGCCACTCCTAATTGACCTGGAGTACTTGATTCATTATTAATGTTAATGAAGGACAACACCCTCTGTCAGCAATTTTTTTCCTTATAACTTTAATTAGAGCATTACAAGACTTTCTGTGCAGATTACTTAGCTCGATAATGAAATGTATGGGTGTTAGACAGTTTGCCTATAAATGAATTACCAATAATAATTTCTACTGTCTCAATCTTTCATCTAGATTAGGGAGTCATGAACATCTTTGTCAGCTCAGATCACTTCTCAGAATGTTTTTTAAATGCCTAAAATACATAGGATCACAAAGGAAAACAATTATATTGAAATGCAATTAGCAAAACCTTAAGAATATCAAACAAATACATGAACCCCCTGAAATTAAAGAAAGGTCATTTTAACAAAGTATCCCTAGCTATATTCTGTGATTCCTGGAAAACAAACTATGTTGGCTTCAGCTCCTATATTGACCGTTAGATATCTGAAAATGTTTTCTTTTACTATAGTACTGACTACATGTATAGATAGTAACAGAATAGATTAATTTTAAGAAGCTACTGTCATGTTTTCCTTTTAAAATAACCTTTTCATAGGCTGTTTTCTTCATGCTTTAGGCCATAATAAAGTCCTAACCATTCTTGGCTTAACCTCTGTGATTCCATTAGGATTGGGGTACTTTGAGGTCACTGGTTAGATAGATGTTTTAGCCTCTGCACGCTCCATCTGCTCACAGTCAAGGCTGAAGTATTTTGGTGTTGTTCACACAGTATCAAGACTTGATAAAAGCCTGTTCTTCAGTGCCAGTAGCTGGAGGTTCTGTAGCTGAAAATGGAACTGACAATTTTTGTTATCTCCTCCCTGAAGGGAAAAATTAATGTCTCTCAAATAATTATATTATTTTAAAAGTCACTTTTTTTCTAAAATAAATGTTTCCCTCAACATGGCCTCTTGTAGAAGAATTCAGCTAATGGAAGAAAGGGGAAAAGAAAATGAATTTGGAATTTTTTGGAGGTTGGACTCTCTAAAAGCTTCTGGGAGTTTTTAACTTCTAATTGTCTTTAGTTTCCATTTTTATTCAAAATAATCTATAGATTATTTTATATAGATTTATATAGATTAATAATAGGATTATTATATTGGTATGCTGAGAGGATCATAGATTTGGAATTGGTGAAGAGTTCATCCAGTCCAACTCTCTCATTTTCAGATGAGGAAACTGACATCCACAGAAGGGAAATGATTCGCCCAAGGTGGCACAGGTAATAAATGGCAAAGCCAGAAGTGAAATCGAGGTCTTCTGACTCTAAGTCCAACTCTTTCTTGTTGTACCATACTGTTTCCTTGGCAGTGTCTGTCTAGCATTTCAGATATTTGGTTTTTAGAACAACCTTAAAGAGTTTTCATTCCAGAGAATGGAAGGCCCTATAATCAAATGAAATTTACTCAACAGACAATCACAAACATTGCTCCTAACTCCAGCACTACTGCTGCAATATTGTGTAACCTTCTTTGCCCTTTCATGTTTCTATTTCCTTCTCTGGATAGCTTCAAACTTTTATAGAGGTGTTGTAAAAAAGAAATGATGATTAGAAATCCTTAAATAAAAACACTTATATGCCAATTCTGAAATTAAACACTGACCTAACCTTCATGGGCAGGTAGATGGCACAGTGGATAGAGCACTGGGCTTGGAGTCAGGAGGATCTGAACTCAGGTCCTACCTCAGACACTTTCTAGCTGTGTGACCCTGGGCAAGTCATTTCACTCTGTTGTCTTCCATTTCTTCATCTATAAAATGAACTGGAGAAGGAAATGGCAAACCACTCCAGTATCTTTGCCAAGAAAATCCCAAATGAGGTTACAAAGTGTTAGACACAACTGAAATGACTGAACAACAACAACCTTCATGATTTTTAAGTGTTGTCTTTTTCTTAATCAAGGTCTATCACTCATTCTGACTGCTAATGTATAGATGTAAAGAACATATTCACCCTCATTCTCCCTGACTTCATTGAGAAATATTTAGGAAATATTTCTTCAAAGAAAAGAAAAGTAGCATTAGAAGACAGAAGAATGTTAACTTTGCCATTTAGTAGCTGCGTGACCTTGGACAATTCACTAAACCGGGGTGGGGGACCTGAAGCCTCAAGGCTACATGTGAGCTTGGGAAGTTTGGATTCAGTATTTGAGGACCTAAAGGGCCACATAAGGCCTCAAGGCCACAAGTTCCCAATACCTGCATTAAACCATTCTGCCTGCTTTTCCTCATCTGTAAAATAAAGAGGACAAACTGGATCACCTTGATGTTGCTATTAAGTTTGAAAATGTTACCATCCATGCAAATATTTGCTAATCAAAAATAATGGGAATAGAAAGGGAATAAAGATGACCTGAAACAGAGAGTATGATTCACTCATTTCTTTGTTTCTGAGGGTATTATGGACCTGAAAAGATGAATACTCAATTATGTGGAAACCATTCTGCCTTTACAACCCCAGGCTTACCACTCATAGCTGCCACAAGTTACAGCATGTCCAATTATCTCTCTTTCAACTTGAGACCAATAGTTGCCTCTTATGCCTTGAACCAGGACAAGAAGGTTAAAAGTCAATCTGACTCCTCTGCAAAATACCTTGAACTCATTGAATACAGTAAAATGTTGCTTTTTCTGCGCTTCATTTTCTCATAGCAAGTATTTTGGAGAAGGAAATATTTTCCTAGGGAAACTCTATTTTCAAATTCAGATAACTTCTACTACAGAAGTTCTGGATTATAATGAGATGGCACCAAATATCCCAGTTTTCTTCCTCCTGGAAGGAAGGCCTATCTGAAGATAGTAATATTGAAGCATATTTTGAGTATACAACAACCTTCAATTATTTTTATTAACCACATCAAATCAAGAGCCTATCAATGAATCAAGTCAACAGTTATTATGTACCTACTATGTGCCAGGAGCTATACTAAGTGCTGGGATACAAAAACACCAACCCATATTTGTTAAGTACCTACTTTTTGTGTGGCACTGCACTCACAGAAAACTCTGTAGAGGAAGTAAAATTTTACTTAGGTCTAGAAAGAAAAGTAAAACCCAAATCAGCCAATCAGGACAAAGAGGATAGGATAGCATTTTTAGAAGAGAAAAAAAAATCCTTTCGAAAACCATGCAATTTTTTAGTTCGAGGACCTGAAAATGGAATATTGAACCACAACCTGAGCTGAGTGGTTTTTTATCAATTTTTAATTCATATGGAAGGTTTTATCCCAATTTCAATGGAATCAGCCCAAGCTTGGTAAAAGCCCAACAAAAATAAATCATGACTTTTTTGAGGTAGACCCTATGTTATTTTCCCAGTAGGTAGGAATTTGTTTTCTGAATTGATTGATAAGACCTATTGGGTTCAAAACAGGAAAACTTAGCCTCAATTTGTTTTATTGTTCCCAAATTTTTCTAAGGTCAGTGTTAGTTGTTTGTTTTTTTTTTTTTTTAAGGTGCTAGGAAATGTTAATTGATAGATTATTATGTATTTCCCCTACCACATTAGAAAAGAATCTCAGAGTTGGGAAGGATTTCAGAGTCCAAGCACAATCAATACATATTGGGAATCTGGTTGTGTGGTTTGTCCTTTGTTCTCAATGAGGACCATAACATAGAGAAGATAATGCCATGACTTGCAAGTGAATTGGATTACAGTGAGGGAGGGAAAGCTTCACTTTCTCCTCTGTAGCCATCTGAGTACAGTGGTCAGATTTAGATCAAGACAACTGGCAATGGCCCAGGATGCAGTGGGAGACTTTGGCCTTTTTGATCTAAGGTCTTTACAAGTTCTCACTTTGAGGCAAAGACCCTTCAGTGATTAGGGCTGTTTAAGAAGTGAACCAAGGGATGGTCCTTTTAAAAAAAATCAAACTGGGAGGGGGAGGCCTAAAAGAAACCATTAGGGGATTTCAACAGATCTTGGCAAATCAGTATAACCATCTCCCAGAATCAACCTTCTACATTGAAGAAGCTGTGACAAAAGTTGGAAAATTGGCTGAAGAGCACTCAGGAGGAGTCATTGTCATCTGCCACACTGTCTATGCTCAAATTTCAGTTGTCTAAGCAAACCACACAAGACCTTTCACTGGAAAAGCTATGTCCTGCCTGAAGAATATTTCAATTTTTTAATAAAATGTACATCTCACAGCCAAACAAACAAAAAACTAAAACCTCTACAACTTACCCAGTGCTTGTCCAGTGTCTTCTTGAAGACTTCTGGTAAGGGTGAATACGCTACCATTCATGGCAGCCCATTTCACTTTTGAACAGCTCTAATTGTTAAGAAGCTTTTCCTTATATTGAGCTTTAAATTTACTCCTTATAACTTCCAACCACTGTTCCTACTCCTGCTCTCTGAGGTCAAAGAGATAAAGTCTAATATATCTTCTTCCTGACAGTTCTTCAAACATTTGAAGACAGTAAACATGTCACCATCCATCTACCCCAAGCCTTCTCTTCTCCAAGTTAAACATCTCTAATTCCTTCAGCTGATACTCATAGGGGTAAGTTCAAGGCCTCTCACTATCCTGGCCATCTTTCCTATGTATCTCTCCTAAAATGTGATGCCCAGATTTGGACCCAATACTCTAAATATGGTCTAACCAGAGTACAGGAGGAATTTCATTTTCTTAGACCTTAACACCATGGGGCCTGAGATCTCCCTAGCTTGCTTGGTTACCATGTCATACTTTTCACTCACCTTTTCCATGACAATCCACTAAAATTCACAAAACTTTTTTTCAGATGAACCATTGTCTAGTGATACCTCCTGTATCTTATGATTGTGTTGCTTTTTGGAACCCAAGTATGATGAATGAATGAATGAAAAAAACATTTATTGAGTACTTATTGCTTACTACTATTTACCAGACACATCATGTAAGATTTTGCATCTATTCCCTGGAATTTCTTCTTATTGTATATTATCTGGGTGCCACAGTTGAGTCATTAACATCCTAGGGCCTCAGTTTCCTCATCTGTAAAATGAGAGAATTGGACTAGGTGAATTTTAAGATCCCTTCCAACTCCATAACTGCAACTCTATGATTATGTGATGCTGACATCTTTTGGCCTGTTGACTCTCCTCTGGTGCATTGGCCACTCCTCCCAGCTTGGTGTCACTGAAGACTGGATGAATAGGCCATCTCCGCCTAATTTCTTTTAGTAGTTGATCTGCTTCATCAAGTGTGACTTATGAGATTTCTTTTCTTCTGAACTGTCTGAAGCCATGGGATATGGGTACCTGTAAAACAGAGGCACATAAAAGTTTATCCTTTTATTCTTCTGGAAAGCATTTTCTGTGTGTGGTGGCTTCTCTAAACACTAAAGGAGAAACAACTCATCTGTTTGTTATTTATAAGATATGTGTGTAAGAAAATATTTAATTATTTTATGTAGTGAATTTAAAATAGAACTCACACTAAACTCTAGCTATTGTCTAATATACCATACTTTAATCAGAAAATATGCATAATATCAACAATTTAGAGCTGGCAGATGCCTCATAGGTCATGTAGGCCAACACTCTCATTTTATAGGTGAGAGAAACTGAGGTACCACATAACCCTGGAAATAATCATAAAAGGCAAGATTTGAGCCTGTGTTCTCTGATTCCACCATCAACCTTCTATATTCCCACTATATATTTCCCCTGCCAAATTAGAAAAGAATCTTAGATTTGGGAGGGATTTCAGAGTCCAAGTGTAGTCTGTACATACCAGGCTTCATTGTGCTCAGTGAATTCTATAAAATATAGTTGATGAGTACTTTAATTTATCTTTAGAAAAGGATAAGTGAATAATCTTCCACTTAGGTCTAAAACTTTTCTCTCTGGAGAAAACTGTACAAATACAAATGCTAATTCTTAAATATCTTGAGAAATATTAGTAATAAAGAACAGAGGGCATTTTGAAACTTTTTTCTTCTCAGTCTTTCATCAGTGATTTTTTTGGAGGCTGAAAATGCATTCAGACTCACAGAATATCAGTAGATTAAACTTTTTAGGAAAGAAAGCAACAGTTGAAAATCATGTTATGTCAAGAAAAGCACTAGAGTAGAAGTTGGAAGAGGGAGATTCAAAATGTGCTAAATCTGTTACTCATGAGTGTACTGATCTGGACAAATCAACCTCTCCAAGCCTCAATAGCCTTCATCTGTAAAATGGGGTGGGGGGACACATTAAATCAGTTTCAAGGTCCCATTTAGTTACAATAGGCTAAGACTCCAGTACTAAGACAATGAAAAGAAGACCCTCTCCTTCTGCCCTCCATTTAAACTCAACAAACATGTATTAAGCACCTAATGTGTTCAGAGAAGTACAAGATGCTGAGGAATATAAAAGTTTAAATGAGACAAAGTGTCTGCCTTCACAGAGCTTATAGTCTAAGAGAGGATAATACCCATCGGGAGATAACTATGATTTCATTTATGTAAAAAACATTTATTAAAGGCCTGTTCAGTAG
Organism: Vombatus ursinus; assembly: GCF_900497805.2. NCBI lineage: Eukaryota > Metazoa > Chordata > Mammalia > Diprotodontia > Vombatidae > Vombatus > Vombatus ursinus. The sequence goes on from NW_020954590.1 coordinate 91,411,871, forward strand.
ATGGAATAACAACAACAGCAACAACCACAACAACAACAACATCAACCACAATAATAATAATAACTAACATTTATATAGCAGTGACTATGTGTCAGGCACTGTGCTAAGCATTTTACAATTATTATCTCATTTGATCCCCACAGCAACACTGGGCATTAGGTGTTCTATTATTGCCATTTTACAAATGAGAAAATTGTGGCAAATAGAGGGTTAAGTGACTTGCCCAGGGTCACACAGCTAGTAAGTGTCTGAGGTCATATTTGAACTCAGTTATTCGTAATTCCAGGCCAGCACTCTATCCACTGTGCCACCTAGATGCTCCTATTTGCCCCAGCACCACGTCAAATTCTGAAAATATAAAGAAACATAACAGTCTCTGTCCTCATGGAGCACACATTTTACCGGATAAATGATAATATATGGTAAGTTCATTAGAAAAATGCAAAACAAAATACTGTGTGAAGTCTGAGGAAAAGGATGTCACCCCCAGCTTGAAGCAGGCAGAGCCAGGATTATTTACTTCAACAATTCCCAGTCTTGTTATTGGGACATTCTAGTATGTCTCCAGTTATTTCAAGGGATGCCATTAAATTCTCAAAATATTCTGAAAAAGAATTTTTTAAGCCTCCCACTAATGAAAATAAACCATTCACACAACACACTGCTCTTTTTGTGGGTGGGAGTGAAACCAAGCAAACAATGATAGAACATTCAAACTCCAGAAAAAGTGGGAGTCACTGCCTTTATTTTAAGTATAGACGTATTCATGTGGATTTTACTTACTGCAAAGATTCAATGTGAACCAAGACAACTTCCTAAGGCACCCAGGTGCCCCCTGGTACAATGGAGATTATGCTGGACTTGAGTTCAAATCTTCCCTCAACACTGACTAGCTGTGTGACCCCGTACAAGATATTTAATTTCTCTGTGTCTCAATTTCCTCATGTTAAAAAGTGAAGGCGTTGTACTCTCTGGGCTCAAAGGTTACTTCCATTTCTAAAATTATAATTCTATGGCTTAGCAATGAAAAGTAATGTAGTATTTTATTTTCAGCAGAAAAAAAAAGAAGGTAGTTTGTTACATTTTTAGTCATTTGGTATTTACTTAGCATTCACATTGTGTCTTATATTTTTATATTATACATGAAACTTCACCTACTTTTAAAGAATTTGAGGGTTAAAAAGGCCAAATGGAAAACCATGCATTTGTAAATCTTATTTCAGAGACTTCCAAACAATCAAAGGGGAGGAGTATATTTAGGAGCATTTTTCTCACTTCTCTTGGTTCATGTGTTCCCACTCTGGAAATCTGGGAAATTTTAGTTTACTGGGACCATCAATTGACCCCTTGCAACCATACTGTTTGCCAAATTATGGAAGAACATTTTATAGGAAGAAAATAAAACAGAAAACTTTCAGATTATTTCCATTAGTCCCAAAGATTCCCAATGTAAATCCCAAATCAAGTACATCATCAAATATGTGGATCCTTCTTTCTGAAGTTGTCCAAAAATCCCTTCCCTTAAGGCTGGTGTCTTGTCTTCTCCACTGGTGGTTGGTTCCTTAGGGGATGGAGCTCACTCTATGGTCCTCCACTGCTCCTAACTGTCAGCTTCAGGTTTTGCTCTCTGCTGCTCCTAATTAGTGAGTCTTTGTTTCTGAGTCACACAAAAGTTTTCTTTCAGGAAGGCAAGGAAAAACAAAAAGACTCTCAAAATATAACTTAAACAGCAATGAGATATAAGAAACAAGTGCACTGGATTTCTAGACAGGATTACTGTTTAAATTCCAGCTCATAAGATCATGGAAGGAGAGTTGGAAACAATCTCTGCAGTCCAACTACGTCATTTAACAAAGGAGAAAACAAAGAATCAAGGAGGTTGTGTCCTATCAGAGGTCACAGAGGCGGTGTCAGAAGCAAGATTTTCATTGAAATTCATCAGACTCCATTGATAGTATTCTCTCCCCTGCATTATGCTGTGTCATCTCCCTCTCCACTGTCCCCAGTCAATTACTCCCTGGGAAACTTGGGTCAAATCACTTCATCTCTCTGGTTCTCATTTTCCTTTTGTATAAAATAAGTTGAATAGACTTGGTCTCTAAGGTCCTTCTGAGATTGAAATCCTTGGAAATCTAATGGAAAACAAAAATGAAAATCTGGAGGAAAGTTATTTCAATGGGCCTCTACCTTTAAAGTATCTGACTAAGCTTTTTACATTACCCCTGTTTATGAGACAGTGGTTATCTTCCTGGTAGATGATATCTTGCAACCTCTGTGGAGAATTCTTCTGAAACTCCCCCACAAAAAAAAATAATCTATGTAACCACAGCTATTGAGCATTTTGAGCAGTACAGGAAGACTCATCTTTTCGAATCTGCACTCAGACACTTAATAGCTGTGTGATCCTGAGCAAGTCACTTAACCCTATTTCCACAAGTTTCTTCATCTGTAAAATGAGATGGAGAAGGAAATGGCAAACCACTCCCGTATCTGTGCCAAGAAAACCCCAAATGGGGTCAGAATGAGTCAGACAGGATTGAAATTGACTAGACAATAACAACAAAAGATCTACAGGTATGGGGCCATTCCCCAGAAAGTTGTTTTCAAAGGACTTGCTACTCAGTATTCAAACTTTTTCAACATTCAATACAATTTATTAATCAAGGGTCCTATTAGGCTTACTTAATTTTTCACTACCTCAGGTAGTAAAATGGAGGACATCTCCAAAGACTTTTTTCCCCTTAAATCAATATACAATTCATTTTTGTTTTTTTTCCCTAGAAAATTGGTAGGCCAATAGATTATTCTCTCATTAGCCCTGTTTTAGTTTTAAATGATCAAATGACTATCTTAACAACTGTTTCATTCTGTAAAATATAGAACAACCAAGAGGGGGAAGTTATACTTTGAACTTACTTCTCACCAACAGGGAGGAACTGTTACTGAAGTAAAAATAACAGGAACCTTAAGGGTGAATAACTGCTGTATCTTAAAAGAAAGAAAAGTCAGGCATAGTTTTATATGTATCCTAGATTTTTTTTTTCAGAGAGGATTTCAAAGGATTTAGATAAAGGCAAGGTAATATCCCATGGACGAATATTATACAGAGGAAGTGAGCCCAGGTGGAAGGGAAAGCACTCAATAATGAAATTCTAAAGGCACAAAGAGAAGTAATTCTTGCAAGTAGGAAAGAGTGGAATTATCTTAAAAATCAGATTGGAGGCACAAGAAATTCATCAAACAACTTGTTTTTTTTGTTTTTGTTTTTTTAAGCATGTAGCTTTTAAAAAGTTACTGGCTTTTAGAAGCCAGGGTAGAGATGGCAAAAATGATCATCAGCTGAAGCTGTTCAGCAAAGCTAGAATAGAAGAAGAAGAAGAAGAAAGAAGAAAAAGAAGAAGAAGAAGAAGAAGAAGAAGAAGAAGAAGAAAAGAAGAAGAAGAAGAAGAAAGAAGAAGAAGAAGAAGAAAAGAAGAAGAAGAAGAAAGAAGAAGAAGAAAGAAGAAGAAGAAGAAGAAGAAGAAGAAGAGTTTATATGTTTTTAAGCTACACTGGGAGAAAGAGAAGGCCCAATGAAGGGATATGGCCAGGTATGGATGGGATAATAATAATCAAAATTGTGAATAAATGTGAGAAAAGGTAACTTTTGTTTTGAAGTAAATAAAAGCTTCAAAGAGCCAAAATTAAAATATTCACTAAGTAAAAAGGCTACAATGACAAGCACGGAAATATATAACAAGAATTGATAGAGAAAGAAAGAAGTTAATTCTATAGGAATAGATATAGAAATAAAAAAATAGAATCATAAGTAACAGTTGTCACCTCATTTGGCATTGGGCCATAAACCATCTAAGTAATAATGGTGGTTTGTCCAATGCCATGCCTGGTTGGGTCTGATTCTTAAAACCATCAGAGTTATTTATGTGTATATTCTGAGGTCTGGCTAGCGAAGTGACCTTCACATAGAGAAAATACCAGTAAGTTGCTGATGTTGTAAACTCTATTTAGAATGAAATTGAACTTTTCCCCTAGAACGGGATTTATGACTGACGTTGGTTGTTTTGGTTGCTGGTTAAAGATTCGGTTGTTCACAATTTGACCTCAATACCAACATAGGGTTTTGTCCAGTATGAGTCCACTGTTGGCCCTTTTAAAAACTCAAGTTGGTGATGTAGCTCTGTTGTTAATTTATTGACTGTTCCCTTTGGGCAGAGACTGGGACATATTTTTTTTTCTAATTAGAATATTTAAAGATTCATTGCTGAAGGGTGAAGTGTTTTTGTGCATCCTCTGTATCCTGTCAAGTTATTGTTCTTTTGGGGACCCTTCCTTATGCTATTCATTTTTCTCCTGGGATAAATGGACTAAACCATCTGGTAGTAAACTCAGGTATTCAAATGACCAGGACAAAACAAAACCTTTCCTTTTCTATCTTAAAAATCCATCTATTTTATTTTCAACTAATTTTTCCTTATGGTAAGTTGCAGTAATTGATGGGAGAACTTAATTATTGGGATGGTGGTGATGAGAGATTATGTCTTACTGTCACTTAAGTTTGCCCTAGGTTTTATACTTGGCAGAAGTTGAATATAATATGTGTGGCTATGACAAATATTTTTGGTTTAGAGTTATAAAGGAGCAAAATGTACATGTTGAATTTCTTGGGGTTATTTCATGTATCTTCAATGTTCCTTTTTTTTTCCAATTTGACCAATTTCATGTATGTGTTGTGGGGAAATTTGAAGAGATAATACTTGGATTCCTCTTCTAGGTTCCCTGCCCATCTGTGTTATTCCTCTACCGCCCACTAAAAACAAATTGAATAAAATGTTCCTCCATCATTCAAGACAACTGGAAAACCACACCATTTATCAGCCCCTGAGAAACTCCATCTCTCTACCAAACTCCGACATCAACCCATCTGGTGGCGACAGCTGCAGCTATGAATTATCCCAGAAACCACATTCAGCTTTGACATAGTTCCACACATCAACCAGTGAGAATTCTCATTCCAAATGCACAGGCTTGATTTGTAAAATGCTAGTGTCACTATTCATAGCCACCATTTTAAAGCCTGTCATTTCCTTGGATCAGATATGCCATTTCAACTGATTTCTACTAGGGATGGAAATAATGAAGAAATAATTGAGGGAAAATGCCACAGATTTTATAGGGGCCCAAACATACCTGTTGCTTGCTGCATGTCACTCATTCCCAACCTTCTTGTCTTCCAACTCCTATTTTTCCCCCTGTGGCCATTTTCCACTTGAGCATATGTTTCTACTCAAATGGCATGTTAGCACTTGGGTCTCCAGTTGCCTGTTTCCCCTCTACTTTAATAGCACCTACATTTTGCTCAATGTATAATTTTTAGGAGAATGTGAAAATAACAATGGGATTGCTATCATCTGGACTTCTGGACTTCAAAACAGACTGATAAAGAATGAAGATATTGTTCCAAATATGAGTAATTCACATTTTTTAATACTGCTTTGCTGCAGTACCACTCACTCTGAGTCATTATTATGAAAACTTTTGAAAACACATCCATTAAATTAAAATTTATGTAATCCTTGAACAAAGATCCATGGGCAGTTGTCTATGCATGGACCTAGGACAAGTACATTAGAATTAGTTATAACTAAAAAAGGTCATTGAGTTTCATCTGTCATGACCTGCCATTATATGACTGCCCAAATGAGGCCACCATTAACAAGGGCACATTGCTATCTGTGATAGTAATAAGTGACATGAATATAGCTCTTTCTATACATCATTCATTTGAGTTCCATAACTATAGTGAGGTTCCATACTACTCTCTTCATTTGAGTTCCATAACTATAGTGAGGTTCCATACTACTCTCTTCATTTTCCATAGCATATTATAAATGGGCTTAATGTAATTTTCCCATAAAATGAAAATATGGGAAATGATTTCCCAAGAACACACAGTGAGTCAGAGATGGAAGTAATCTCATGTCCACCAAACTTGACCCATACCTGCAAATAACTCCCTTCAATAAATACATGGCAAGTGATCACTCATTCTTTGCTTGAAGACCTACAATGTAAAGAAACCCGATACCTCTAGAGTCAGACTATTTTCCTTGAAGACTGTTAGGCAGCCTTTCCTTCCATTAAACCTAAGTGTGCTTCTTTTGACTTCTATTCATTTTCCTAATGTTGCCCTCTGGGGCCCAAAAATACATACATACATATGTAAATAAATAAATATCCTTTCTCTATTATAACCTTTCAAATATTTGAAATTAATGTGACTTCCCACCCAAGTCTTCTCTTTTCCAGACGAACCATGTCCAGTCCCTTCAACTGAGCTTCATTTGGTATGAACTACAGACCCTTCAAATTCTTAGGTGCCTTCCTCTGAATATTCTTTTCAATTTCTTTACCTAACTGTGCCTCTCGGAGTTGAACACAATATTCCAGGGCAGACAGTAAGGGGACTCTGCCTCCTTACACCCTATCTTACACTTAAGGAGTTGGTGTTTTCAATTCAAGTACAAGATTTTTCCTTTACCCCATAAATTGAATCTTATTTCATTTGGCCCACTGTTGTATGTTTTTGAATCCTGACTAGAATCTAGTTATGTTAGCTCTCCCTTCTAGCCTATATGTCATTTGATAAGCATGCCATGTCTACCTTACTTCTAATGTATTCTTGGAAACCTTGCCAAAATGAGAGCCTATTTTACCTTAGTACTTGAAATCATTGCCCAGAGGCAAAATTACACAAAGGGAAAGACTCTGATTCTACAAAATAGTAAATCATTCTGATTTGCAATATCAGAAAATTCACTGCTGATTCCTGCTCCTTCGTGCCATTCCAGCTGTTTTCTCTCCCCTACCCCCCATTCCCAGCTATTACTGTTTCTGGAGCAGGCACTACTGGTTAAAAGGGTGATTAACAGATGTTAAAGACAGGTGTTTCAGACCATTAGCACCTAATTGAAACTTTCTCCATAATGTACTTAGAGGTATGGAAGGAGTGTTGGGGCAAGGGGAGCCCTGAAAAGAAAACGAAAAGCTGTCTGAAGTGTTTTAAGGTCTTGAACAAATATTTGAGTCCCATTCATTGGTGTTCTCTAGAAGCTAACTGCCCAGAAATTGAAAAAGCTATCCCATAATGTTCATGTCTGCACAGTTTAGAAAAGGACCATTAGCTACAAAGTCATCTTTCAGTTTAGAAAAGAACCATTGGCTACAATGTCATAGTAAGACATTCAATCAATAGTGTCCTCATCAAACCTGACAGACATCAATACATACGCAAACAAGTCAATACAGCCACAGTTCCTGCCCTCAGAGGAATTCACATTTTCCATAGCATATTATAAATGGGCTTAATGTAATTTTCCCATATAATGAAAATATGGGAAATGATTTCCGAAGAACACACAGTGAGTCAGCAGGCAAAGAATCTAAAGAGCTGGACCAGATATCAAAGAACATGAGTTCTCTTCCCAACCCTTTCACTGACTCACTGATGTGGCCCTAGTTAAATCATTTAATTTTAAATCTCTTTATAAAAACAATGCTTTCCGACAATTTGGTCCCTTTAGATCTTTTTATGTGAGCACTTTCAGAGTTGGAACCATTTTTTTTCTTGCCTGTGCATAAATTAGGTTCAAACCAGTTAGAAACTCTAGGAAGTTGTAGCAACACTTTCAGGCCACCATTAACAAGGGCACATTGCTATTCTGTGATAGTAATAAGTGACATGAATGTAGCTCTTTCTATACATCATTCATTTGAGTTCCATAACTATAGCGAAGTTCCATACTACTCTCTTCAGTTTGACATTCAAAGTTCATCACAGTCTGGTCCCATCCTACTTTTCTAGTTGTCTTACACATTACTCCTATCTATGAGCTTTATAATCAAACCATAAACAAATGGGTCTACTTACTGCTGTTATTCACAGCAGACAGTTCATGTGGAGTCTTTATCCCTTTGCATTGAGTATTCCAGACCTATACCTGCATACTCTCACTCCTCCCTTGGGCCTCATGGAATTCCAAGTTTCCTACAAAACTCTACTCAAAGACCACATTCTAGAAGAGGCCTTTTCATGGGTCTCCTAGCTGCCAGTGCCTTTCCTCCTAAGGTTCCCTTGTATCTACTTTGAATACAACATGTATATAACTATATTCTGAGCATAAATGTTATCTCCCCTGATATCATTTGAGTTCCTTGAGGAGAAGGGCTATTTGGCTCTTTTCTTTGCACCCCCAGAATTTAGCACATAATAGGGTTACAAATAAACAAATAAATGGTGAATATATAAGTAATCAATCATATATTAAAATAATAAATAAACAATAAGTTAAAAATAAATAATAAATGCTTGCTGGTTGATTGATAGGTATTATTCCATTGGTCTCTCCAAGTATTGTTATTTCCATTTTATATATGAGAGTATTAAGACAGAGAGAGCTTAAAAGCCTTCCTCATAGCAGGAGAGCTAATAAGTGTAAGAGCGGGGATTTTCATTCGAATACCCTAAATTCTTGGCTTGCTGCACCCTATTGTCTCTCTACTTAATAATCTCACTTAATATAGAAATAGAGCTAGCAGAATCTAGATGAGATTAATACCATATTCTTTTTATTGTTGCTACAGACACATGATGTTATTGGTATAGGGAATTCCCCATGAAGAAGCTCATTTCACCAACGCAGATCTGCAACTACCCTATAATTTATAGTCTCATAGACATACCTGGGGAGGGGGGCAGGGTGGAGGGGAACTGAGAATTCATTTGCCTGGGTAGCCAGAACATGTCAGACAAAACTTGAACACAAATCTTTCATTGTATGAACTGTGTTCTCTGTCTTTCCAACATGACTCTCAAATATCAGATGTCTTCAGCAAACCATAGCAAGAACTACATCGCATTCATAGTTTAAGAGTATTGATCCAACCCTTTCCAACTGAAGATAGGAGGCTAGCAAATCAATCAATGACTGCTATTTCAGTTAATGTAACTAACAAGAATCTTTACTCCCCTGATACTTTTATGGGATCAAGAATGAGAATATTTCTTTGATTGAGTTACAGAATCAATTAAAGGTATAAAATAGGTATGAACAAATCCTAAATACTCCTATTAAATCACTCATTAATCAAAGGCATAAACTAGATGCTATATACATTATACATACTTACACACACACACACACACACACATCTAAACTCTTTGGAGTGAAAAGTTTTAGGCCACTACATGAAATGAGATAACTACAAAGAAAGTGTATTGGGATTGCTTCACAAGAATCATTCATATCTTTGGGGTTTGAATAGAGCCAATGCAAAATCCAGTATTGCAATAGCACCCTAGTGGTAGGGCAGTTGCAGGGAAGTACTTGGAGAGATGCTCTCTCTTCCTCTAACCCCAAAAGGGGTTAATCTTGTGAACTTCAATAGGTTGAAGGTTTTGGCTTCTCATCAATGTCAATAATGTGTGTGCAGCAAGCAGCTGAGAAGAAACTAGACACAGAAAGGAAAGGCAACCTCAGGACTCTACAAGGGCACTGACCTACACACAACCAATGGAAATTCATGATGACTCCAAAAAGGAAGAATAGGATTTCTATATAACCTGGAACTATGAATTTTCCCTTTTCCAAATGTACTCTTAAAATCAAGCCTACTTTTCCCATGATTTATGTGTACTTGTGAAATGGTGTGTCCCAGAATTTTTTTTGGGGGGGGGAGGTCAAGAAGAACATTTGCATACTTCAGTCTGGGCTATGCCTTCTCAGTAAATATCTCTTTGTAAAAGCTTTGGCTTGTTGAGTCATTTTCAATCCTGTCTGACTTTTCATAACCCCATTTGAGGTTTTCTTGGCAAAGGTACTGGAGTGGTTTGTCATTTCTTCCTCCATCTCATTTTACAGATGAGGAAACTAAGGCTGACAGGGTTAAGTGACTTGCCCAGGGTCACAAAGCTAGTAAGTATCTGAGTCCAGATTTGAACTCAGGAAGATTAATCTTCCTGATTCCAAGCCTGGCACTCTCTCCATTGTACCATCTTGTAAAAGTTAATTGATGCTAATTTATATTGGGGAAAGATCAACTGATTAAAAGATATTGGGACACACCAGATTAGGATTCATAAGCAATAGTACTAGAATCCCCAACACCTCAGTATTATCTCTATATCAATGAGGAGAGTAGTAGTCAGCCACCCTCTAGAACCCAAGCTCTAGCAGCTGTTGGACAAATGAGCCCAGAATGGATTCTAAAATGATATTAAAGATTTCAAACTGGAAGGTGCCTCAGAAGCTCTCTAAACCAATTTCTCTTATTTTTGGATATAAGGAATCATGCCCAGAAAGGCGAAATAACTTGCCGGAAGTCACACAGGTGGCAAAGTTGTACAGGTAAGATTTGAATTTAGATCTATAGCCCAGTGCTATCTCCACTCTACCCAGCTCTTTTCCAGGCTTCAGTTTGTCAGTGAAGGTGACTTTCCCTAGCAGAATGAATGGACGAGAATAATTTGTTCCAATGACCAAGAAAACAGTTGAAGCAGACACTGTGGAGTGCTTAGCGTTTTGTCACAAATCAAAAACACCAAGGTCATCCATTGTGTCCCAGGCCATTGCCAGTCATCTTGACTTTTGTCCTGCCACTGGACTTCAATGACTCTGGGAGAATGAGGCTGATGACTTTGTGCAACTCTGCCTCACTTAGATCCAACTCATGCACAAGTCAAGATATCACCCTGTGATGTCATCAGTCATCTACCAAATGAAGTATGAACAACAGCGATGAAGGTTCTAACAAATGCCTACAGTATGAGTAGTCCATGTGGTTGTTTACAGTGAGAACAAAATGTTTTCAATATGGATCATGAATGAGGAAGAGCTGTTATTCCATTGTGAAAGTCTGATTTAGATTTGTATGCTTGTTTACACAGGCAACAGGTTAACCCACTGTAAAGCAAATTCATCCTGAAAGGAGGCCTACAGATAAATGCAATCTTTTCCCCAGCGAATGCGAATCTTCTCAAGCATTTGTTAAAAGTATTTTGTTGATCCTCACATACTTTTGCAGAGGTGGGGGTTCCATGGTGTGGAACATTGGATATAATGTCAGAATTTTTTCAATTCATTTTTTTTTGCTGAATTTTCTTCTTCTTTTTTTTCTTACCTTAAAAAATAAGATTATAAGGGATGGTTCTCTGGTGCAGGAGAGAAGGAGGGATGAAGAGAGAAAATATAGGCAATTTTAAAAAAAACCCAAAGACAGTAATCTTTTCTTTTTTTAAGTATTTGATCAAAACTCCAGAGTTCAGCATGATCTAGCTTGGGGAGAGGACATGCAAAGGATTGTTTATGGGATTGTGGGTCTCTGATATGGACAAATCCTGCTTCTCAGGAAATTGGTTTATTTGCTGATATGACCTTTGTGAACTTTGCTTGAGACCTCAGGACTTCGTTCTTCCTGTACTCTCTATGGAATTACTTTTTCTGTCCCTTACTCAGTGCAGCTGATCTGAATAGCTAATCTGCCATAACATGATTGTAAAAAAAAAGGGGGGGGGGGACCTGGTGCCTCTGTATCTGGGTGCCCTAGATCTACACTCAATCACTCTTTAAAACCACAAGTGTCTTTATCAGGGGTATTTATTTACAGGGGAGAAAAAAACTCCTTATATAAACTCCTTACAGGTGTAAGGTAAGCCTTAATCAAAAAGGCACCTAAATAGATATTACTGAACACAGACTAGGTACTCAAAAGCTTGTTGAGACCTCCTGACTAGCTGACATTACCTCGGGGTTAAATGGCCTCTGGCTATTACCACTAGGACACCAGAGCATGCTGCTCCTATTTGACCCTCCCCCCCCCCAAAAAAATCAGTTTCCATTGCAGATTTAGGATTGGTCTAGCCAGGGACACTGGATGAACCTTAGAGGTTCATCTCTAGTCTAGAAACTAGTCTGTTTCTCTCATTTTATCGATGAGGAAGTTAAGGCTCAGAGAAGTAAAAAGACTTGCCTGTGGTTATATAACTGGAACATGGAAGAATGGAGATTTGAACCTTGATCTTAAGTACAATGTTCTTTTCAATTTCTCTAGGGTTTCTTCCATGAAGAGCAGAGTGTTATCAAATCATTAGGCCTCAAGAAAAGGAATAACCCTTTTGTCTCCATATTATTATCTTTCCAATTTAGTGTGAAGTCACATTCAGGATCAGTGATATTCAGTGTCAGAATAAGTTTAAGGAGGAAATGGTAACTCTCAGTGTACTCTATAATGTTCAATTGCTAGGGAGAAGATAAGAAATAAAAAATTCTATTTTCAGTCACTTACATTGACCCCCTGCTTAGAAATATATGGGATATTCCTTCTATATTTATTCCAGAGGTTGCCACTTAATATCATGAGGTTGTGAAGATAAATGACTTTGATGAGGTATTTTCTCCTTTGGCTCAAACTATTATCCCTAGAGAGATGGTTAGTGGAGAAGTACTCTTCTCAAACCTGATTTGTATAGATCAGTTCTTGACAAGACCATTGCCAATTCTAAAGTTCAAGTTTCCCAGAATTATTATGTGAGATGATGGGCATTTAGAGAATGTAATATTCAGAAGATGATCAAATTGGATCCAGACGTCTAAGGGATCAGTGTGTAGATTAGTAAATGGTATATCATATAATATTAGAATTGGAAGAGCCCTCAAAGGTTAGCTCTTTCAATCCTCTCCCCAAAGCATGAATCCCTTTTGCAGCATCCCTGACAAGTGGCCGTCCATCAGCTGCTTGCAAACCTAGCAGACTGGGAATTCAATACCTCACAGTCAGCTCATTTAATTTGTAGGCAGCTGTAAATATTTAGAAGGGTCTTTCTTATGTAACCCCTATATCAATGACTCCCTCTTGATACAAATGGCCCCCAATGTACTTTGTGGGGTGGTTCTCATTCCTCTCTCTGGTTCATCTGTCTTCACCTACTATACCCAGGGAATATCTTATCTGGTACTCCTCCAAAACCTAGCCTTCAGATCCCTTATAAACATTCAAGCATGGGACAGGTTATATTTAATAACATAATTGACAAAGTAGCTAAGACAACAGATGCTTAAGAACATCACCACTTTTCCTTTTTCATCAGACCCTGATTTCCCAGGGGAACCAATATGATTCTCCAGACTTATAACATTATCATGAGAGGGACCTTACAGGCAAAGGGGAAAAAAATCTCAAGGCTGCTTTTTGTGCTATTTGCCCAAACCATCTTTTTTTAAGCTTGCCTCAGTCATGAAAAATGATAGTTATAGCTCTTTGCAAGTAGGAAACACACAACTACACAAAGGATTGATCAGATCTGACACAATGACAAAGATTCATAACTGCTTCGCTGATGGAGCCAAATCATACATCTTGGCAATACGTTAGTCCTAGTTTTACTCTCTAGAGTGACTCAGAGGGGCATCTATTGTATGTTCCCAACATCTCTTCTCCAGAATCAAGATGCACAGTTATGTCAACGTCCTTTCCTATGACATGGTTTCTATGTCTATGTCAGCCTGATTGACCTTTTTGATACACACCATCATGTCAATGCCCTCCTGAAATGTTATTTCCAGAACTGTGTTTTATTCTCCACGTGTGATCTGACCAGCACAGAGTAGAATGGGACAGTAACCTCAATTGTTATGGACATCATATTTCTATTAATGTTCTCCCCTCTTCAATCCATGTTCTGCAAAACTACCAAAGTGATATTCCCAAAGCACAGATCTGGCTGTGTCACTACCCTGCTTAACAAATGCCAGGGGCTGCCTATCACCTCTAGGATCACATAAGATTCTGTCTTTTGTCTTGTAAAGCCTCTTAGAACCTGTATCCAGGTATGGTATTAGGAGGGCTAAGATTAGAGACTTGGTAGTAGGGATGGAAAGTAATCCTGAGGCTTGGAAGTGCAGAAATAGGGGAAATGGAGCAAGGGGGAAGATGATAAATTTGATTTTAGAAATACTGTGTTTGAAGCAGAATATAGAGGTGGAGATATTCTTCAGACATTTAAGATATATGGGCCAAGATGGTAGAATAAAGGTAAGGACTCCCTGAGCCCTCCCAAATTCCTCTCCAAACAAATTTAAACTAATAGCTCAAATTGAATTTTGGAATGGCAGAACACAAAAAAGGTCGAGGTAAAACAATTTTGCAGCCCAGGGCAACTAAGAAGGTTGCAGGAAAGGTTTATCTCAGCAGGGTAGTGGTTGACTTTGGAGCCCAGCACAAACCACATAGCAGCCAGGGTACCAGCAGCAGGCCTTAGAGGCATTTTATCAATGGCAGCAACAGTAGCTTTGGAAGTTCTCAACACACAGATGGTAAGGGGGCTGAACAACTGGTCAGGAGATGACAGGGGACCCTTTGCTGGCACTGGGTGCAGACTCTGTTGCATTCCCATACACAGTTCCAGGTCATAGTACCAAAGCTAAGAAGAGCACTTAGTCATTAGTGTTGCTGCAGCAGGGGCCCTGGTCAAAGTTCCAGGGTAGAAAAGAGTGCTTCTGGTCACTCACAGACAGTGCACAGGCCAGGAGAGCAGTGACCACACCTCTCCTTAGATCATACCACCTTGGAAGAATTGGAAACCTACAGACCCCCAGAGCTAGCTCTGAAAACAGCAGCAAGAAAGTCCTAAAGCTTTTAACAGTGTACCATGCACCCCAGTAGCAGAGAGCAACTTTACCATAAAATCATGTCAAGAAATAGGCTAGAAAAATGAGTAAACAGCAAAAGAACATGACCAGAGAAAGTTACTATGGTGACAGGGAAGATCAAGACACAAACACAGACAAAGACAATGAAGTCAAAGCAGCTACATGCAAAGCTTCAAAGAAAATATTGGTCAAAGACCCAAAAATTAGTTCTAGTAGAGCTGAAAAAGGATTTTAAAAATCAAATAAGAGAGGTAGAGGAAAAAATGAGAAAAGAAATGCTGATGATACAAGAAAATCATAGAAAGAGAGTAAACAGCTTGGTAAAGGAGACACCAAAAAAAAAATGCTGAAGAAAATAACACCTTAAAAAACAGAATTGACCGAATGGAAAAAGAAGTATAAAAGCTCACTGAACAAATTAATTCCTTAAAAATTAGAATTGAGCAAGTTGAAGCTAATGACTCCATAAGACATCAAGAAACAAAACAAGTTCAAATAAATGAAAAAAATAGAGGCAAATGTGATATATCTCGTTGAAAAATAACTGACCTGGAAAATACATTGAGGTGAGATATTTTAATAATTATTGGACTACCTGAAAGCCATGATCAATAAAAGAGCCTAGAAATCATATTTCAAGAAATTATCAAACTGCTCTGATACTAGAGCCAGAGGACAAAATAAAAATTGAAAGAATCCACCAATCACCTTCTAAGAGATCCCAAAATGAAAACTCCTAGGAATAATAGAGCCAAATTCCAGTTCCCAGGACAAGGAGAAAATATTGCAAACAGCCAGAAAGAAACTGAGTATAATCCTTCAGAGGGGAAAAATTAATATTCAATGAAATAGAGTACTTTAAAGTATTCCTGATTGAAAAAAGATTATCTGAATAGAAAATTTGACTTTCAAATATAAGACTCAAGAAAAGCATAAAACAGAAAACAAGAAATAGAAATCATAAATAAATAAATCATAATTAATAAGATTAAATATTTCCATTCCTATATAGGAAGATAATACTTATAACTCCTAAGAACTTTATCATTATTAGAACAGTTAGAAAGAGTGTTCTTAAAGGCACTATGACTATGACTGTGACTATGACTATGATGGGATAATTTAAAAAAAAATTAAAGGGTGAGAAAGAGGTCATTGTTATTCATCCTCCATTCTTGAAGAGGATCAATGACATCACAAGGGTGATGTCTTGACTTGAGTGGGAATTAAACATAAGTTAGGCAGAGCTTCACTAAATCATCAGCCTCATTCTCTCCTCCAGAGTCATTGAAGTCCAATGGCAAGACAAAAGTCAAGATGACTAGTGATAGCCCAGGATGCAGTGAGTGACCTTGACCTTTTTAAATTAGGTCATTCCTAGGTCTCAGTTTGTCTGAGGCAATGCCCAAGGGCAGGGTAAGAACTGAGACAAGAGATGGTCCAATTTGGCATCACAAACTATCAATTTGGAAAGGGAAGATCCTTAGATTTGGCCAAAACAAAAAACAATTGCTATTTACACTAATTCTAAGTCATTAAAACCTAAATAATGAGCCACAGAAGCTTGGGTTGGGGGCTACTTTTAACTGTTCAGTGAAAGCCAGACTGATTTGGGTTTAAAGGCATAGTCAAGTAGCTTCATTTGAAACACAATGGGCTTTTTTAAAGGTTGTTTTTTTTAGCACTATATTTGAAGAAATAATAAATGAAAACTGACCAAGACAAAAACTAAATTGTCCCAGTTTTTTTGAAAAAAAAAATAGTAATAAAAGAGATATACACTGTGAGAAGGGTCAAGGGAGAAGTAGAATAAGGTAAATTATATCACATAAAAGAGGCACAAAAGGAAGAATCTTTACAGTGGAGAGGAAGAAGGGGGAAGCAGGTAATACTTGAACTTTACTTTCACTGGAATTGGCTCAAAGAGGAAATAATATTCATGCTCATAGAAATCTATCTTATCCTACAGCAAGTAGGAAGGGAGGAGGACAAGAGAAGAGGGAGAGCAAGAGGAGGGAGGGTGGATTGGGAGAGGTGAAGGTCAGAAAGTAATAGACTTTTGAGGAAGCACAGGGTAAAAAGAGAGACAGAGAGAGAGACAGAGAGAGAGAGAGACTGAGACAGAGGGAGAGAGAAAACAGGGGTAAATAAGATGAAGGGAAATACAGTTAAATATCTTAACTTTGAATGTGAGTGGGATGAACTCACCCATAAAATGTAAGTGGATAACAGAGTGGATTAAAAATCAGAATCTAACAATAACAGTGGATGGGGTATGGGTGAGTGAGTCCTTTGTCCCAATTTGGGCCTCATTTGTTTATGGGCCCTAGAAAACCCTTGGACTGTCCTTGAATTCTCGCACTTGATGAAGGAGATCTCTGGCATTCCCCTGAGGCCATAATTCCATCAACTAGCCTTTCATTTTGGCTGCAGCCAATCCCCCAATTCTGTTATCCTTGACCTAGCCTACCCATTGTCTAGCCTCCTTGTGGCCCCAGGCCACTTCCCACCCTCTGTCGTATCTAGGCTCCCTTTCCTTGGAATTCTATTGCCTCATAGACTACTTGGCCACTCCTAGCTCCCTGCCACAGTCTTTCGCTATATAAGGTCCATCTAGTCTCTATTAAGATGTTCAGATTTTCACAATCTAGCCAATAACCCACAGATGCTCAGATTCCTTAAGAGTCTGGCTAATATGGCGAATCTTCAATAAACTTTGTTTTTTGGCTAAAAGAAGGCTTAGGTTGAATTCTTTTGGACAGGACCTGAATCTCGTGATTTTGGGATTCCAAGACCCCTAACCTCTAGACCTCATCAACAATGTTTACAGAGACACACTTGAAAGAGAGAGACACATACAAAATTAAAACAAGGGGCTGGAGTAGAATCTATTATGTGTCAGCTGATATTTTAAGAAAAAGATATATGATAAGACAATGTCATTTTTTAATCTTTTCATCAGAGTAGGTCTATCCTAGTGATGGGGATAGGATCTGAACCCCTAAAAGGAAAAGACCATCTCTGTGATCTGGACCCCAAAAAAAGAAAATCCTTGGACTTTTCCCAAATCTCTTGGCTTTTGCCTGAGGCTGTAATCCATTCAACTGGCCTTTCATTGTAGTTATGCCCAATCTCCCAATTTTGTTCCCATCCTTAATCCTACCTAGACTCCATTCTCCCTTGGCCACTAGGTTCAGGTCCCTGGCTTTCTTTTCACCCCAGCTTACTGGCCACTCCCATCCAGATCCTCCTTAGACCCCTCCTCCCGTCACCCCAAACTACTTGGCCACTTTTAGATCCTTCTCACAGTCTTTCTGTGTATAAGGTCTGGCCTCCATTAAGGTGCTCAGATTCTTAAGATCTGGCCCATTTGCATTAGCGATACAAATGCTTAGATTCCTTAAGTCTGGCCAATATGACAGATGTTCTAATAAACCTTGTCTTTAGCTGAAAGAAGGCTTGAGTCAAATTCTTTTGGGCAGGACCTGTGTGTCATGATTTTGGGGTCCCAGAAGCCGTAAACCCTTAAAGCTCAACACTAGAAAAGCAAAGATTGTATGACCTCCTATATTTGTCACCATCTAGCCAATGACCAAAATGATATTCATGGGTTCATAGACTGAGAGATAAACAAGAGATCTCAGAGGTCAGCTAGTGCAAACCCCACATTTTACAGAAAAGAAACTGAGGGCCAAAGAGGATAGAGAGGCTTGCCTAAGGTCACAGAGTTAGTGGCAGAGTCATCATTTGAACCAGTCTTTGACTACAAATCCACCTCATTGATCTCTTCCAGCTGAAGCTAAATTGATACCTTTGCAGCCTGAAACCCAACAGACTTATTGACATAAACATCTTCAAACAATTCTCATACCAAAACATATTATAAACACACAACCATTATAATATTGTTTTTCCCATATGACATAAATTACTGATCACCAAAGTCAGAACCTCTTCCAAGTCTATACTGTTTTTTGTTAGAGGTTCTCTGGGCCAGGAAGACACTTTTACTTCATCTGAAAAAAAGAAATGAAAGTATTGTATTCAATACAAATTATTGGATTCAATAAGGTCCCTTTCAGTCCTAAAGTTCTGAGAACGATCATTCTAAATATTCCAAAGGTTTTGTTTTTGTTTTTTGTTTTCTAAGAGGAATGGATAGGCATATGTATATACTCAAGATTACAGGGGTTTTAACCTTAGAGTAAGGACAATGGGAATTTTTATTTCAAACAAACAATAGGGAAATTATAGATGTCATATAAGTCTAATATGACTCGACAAAATATTTAGGAACCTGAAAAAACACAATTTTTATTTTAGAAATCTTTTTGGATAGAAATTTTAACGTATATATGTTTGAAATTTCTTAGGTAGCTTCTGCCCTTCACAAAGTACCTGAATTCATCTCTGAAAGTAAATGATGCAGAATGAAGAAACACAATAATCACAACAATATCCATAAACTCAACAGGAAGAGGCAACAGAACTCTGGTCAAATACTACCAACAGAGGGCAGCTAGGTGGCACAGTGGATAGAGCATGTGCCCTAGAGTCAGCAAGACCTGAGTTCAAATCTGACCTCAGACACATAACACTTACTAGCTACATGACCCTGGGCAAGTCTTAACCCCATTGCCAAACAAAAACAAATACTACCAATAGATGATGTTAGTTATCATCCTCTAAAAATTAGACACACCCCTCCTTTTGATTATTAACTGATACATCAACTGTTTTCAGTGAATACAATTTAAAAGGGATGGAAGATGTTTGGATGTCTCCTGGGGAATGTCTGTTGTCATACAAAATGTGTCAATAAATTCATTTTTAAAAGATATAATTTTTTTGTGTTGACAATAAGCAAAAAACCCATTTCCAGTTTAGAATGAATTACAACAAATGCATTTTGTGTTCATATGGCTCTTCTATTGGCTAAGGGCACAAGAATGTAATATTAATTAATCTCCAGTTAGCAAATGTTTAATGATATTTTGTTTTTATTTTTTCATGGAAGTAAAATATATTGTTATAATAAATATCTTCTTTTCTGGCCTGAAAATGTCAAATATTGACAATTAGATTGTACATATGATTAACAGATGGAAAAAAATGTTTATGGATAAATAAGACTTGCTTTTTAAGAGCTGAAAGATTGATGTTCCCTCCTGGTAGCTCTAATCTATGATAAGGAAACAATTTAAGAACTGAATTCCATCAATCATAGTCAGACTTGGTGTAGGAATATTTATAGTTGCATAAGAGGTTTTGCTTGGAGGACACTATTCAGGCAAAGAAAGAGAGAAAACTTACAGGCACTCTCTGAAGGAGGGTTGCTGCAAAACAACCTTAAGCCACCTTGTCAAAATGGATTCATCTATATGGACACGGACACGTACAAATTCATCATAACTTAGGGATAACTTCCAAAAGTCTGTGTGTCTCAGCTGATTCTTGTCCCCCTCTCATAAATTTTCCATAGATTATCTATCCAACACTCTGCTCTCTGTCTCTGTCTCTGTCTATCTGTCTGTCTGTCTCTCTCTCTCTCTACATATATATATATAATATATATATACATATATTCACACACATATAAGGAAAATGATAGTCCCACTGT
This sequence comes from Vombatus ursinus, assembly GCF_900497805.2. NCBI lineage: Eukaryota > Metazoa > Chordata > Mammalia > Diprotodontia > Vombatidae > Vombatus > Vombatus ursinus. The sequence goes on from NW_020954590.1 coordinate 91,432,193, forward strand.
ACTCTTCCTTAATCAGACCACATCTATAGCACAGTGCACAGTCTGGGAATGCATGTTTTAGATTTGTGAAAGTATAAGAGGCTCTATCAGAAGGCTACTAGTATGGTGAAGGACACAGTCTACATTGGGATATGATGATAAAACTGGTGATGTCATCAATCATCTAATATATGAAATGATGTCCAATAGAAGAGCAATTAAACTTGTTCTTCTTGGACCCAAAGAGCAAAACTAAGATAGTATGAGTTGGGGAAGAGAGAGAAAAGACGAGAGTGTGATTATGACCAAAGTTAAGGAAAAATTTGCCAACAATTAGAGCTGTTCAAAAATGGAATCAGTGACCTTAAAGGGTAGCGAATTACTTGCTGCTAAAGGTCCTTGAATCAAGACATGGATACGTTAGCTAGACCACATATATAGTTCATGAGAAACTGAAGTAGGCTGAAAAAACTTAGCTGAAGTTTACAAAGAGAATATAAACTCAGTGGAGATTTTTGGCACAGTATACATGAGATTAAAACATCCAGATGAAAAAAAAAGAAAAATTCAGTCATGCAGATGTTTTAAACACATTCATATTTCCCAAACATTTCATTTTGTGATGTCCTACGTCCCCTAGATTTTCCATAAAGCTAATTACATAAGGCCATAGATTTAGTGCTGGAAGAGACCTTAGAGGCCAACATGTCCAACTCCCTTATTTTACAGATAAGGAAACTGAAGCTGAAAAAAGTGACTAGCCTTGGATCACTTAGCTAGTAAAAGTCAAGAAGTGAGGTTTAAACTGAGGTCTTTCTCATTTTAAGCCCAGTGAACTGTTTATTGCTCCACTTAGTCGTCTCATTTTGCTGTTATATTGTAAAAAATTTTATGCTTACAGGATGCTTTATGTACGTTGTGGCATAAGAATATACTAGGAAGTATGGTACAGATAAAGTGCTGGATTTGAAGTAAGAGGACCTTGGTTTGCATCCTAGCACCACCACTTACTATTTGCATGGCCTTGAGTAAATCACATCTCCTCTATTGGCCTCAGTTTACACATATGCTAAATGAGAGCATTGCGTTCAATGGCTTTTTATGGTCCTTTCCAACTCTAGGATTTTTTAAATTGATATATCATTTGATAATAGGAACAAAAAATATTTTATAGTCTGAAGGTTTGGTCCTTGAAAGTTTATTTGGTAAAGCAAAAATAGTGGGCCTTTGAAATGTATATATAGGAGTAAGATAATAAAGGAAAAGAAAAAAAGACATGGGTAAAGAAAGAAGGAAATTTTTAAAAGATGAAAAGGAAAAGAAAAACAAATTAAGAGATGAAAGAAAAAGAAAGATGAAGAACAGAAAAAAATATCCCTCCTAAGTAAATATATTATCCAAGAGGCAAAGGTTAAATTCTGGCTCCCAAGAAAAAAACATCAACAAGAGTTCTTTTACCCTTTGGTCAAGTAAAAATAAACAGATATAGTAATGTCTCATTTACCCAAATGCTGTCAAGGAATAAGGTGTTGCATACAAGGGAATTTTCTGTTGAGTTCAAAATTACCCCCAAAGAATTCCCCTTTTTAAAAAAATAATAAGTATTTTCTTACATATTAAAAGAACATCATAGCTAATGTCCAACTTGCCTCCAAAATTCCATGATTCTATAGCCAGAATCCTTCTTTTAAGAAGTTAAGGATGTATAGATTCACTGAGTTCCAGAGAGATCATAGAGCCAGGAGGGACTTGAGAGGTAGATAGAATAGAAAAAGCTCTGCATCTTGAGTTGAAGGGCTTATATTCAGTGCCAATTACTACCTTTCATTTGCATACAAGGTGGGAGAGAACACTAGAACAAACCATGACATCAAAGGGTAGCATGGTGCCTTCAACCAACAAGTTGCTCCTGGCAATTTGTTTCATTTCTACCCTCTAGGAATAGTGAGGACCAGATGGAACAAAATACCAGGTAATAGTACTCATCCCTACTACAAAAGAAATTCCTCTCTTGTATGGAAAATCTGAAGGTTATTTGTGCCTGGAGCCCAGATGTGTTTTCTATGGCTACTTGCCCAATATCCCCCAAGTTGAGTACTGGCATGGAGGGTGTTGATTAATATTTTTGGTCTTCTTTTACACTGTGATTTCAAAGTCATGAAAAATAAAATACCTGCCCTACAGGAAAGTTGAAAGGGAATGGGATAAGAGAAGGGGGGGAGATATAAAAGAGAGGGCAGATTAGGAGAAGGGGTATTCAGAATGCATGCCATCTTGGGATAGGGGGAGAGACAAGATGGGGAGAAAATTTGGAATTCAAAATCTTGTGGAAGTGAATGTTGAAAACTAAAAATGAATTAATTAATTTAAAAAGAAAAAGAAAAAGAAAATACAATCAACTTCCCATGAATTCACCACAACTCTTGACCATTATTTCCCAAAAGGTGATAATTTACTTGTAAGAATGTACATTGAGCAGACTGTTGCTGGATTTTGTAATCAAAGGACTTGGATTTGAATCCTGGTCCTGTCACATCCTACTTGTGTGAACTTGGGCAAGTCACTTAATTTTTCTCAGTTTCCTCATCTGTAAAATGAAAGGGTTGAACTAAATGACTCCTAAGACCCATTTTAGCTACAAATTTAGGATCTCAGGAGCCTATAATTTTCTTATTAAAATTATTATTAATACTTAGAATACATTTAAATAGTGCTTTTTGGTTTGCAAAATTCTTTGCTCATAATATCTCTATCATGTAGGTAAAACAAGCTATATTATTTCACTTTACTGATGGAAAAAACTGTGGCAGAGTATTATAGCAGAAGTTGTTGCTTTGAGCCCAGTCTAGGGTATATGCATTTAGTTTCTCACTAGGGATTGTAGTGAGATGTAATGAATGGGTGGAAATGATTTTCCATTAGTATTCTGTTTTAAAAGGAACCAACTATCTGATGATTCTTTATCATGTCACAAAGCAAGGGATTCACAATGAAGAATATCAACAAATAAAACATAGTATGAACTATCAAGTGTGACATTGTCCAATCAACTCCTTTGATGTTCATAGGATCATAGTTTTGAAACTGAAAGTGAACTCACAATTCACATAATCAAATACCCCTCATTTTACAGATAAGGAAACTGAGGAATAGGACTATAAATTAACTTGTCCAAAGTCACACAGGTAGGTAGTTTAATTGGAATTAAACTTCATTTCTTCTGGTTTAAAATTCGGCAGCTAGGTGGCATGGTGGATAGAGAGCTGGGCCTGGAATCAAGACCCAAGTTCAAATGTGGCTGTAGACACTTACTGTGTGATCCTGGGCAATCACTTAACTTCCCCCCATGCTCAACAAATGGAGACAATAATAGTACCTACCACTCAAGGTTGTTGAGAGGATAAAATAAGATAATATTTGTAAAGCACTTGGTAAACCTGAACCTTAAAGTCTTATATGCAAGCAATTATTGTTTGGTTTAACATAGAATGGACTGGAGAGGGGAATAGGCAGTGTTATTTATAAGATTTAAAAGCTCAGACATTATAAACAACACCAACCAGAAGACTATATGAGGAAAGCTAGCTGTTATTCCTTGAAAAGGTATAGTGATGTGGGGGAAGTAGAAAGAAGAAATGATACAGCTACTGAGACTGTCAATGACTGGAAATTCCATGTGGCCAGTGAATTAACAAAGTTGATTTCCTTTTTAGTTCATGAATCTCAGAAAGGGAGTATAAGCCCCTGGTTGTATTCCCTGCTTTCCCATCTAAGACCTAGATCTGAGATGAACATACCACTTCTAGCCATCTCATTCAACTAACTCTAGGCATGTTCAGTCAGAGATCTTTGTACCCAAAGATCTGGGAGGAAAATGGGAGAAATTCAAGTAACTGATGTCTCCACACAGGTCCTTCATTTGGTTTCCTTTTCACTTTATTCTGTGGGCAATAAGCAATGTTCCCACACATTGATAAGTCTTTAAATTTACGTATGTATCGGGAAGTCATTTAAGAGGAATCAATCATGGCTGGCATCACTAATCATCAGATAATTTGTATATGTATGGATATATAATTGTTATTACTTTTGTTGAATGAGTGAATATTTACTGAATTACAACTAGAGGAAGAGGTCAGCTAGGTGGTACAGTGACTAGAGTACTAGGCTTGGAATTAGGAACATTCGTCTTCATGAGTTCAGACTAGCTATGTGACCCTGGACAAGTCACTTAACCCTATTTGCCTCACTTTCCTCATCTGTAAAAAGAGCTGGAGAAGAAAATGGCAGAGCCCTCCAGTATCCTTGCTGAGAAAACTCCAAATGGGGTCACTAAGAGTTGGACCTTACTGAAATGACTAAACAACAGCTACTAGAGAGGTAAAGAAAACCATGAAGTCTTATCACCTATTTTCAAAAATTTTCTATTCATTCCTCCAATCAGAAATTCTCTCGGAATTTTAAAATCTTCAAATAGCCCCCAAGATAGTTAAGAATGTCAATCATTCATACACACCTGAGAATTACTTCTGTTAGATAATGGGATTGTTTTCACTCTAAGATTAACTGCATTGAAAATTTTGATGTCTGGGAAGAGTAGGGGACACTTCTGATTTGGAAGCTTTGAGCAGTGGATGATATTAGGTGCTAGAGGTTCAAGAGGGAAGGAGCTCAGGAAGTAATTGCTCTTCAAATATTTGGAGACTCTGACCACATCCTCCCCAAGTTTTTCCCCCTATTCTGGGCTAAATATTTCCAGTTCCTTCTACAGCAACTTATAAAATGTTGTTGAGTCACCTTTTCCAGAAAAGGACATCATGAGAGTCCTCACTTAAGGACTCCAGGAGCTTGGCAGTAGAGTGGATGTGGGAGGACTCAAAAAGAGAAACCTGGATCTTGCATTTTTATTTAGTAAGGTCTTTGGGTTTTCTTCTCATCTCAGGAAATAGATCAGACACAACTCTTTTCTTCAGAAAATAATATCCAAAAATAGGAAGATCTACTTATGACCCTGCTTTCACTATTGGTTTGCCTTGGTTAATCTGGTAAACAAAGGGAACATTAAGTATACACACACACACACACACACACACACACACCTACTTATATATGTATTTGTGTATACACACGTATATGTGTGTGTGTGTGTGTGTGTGTAAAATCTCCTCCTTGAGACAAATATACCTAAACATAAACATGGTCTAGATAAGAGGTTCTTAACCTAGTGTCCATGAACTTCTTCATAGTTTGATAACTGTACTTCAATAAAATTGGTTTCTTTTGTACCCCTATGAATTTTATTATATACATTTTAAAACATTTTTTGAGAAGGGATCCATAGGTTTCACCAGACTGCTGAAGGAGTCCATGACAAAAGAAATATGAACAAGTCCAGTCCAGGTGCTCTGATGAGCATCAATTGATGAGAAAATATATTTAATAATAAATCTTTTCTTTACCCTATCTATGGAAGTTCATTTCAAACACAAATAATTAAAAGCAGATGTAATTTTCCTTTGAAACAAAAATGTCCTCCTACTACTAAAACTGATGCAATTTAGTCTTTCAATGTGTTCCTGAAATTCTGATCTTTTATTAATTATAGTACTATTCAACAGCTTAAGATGACTTAGGATCTGCAAATAATTTTAACAGGTGACCTTTTAGAGCCCTGATATCATATAAGATAAAGCAGGCAATGTTGTACTGATCCATTAGCTTTTTCCTGTACTCGCCTTAAGTTAAACACAATTTATCTTCTGAGGTAGACAACCATTGTTTATACTTCAAGTCTTTTCCTTCCACTAGTAAAAGTCTGAAAACCATATTATATAATAATTCTACTATGTAGCTAAAGGCCTGTTCTATTCCTTGTGTTCAGTAAACACTGTTATTATATAATATTATAGTATATAACACAGAACCTATAATGGTACATCTTATAATGGTAAGAGTCCATGTAGTGAATGTCCATACTCTTTCCATTTTCTGAACATTATTTCTTAGTATGAATTTCTCAGGATCACATAGTAAATGTCAGAGGTAGAATGTGAACTGAGCTCTGTGTGAGTCCAGATATGTAAATACGTGGATGGATAGATAAATCGAAATATAGCTGTATAGGGCAGCTAGGTGGTACAGTGGATAGAGGGCTAAATCTGGAATCAGGAAGACTCATCTTCCTGAGTTTAAATCTAGCCTCAGACACTTACTAGCTATGTGATCCTGGGCAAGATACTTAACCCTGTTTGTCAGTTTCCTCATTTGTAAAATGAGCCGGAGAAGGAAATGGCAAACCACTCCAGTATCTTTGCCAAGAAAAACCAAAATGGGGTCATGAAGAGTTGGGCATGACTGAACAATAACAACAACAAATGGATATATACATACATATTTGTATGTAAAAGAGAGTGTCAGAAGCAGAATGTGAACTGAGTTCTTCATGACTCCTAATGTATATATGTAATCTATATGTGTATATAGATTATATGTGTGTGTATATATATAAAATCTCTCTGTAATCTAAAAAGGTGTATATAAAAATTTGTCAAGATAAAGATTTGTGCTAATTCCAAGAGAGATAGAAACCTTAAGCAAATACACTTAAGAAAGATAGGATTAATGAGCAAATGATAAAATGAGCTCAGGCCCCAAAAATGCAAGTTGATACATTTGGCAAAGAATGGTTGCAAATATAGATATTCCATGAAAGGGAGAAACTTGGCAAAGTGTTACAAGTGGGCTTTAAATGTAACCATTTGATGAAAAGTGTTGAGAGATTCTGATGTGAGCTTTCAGTGAAGTATGGTGAAACTCAAACACAGCATGGAGCTCTGGATACCACATTGCAAAATAGCATTTTTTTTAACTTATATGAGTTTAAATTCTATAGTGATATAATAGAGATGATCTAAACATGATTTGAAAGTTGTCAACCTTGATCTTATATTGCAGACTCCTGGAAGGTAAGGACAGTGTCAGTCTAACTCACTTTGGAAAGAAAAGTAATCAATCAATAAGTATTTAACAAACACCTACTATGTACACATTGTACTAGGTGCTAGGGATACAAATACAGTGTGAAATAATCCCTACTTCATTACCCTTAGGGAGCTTACAAAGCAAGAAACAAACTCTTAACTGTAGCATAAATTCATATTACATATCTGTGTTGGTTGCCTTTATATCTTGGATATCATTCTTTTACCTCTGATACAAAAATTACTTTTCACAAAATTGAAATTTTTCCTTTTTACCCTTGCTAGATTAATTTTGTCCATGGAGTTTCTTGTAATCAAAAATATTTATTTTACATTTAATGTTCTCTATCTGTTGGTTGGTTAAGAATTCTCTCTTTAACCAGAGTTATGAAAGGTATTCCATCTATTTTCCTCCACTTTTTAATAATGTGACTTTACATTTCAGTCATATGTCATTGGCACTTAATGTAATATATAGTGTAAGTTTGTTTTTCTGGAAGTTCTTGTCAATTAAGGTGTCCTTTCTTAGTAGTTTATCAAACATCGGGCTGTTAAATATGATTGTTTCTGATTCCTGCTTATCTAATCTGTTCCATTGAAATATATTTCTTTTTTTAATCCAGTACCAAATACCTTAAATGATGAATGTGTTATAATATATTTTGAGGTATTATCTCTAATTCATTCTTATTTGGTTCAATATCTCCCTTGAGAATCAGAAACTTTTGTTCTATCAAATTAATTTTGTTATTATTTTGTCCTTTTCTATAAAGTAAGCTTTTGATAGTTTGATAGATATAATATTATATCTAGAAATTAACTTATTAGGTATAGCATTAAATCTATAAATTAATTTAAATAATTATTTTTATTATGTTGGTGTGGCTTAACTATAAGCAGATAATATTATTATAATTATTTAAGTATTTTTTCCTGTGAATATCTTCTCTCACCAACATTATCTTCAAGGGGTTGGAAGGTCTCAGAAGTCAAGATAACTTGCAGAGGTAATTTAGACTGTGAAATCTAATGTTATTTAGGTTATATAAGTATATGTGTTTGTGTCTCAAGTGGGTCTTGGGAGATTGTCTTCCAGATAGTTTATGGGTTTTGTCATTATTTTAATGAAATTTATCTTTAGATTAGCTACTCTTTTTAATACTAGTAGAAATGCTGTTATTTTGTAGATAGATTTTAATCCTGCTCTTTTACTAAAACAAATTTGTCTCAATTAATTTTCTTATCCTCTGAAGTTTTCTAATTGTCATTATGTTGTTTGCAAATTCAGATCTTTGTCTTCCCTTTGCTGATATTTATGCATTTTTTTCTGATTTTACTGCTAAAGTAATCATTTCTATAACAATATCAAATAAGTCAGAAATACATTTAGCATCAGTCTTAGATCATTATGGGTTTTAGTACTCTAGACAACATTCTTACAAGGCCACACCAGTTGCTTCTATTCATTTTTCCTTGCTTCCACACTCCATGTTTATCTTATTAATATATAATTTGGTCAGTGGTTTCCATGGGTATTCATATTGGCCTCTTTAGACAGCTAGCCTATTTTCTTCCTCATCAGAATCATTTGTAGGTATCTTATCAGAATCTTATCCTTAAGACCATTTAGGTAAGTCTTCCTTGTGGATTGTTGTCACCAAATACTAATCTATCCTTTGTTATGCAATTTAAAATCTGTCCTCCTAGAATTTGGACTCCACACACAATAATGTGCCAGTTTTTATTCAGATAACACAAACTCTAAATTAAAATGGTCATTTCCTCCCATGGATCCCATTCTTTCTACTTTGACAAATAGATCCTCCTTGTAATGCAGATTCAAGTCCAAAACGACAGTTCCATTCCTCGTTTCGCCGACCTTTTGATTTTACTCTTTTCAATAGGGAACTAGACAATAAAGGACCAGTCATTTGAGCATGTACAATCTTCTCCGCTAATTGTAACTCATCTGGCTGCTTGGGAGCTTGCTTCTGGAAATATTTGATGACGCATAATGGGAGAACCCTGTTACGAATTCTATGAGAAATTTCTGCCGATTTGCTGTTGTTCAGTTGTTTTGGTCATGTCTGACTCTTCATGACCCCATTTGATGTTTTCTTGGCAAAGATACTGGACTGGTTTGCGATTTCCTTCTCCAGCTCATTTTACTGATAAGAAAATTGAGGTAGACAGGGTTAAGTGACTTTCCCAGGGTCATTTGGCTAATATGTATCTGAGGTCAGATTTGAACTCAGAAAGATGAGTCTTCCTGACTACAGGCCCATCACTCTATCTACTACACCACCTAGCTGTCCCTTCTGTCTGCTTATTTCATAGTAAATAATAATGATAATAATAACATATAATAATAAAATATAAACAATAAAATATAAAAGCCTTTCAATTGATTCCTGGTTCTGAAATGAGCATGTGTACAAAGTTGCCAAAAGAGAATCTCGAGCTTTTTGATGTCTTTGGTGGAGAGCTAGGTAAGAACTGGTACAAGCCTCCAGGTGCAGAGCGAGGTTATGCCAGTAACCTACTTTTCCCCACCTGGGATGAGATGTTGCTTCGAATGAATTGTGCTACTATTTCTTCAGCTAGGTTTCTTCCTTCCTATTTTCATGTGAATAAGTATCAAGAATGGAATGAACTCGCCTGTAACCTTATGAACTTTTAATGGTTGGAAGAACACTGGAAGTTCAGTAACAGAACCCAGGAAAGGGCTGGTCCTGGGGTGCTTGATGCTGTTCCGCAGTGTATTGATCCAGAAGCTAATTCACTGTCTCCCACAAACAAAGAAGCAATTCATTGGCTATAACGTCCTTGAGAGTGATCTTGATGATAGGAAGAATGGTTGTAACTACACTTTTATGTTTGAGCCCATTGTCCCCAGGGACTGAAGTAGAAAAAAAGACTGTACCTTTTTTGGGTGGAAGAGGGGCAAATTTTGTACTGAAGATTTTACTATATCTATCCAGGCTAATTTATGTTAATTGTTTATTTATGTTATGTTAATTTATGTTAATTGATATTGGGGGACATCAGCATGTGAAATTGATGGTGGGGTGCTAATCATTGGTACTAATGATATTGAAGAGATATTAACTAGCACTGATTGATTTGTATTAGGGAGAAAAATATACTGAATGAGGACTTGGAGTGATGGTATTAGTAAAAGAATCACTTCAATCTCTCAAAGATGCGCCTTAGAACACTGAAGGGGAGATGTAACCACCCTCTGCATACTTGACTCATCCATGCAAGGAGCTGGGATAAGGATCCTTAAATGTGTATGTGAGCTACACATTGAATATATTCCACATTTCTATTTCTGTTTGCTTCCTACCTTTTGTCAGTTTCCATAATTTTGACTAGGGTGAATCTTAGCATGAAGCTCTCTTCTCCATAAAATGCCCACTTTACCCTTTCTAGACTTCATCATATAGTTAGCATTCTAGCTACCTTCCACCTTTAGAAGCCAACAAGTCAGATTTTGTGTCCCACTTTAAATTTAATTTTGTTTGATATAGACGAGATCCTTTTGGTCCTGCTCTAAAGCACTCTAGGGCAAGAGGTAAGGTTTTCCTTTATACATTCTCTTATTTTTGTTGGGTTTTTTGGGGGAGTCCTTCCTCCTTCCCCAATAAAAAGGATTTCAAAATCAATTTTTTTCTATTTTTTTACTTTGTTTGTTTCTAAAGAATACATCAAGATGCAGCCTGTAAGTTTTCCATATGAGACATTCATTGACCTCCTATGCCTTCTTGGATTTCCCTTGAGATACCAGACATTTTTTTTTACCATTATGCATAGAAATTATTGGTAGTTAGAAGTATATCCTCAGAGTTTTCAAAAGGTACCATGAAGGATCCAAGGGTTGACACAAACTTGGAAAAAGTGACTGTCTCAGTACATTAGATTTCATAGTCTAAATTACCTCTGCAAGTTATCTTGACTTCTGAGACCTTCCAACCCCTTGAAGATAATGTTGGTGAGAGAAGATAAGCTAACACAAAAAAAAGAAAGAAAGAAAGAAGGAAGGAAAGAAAGAAGAAAGGAAAGAGAAAGAAAGAAAGAAAGAAAGAAAGAAAGAAAGAAAGAAAGAAAGAAAGAAAGAAAGAAAGAAAGAAAGAAAGAAAGGAAAAAAAGAAATTTGTTTCCTGCTTCCCTGGGTTTAATGCAAACTATTAAGTGGCTTTCAAATAATTTATAAATTTGAACTGAAACTGTGACTTAATTGTGACTTCTTTCTAGTTTGCTATTAGGTCATAGAATATCTGCTTACTCTTTTGTACCTTAAGTAAATATTTTTTTAGCATACCAGAGATTGTTTATATTATATGGATGGAACCTGGTACCTATTGTGAGGATGTAAAGCTACACTCATTTTGCAGCAGTTATGAAATTTTAATGATTCATTTCTCCTCTTGGATGGGAAAGATTTGTTTCAATAAAATGTAAATTGTCCAGAACCAACAGCCTACAAACAACCCAATTTATGTGGAAATTTGATCGTCCAAAGGGGAAAGTGATGAAATAAATTAGACACCCTAGTATTCATGGAGTCTTTGATTCACACATAGGATTGATGAAGACAGAATGTATTCTCACCACTATTAAAAGGACTCAGGGTTTGACTCATATCATTTTAGAGCTGGAAGGAGCCTTAAAGACCATCAGAGCCAATAGCCTCATTTTACAGATAAGACGATTTGGGACTCAGAGAATTGAAATAACTTACTCAACATCATGTAACCAGTGAGTGGCAGAGCCCAGCAGGCCACTAGTGCCCATGTCTCCCACTGTCTCTTCCAGTATTCTATCCACTGTACCACACTGCCTTGTGAATGAGCAAAATTAACAGTGCTATCACTAAAACTTTTAATTCCATTCAGTTAGATTTCCTTCTCAGAGCTCAAATAGAATACAACCCAACCCACACCAAAAAAAACAAAAAACAAAAAAACAAAAAACAGTGAGAGTCTTTCTTAGACAAGAATTAGGAGTAGAGTCCACTTCTGTATTCCTACATATGCTCTACTCAATGTGGAAAATCTCAGGTTCCTTGTTAGCATATTCTAGGCCATGGTTGACAATACCTTGGTCACATATATCTATCAAAAGTCTTCATACACAAGTTAAATTGAATGAACCCCAGAATGTAGTTATATATTTGTTCAGATGCAATTAATACCTTTTATACTTTCTTACATGTTAAGGGATCAGCAATGGTCCCAACAGGGGGACTTACCTAGTCTACTCTGTAGAAGGCATTATATAATAGTAGCACCATGGTTATCAAAGTGTGTTTGAGGCAATTTTGTTTAGCCCCAGACAGTATTCATCTCAAATTAGAACAGAGATTTCAAATTCATGCTTCATGATGTGGAAGACTATGAAATTAAATATTGAACATCAATGTTGTCCAACTTTCAGGGTTCTGAAGATAGTTTTGCACAAAAATCTATGACTATGATGTGCACTTCTAATTTCATATTTAAGGGAGAGATCAAGGAAGAAAAGAATTCAATTAAATATAATGGATTTGGTGCCTCTATTTTTTCCAAGGATATACAAATGTGTGTATAAACATATACATTTGCCACTATACCTAGATACACATATATACTGTACATCTATGCATATGTGTATATATACACATAGGATAGGGATTGGAACTGTGTTTTCACTGGTGTGAAACAGTGAAGTCACAATAAATAAACTCCTTCTACCCATGCAACTTGGTGCCTTCTTAGAATGTTGCTTAAAGCCATATCAAATTCAAAATGCGAGTGGGAAGTGTGAAGAACCATTAAATCATACATATGGCTCTCTAGAGGCTTCATATTTTCTTAGAAAGCCACTTATTAACCTTACTTGTGTTTGTTATTATTGTTGTTAAATGATTCTCTGTTACATTTTAATCTGGTTCAGGCCACAGGAGATGGTGTTGCAGGTCACATGTGGCCCAGGGGCTGTGTACTTGACATCTCTGGCTTAGACCCTGAAAGATAAAGTGACTTGCTCAATGTCACACAGGCAGTTTATGCAAGAAGCAGAACTTGAACTCAGGTCTTCCTTGCTCTGAAACCAGTTCTCTATTCATTAGACTGTACAAATTTCATACACGTATGTCTGAGACAGCATTGGGGCAGCTTTGTTCATGGAGAGAGCAAGACTTGAGTTCAAATCCAGACTCAGACAGTAACTAGCTCCTAACTCCCAGGATTTGGAAGCATAATAAAGGGAGATGATATTTGTAAACCATTTTGCAGTCTGAAAGTGCTATATGAATAGTAGCTATTATTATTTTCAGTGCACTCAGGAACAACTATATCAATTCTCATCCCTTTCCACTACTGCTCATCTCTTTATTAATCCTCTTTCTCCAGATTCAGAGGAAATCTAATGTGCTCTAGGGTTAGGATGTGCTCTAGGACAGTCTCAGAAATTACTCAAATTGCAGAAACTCTTTCTGCTTGACTTGATGCCCTCATAGAGTACGTTTTCCCTCCAGAGATAAGTTTCTCCTTTCTCAGTCTGGAACTTATAAGATCACACAAAATCATCATTTATGTCTAAATGATGTGTTCACATTATCATACCACGTAACATGTGGATAGATATTCAAGCAAGGTAATGAAGGCCAAGATGATGTTACAGTCAGTATCACTTCTTTCTCCCCAACTACACAATTCTTGGCATTTTTTTAAGAAAGGGATTGAGATTTAAACTCTTGGTGGAAATTCCCTCCGTCTTGTTCAGAGACCGGGGGGAAAAAACAGCCTGTTCACTAGACTTCACTCTCACCAGCTGCTGTAAATGCAAGTTCTATCTCAGCTCCAGTCCATTTCTGCCATGGGCCATATTTTCTTTTCTTGTGCTCTAGTCTTTGAGTTCCTCTTCTCACATCGCACTCATTCCTCTCTGTCTCCCCTGTCTGGCACTCTAAAACTTGGCTGGAAGTCCTTTCCTTAAGGCCACTGGCCCACAAAAACAAAGTACTCCTCAATGTCTGCAAACAATCTAAATCAAGGAATCTCTATCATCCTAGAAAAAAATTCTGCCTATTTCTCTGTGATCTTTGGTCTCTACAACCCGGGGTTACATATTTTAAATATGTATATGCATATTGTATATGTGCATGTATATGTAAATGTGCATCTATTTGTGTATAAGTATATACATATATCTTATGTATAGATATATGTATGACATGTGTAAAATATAGGTATAGATGGATATAAATGTAGAAGCTCTAGATAAATATAGATGATAGATATGGATAGATATAGATGTGAATATGGATATCTTTCCGAGGCTAGAATATCTTTCCATTTGTGCAGTTACTTATTCTTTCAATCCAATTAATAGTAGTTTTCCACTTCAGATTTTCCATTAGACAATAAAGTCTTTTTTTTTTTTTTTGCAATTACAAAAATATGGAAATGTGCTATAAACAGTTGTATTCTATGTCTGGTAGTCTCTAATCTCATCAGAAAAGGTAGCAGGGGGGCAATCACAGAAACTAAAGGCATATGCACTGCCTTTGAGCACTATGGATGTCAGACCAAGAAACCTGATGTTACTAATTTGGTACAATATTTGTATATTCTGCCAAGCTAGTAAAGATTTTTTTATAAAATTGTTTTAATAGAATTTTAACCACATCAACTCCATCCTTTGGATTCAAGTGGATGTCAGTCTGGTCCTGGGAGCTAAGTCTAAGGCCTGTTATGTCCCGGCCTGGAGTTTAATTTGGGGAAATTTCCAATATAAATCTTAGCCATTATGCTTCATGTATAGGTTTCTTTAAATGTGATTAATAGGCAGGAATATGCTGGTAAATATTTAACAACTAACTTTCTGAAAACACTTTTAAGTTTAGTCTGTATTATTAACATTTTCTTCACTACTTTCTTAAGTCTTGACAGTCAGCAAAACAATAACTCAAGCACTGATTTGTAGACTTCTGAGTTATAAATCTTCACACTGAAAATTTAACAATCAACTCTTATGAGTCAATTCAAGCTGGTTCCAGCCCACCCCTGGTAATAGGTTTCATAAGCCTCATGCAAGCATTTAATATAGCTATGCATATAGGTAGCATAACGTGGCTATCAGTAGAAAATGCAAAGGCCTCATAGTAGCTCATAAATAGATACAGAAACATATAAAACACTTAAATAGTCCATATGCTCCCTTGGAAGAGAGCCAAACTAGGAGTTGCCATCAGGGCCACCCTTTGACATTCTAGTGAGATTCTCTTCACCACAGGGCCCTACACAGTCTCCCCAAGACTCACAGAACCACTCTGTGGTTTGGCTTTCCCCCAGAAAGTAAACATACTTTGGGGACTACTGAACAAATAGTCCCCTTTCCAGCAGCCTTGAACTGTTTGAATAATTCACCATAATAGTTAGGGGAAGGGGAAGGAGTGGCATTTTCCAGATCACTTGTCCATCATATAATGGTTTTGGTCCCTAAGAATGCTGCTTAGAGTGATTCTCTTTCCCCAGAAAATGGTTGTTAATGAAGTCTCTCTCTAGAAGACCACAGTTCTGTCTTATTGACCTTTTGACCTTTCCAACTTTGGGTCACCTATTAGGCAATTGCCGAGGCCGATGTTGCTTCAAAAATCTCCCTTCTCTTGTTAGGAGAGTTTACTTCAAGAACATTCTACTTGGGAATTCAGAATCTCTTCTTATTTACACAGAAGGTTGAGGTTTACTCTTCATGAACTACCATTTTGGATTACATGGGCAAGCACCTCTCTGCTTCTTCAGAAACTCTGTTAATGCCTCAGTTCCTGTCATCTTTTGGGTTAGTAAAATGTGTTCTCAGGAACAATAATCTCTGATTTACGCTCAAAAGTTGTGAGCAAGTGTACTTAATTCTCATGTGCTCTTGCCCCAAAGCTGCCATTACTGACTCCTAGGGGAACAGACTATAAATAGACACAGACATTTTTCTCTCCACTCCCAACCCCCAGGACTTGGCCACCTCTACTACACATTGGTTTGATTTTTGAGCAGGAGGAAAAAAAATGTAAAAAGGACCAACCTGGTATCTCAACTTGATTTCATATACCATGGCAAAAGATGCCTCCAAAAGATGAGTCCTACTCAGTTAATAATTTTGGAAACAGCCCTAGTTACTTAAAAAAATGAACAAGAGCTGTCTGTGTCTTCTAAACAAGGCACCAATGAATATGGTACAATGTATTCCTCCATGGGGAAGACCCCATCAGATGTCTTCAGAAAAAGAGGCACACCTATTAGCTCATCAGATTGATCAATGAGGTCATCCCATGGATCAAGGGCTTACCAGATTAAAGACATCCCCTTACCTGAAGATTAAAAATTTTACTAGTTATTTAATGAAGGAAAGATGATGAAGGAGATGTGATAGATGCCTTCACACTGCAGGGAACTGAGATGTAGCTTACTATATAAGAAGGCAAAAAGAGAATTGGGGCTATATGTACACAGAAAATTCATTCTCTGTGGCCCTTACCTAAAACTATGCAGGTTTAATAAAATACTTCAATAAATCCAGGTTTTTCCTATACTACCTTAAAGCCCTTTGTGGCCATTGCAGAAAAATAGATCTAAGATCAGCCTCATACCATTTCCTACCTAATTGTTCTTCATATGCGAAGGTCAGTGTCCCCTTTCTCTTTTTGAAGCTTTTAGAACAAATAATATATAACCAAGATTGCTTCCATGAAGGCAAAGCACCTGGATGGTGTCTGTCCATTTGTTTACCATAGTGGAGGCAGTGATTAGAGCCTCATGGTTGTGTGTACAAGGGTAAGAGTCTCCTTTCCCTCTAGAAGGCTAGAGAATTAGGTTGACAGTAGAGATTTCCCAGTAAGCATCCACACACTTCATGCCATTTGGATGCTCACACAAAGTAGAAGCCATCTGATCATGTTTACAGTCAAAATAGCAAGGAAGACATGTCAGAAAATTGTTAATTACAAGGAAACACAATTAGCCCAAATTAAAAACATGAGAAAAGTAAATAGTGCTTAAATGAAAGTCGATGGCCTGTGCTTTCTTTTGCAATGGCTGTCGATTGATGAAGACAGCCAGTTGGAGAACAAGGCTCTCACTGTGCTGTTTGTTTTTGGTTACTATAGCACTAAAATGATCATCCTTTCATAAAGGTTTCTCAGTCAAGGGCTTATAAATACTGTCTATATTCATTGGGCTGTTGTTTTTTTACATCTCTTGCAAAAAGAATTAATAGCTACCAAACATTAGACCTCTGATAAATGAGAAGAAAATAAATTATTTTAAAGAAACTTAGCTTGATTTATTTTTTTAAATTAACCATAATTTTCATGCCCAATTGTATCAAATTGTTCAAGCATACTCTTTGCTTTAGCCCAGATATAATAGATGCATTCAGTTTAGATTAAAAATTTACATTTTAAATTCATATCTCATGATGTGGAGGGAGACCACCAAACCAAATGCTTGGCAGGGATCCTAGAGGTACCAATTTTAGTATGAATTCAGATTCCTTATTCAGGATGGATGAGGAGTTACATTCTGCAGGGATTTAGCCTTCATGAGGTTTATGGCACAAAGCCTTCAAATTATAATTTCAGTTATGTATGGCCAACATTTGTACAAATATTAGGCCAAGAAGTGGACTTAAGAATTAATTAAGAAAGACAGTCACGACTCCATTACTGAAATCAATAATTGGCAAGTATTTATCAAATAATTGAAGATAAAAGGATGAAAAAGTAAACAGTTATTTCTCTCAAGAAGCATATATTCAACAACTTATGATGAAAGTGACTCAGAGCTCATGAAAATAGAGCTAGAAGGAATCGCAGTCATCTAATTGAACCTTTCTTTTGATAGATGAAGAACTTGAGGCCCAGGTGACTGGTGACTTACCCAAAGTCACACAGAAATCATTAGCGCTTAAGTTTGAACCCAAATCTTCTGACTCCTGAACCAGAGTCTTTTCACTGTACTATGCCACACCACAAAGTGTGTGAATGCTGAAGTTTTATCCTATCAGCCTGAAAAGATTTCAAGCACGAGTCCTAGAATAGACCATATATCTGTCATCTAAGGACCAGCCTTTCTATCTTTGGAAAGGCTCATAAAAATCAAGGACGATTTTTTTTTTGGTCACAAATATTAAACTATAGTTGTATTAAGACTTATGTAGAAAGGCTGCATTCTGCATCAGTGAAGGCCATACCATCTAGCTTTGAAAGAAAAGAATAATCACCACCAAAACCAACAGCCCACCAATTTCTACTGATGGCCAGGTAAGCCTAAGGGTCACAGGAACCAAACTCCACCCACAGGTCACCTTACCCACTTCAAACCCCAAACTCCATACCCATGCCATCACCCAGGGAAGAAATCCCTATGGAGAAGGGGCCCACGATCCTTGGCAAAACAAATGTTGACTGCTGATCAACTGTCACTTTTAGGCAACTGGTAATTGAAAGTGGTAGATATAGCACCTGCTTCCTTAGCATCCATAACTACTGAAGACCCCAAAAAGAAAGTTTTCATCACCAAAATCAATGGTACCATGAAACTGATATAGTTTTATTAATGGAAGTGATACTAAAAATACGTTTTTTTTTGTTTTGTCCTAGTGTGCCTTGACACTGTACCCTAAGAACCACTAGACTTTCCATTGGATTTTCAGTTAGAATCTTCTAGGTGTTACCTCTTTAATTAGAACATGAGTTCCTTGATATCAGGGACTATCTTACAACCTTATTTGTATCCCCAGAACTTAGCATGGAATTTTTCATATGGTTAAGTTGTTAATATTTTTTCATTAATTTATCATTGGATTTAAAGTAATAATATTAAATTCCATAGACATACATGGAGGGGAGAGAAAATAAGCATTTATTAAGTTACTTACCATGTGCTAAGCACTTTAGAAATATTCTATTACAGCATTCTCACAGCAACATCATGTGATAGGTGCTTTTATTATCCCTATTTCATAGTAAAGAAAACTGTAAAATTATATTTACAAAAAACTGTAAATAGAGTCTATAGGATTTGCCCAAAACCATCTAGCTAGTAAGTATGTGAAGCTGGAGTTAAACTCAGGTTTCCTGACTCCAGGTCCAGCACTCTGTTCAATGAGCCACAGTCATTTGGTGGTTGTGTACAATTTGTTGGCTGAAGAACATTCAGAATTGATTTTAGTTCACTAGCTAAAGAGGAATTCACATTTCCCAAAAGAAGAGAAGCCTCTGGGATAGCTGGCGCAAGGAAATGAAGGAGGCATTTGGAGCTCAGAGCTACATCTATAAGACACTGAACCTACTGTTTCAATCAAATAACATGTTAAGTTATTGTTATTAATAATGTGATTTCACAGAATCATGAAATGTCAGAGCAGGAAAGAACCTTAAAGATCTCCTAGTCCAAGCCCCTCATTCCAGAGGTAAAGAAATTTGAGGCCCAGACAGGTAACATACTTGACCAGGTCACCCAGTATGTTTGTTGGCTTTTTTGCCCTTTTTTAAAGGAATAATACTAGAAATGTTTAAAGGTGCCAAGTTATGAAAAACTTTAAATGCCAAATGGAAGACTTTATATTTGATCCTGAAGGTAACTGGCAGCTCACTGAGCAGAAGTTTAACATGGTCAGTCCTGGCTTTAGAAAAAGCACCTTAGTAGCTAAGTGGAGGATAGGTTTGAATAAAAAGGAGCTTAAGGCAAGGACACCAACCAATTAGAAGTCTTTTATAATAGTTTAGCAAAGAGATGATGAAGGCCTTAATTAGAGTTGTGACTGGGTAAGTAGAGAGAAGGGGGCATATACAAGAGATTGTAAAAGTAAAAAGAACAAGATTTGACAATTGGTTGACATCCTTGACCTAATAAGAAAGTAAATGATCAGTTATTGAAAACAATCAGCTTGAGAAAATAGTTGAACTTACACTCTCTAAGACAATCAGTGAGGAAATAACTATCAATATCCTTTCCACCCTTCTACTATCATTAAGTGGAAATGAGTTTTAATTTCTGAAATTATTGGTCTCAGTAAAAGCCTAAGTAAGCTTATTTGTTCATTTTTTTTTAAGGTGGGCTAACATTACCATAACTTTTAAAATTAAACAATGACTCTACATATATTTCATATATATTTAGCTAATTTTATTTTTGAATAAGAGGTGATATTTTGTTTCAGGGGTTTGTTTGTGTGGTTTGTTTTTGTAGAGCAATGAAAGCACCATGCCTCTCTCTCCTCCCACTGCAACTATACCCATGTTGCTCCCTGCTTCACCCCTATCACCACCTGGAAACTATTTGGGATCCATTTTAGCAACTGTGTTCCCACCCACTTGAAACCCAGGAGGAGCTGACTACACCACCAAAATATCATTCAATAAATTTAGCTTCAGATTCTCAAGTTTTGAGCATTTTCTTGTGTCATTAATCTACCACAAAGATATTTATTTAGAAAGTAGTCACTTAAATTAAGGGAAAGAACAGAAGAGCTTAATCACCTTTCTATGACCTGAAACTGCCAGTTCAAAGAACTTATTAGTGGTTATACCAAAAACAATTACAAACTCAATTCTATGTTAGTTATCAGCTGAGTAGGCTGGTTTTATAAATATACTATGAGTGGTTAAAGAAGAACTGGAAGGATGGAAGTGAGTAGATGAGCTAAGGTGATAAGTGCTAAGGGTGGGTAGAAGAATGCTCAGAAAAATTCAAGCCTGTTAGAGTATATGTGGATATATATATATATATATATATATGCATGTGTGTCTATGCATGTATATGTTCATATACACAGATACATATATGTGGGGTTGTGTGTGCTAAAATGATAATAAATGTTACTAATTGATGGTCAAAAGGAATATACTTAAGCAATATCCTTTAGGGAAGTTATTTTAAAAAAGCATTCTTTACAGACTAAAATCATCATGTTTGAATGACACTCATATTCACATAGGAAGTGTCTGGCATATCCACCTTGTCTACCATGCTCGTTGCTATTACCTGCGGACCAACCACCATTCACTGGTTGGCTTGGGCACATCAGCATTTCCCATGAACAATCAGAGCAAGCCATGAAAGAAATAAGGATCCTCATGGAGGTGATAAGTTTTCTTCTCATTGGAGGTCTTCAAGCAGAGGCCACGTGACCACTTGTTGAGTGTATTAGAGGAGATACTTATTCACATGTGGCTTAGATAAGATGACCCTTCCAACTCTGAAATTCAGTGATTCTGGTCTTTTGAATTGTCTGCTACTTGTCACGGAATTTAAGGCTTCACTTGGGCAGGGAAAAGGAGATGGTGATGAATAATGTTTGACATTCATGCTCCTATCAGAGAAAATATGTAGGTTTTGTTGTGTAGGGAATTGGGAAGAATATAAAATTACCTCTCTATATCCATACTCATTTTCTTGGGTAAACTGTGACTTGAGGCCAAGTATCCAAAATTAGAGTAGAGCCCCCAGGGTGTAATTCACTAGCAAAGCTGTAAGCTTTTTGTTGGTTTGTTTGTTTTGGTCAGGACCCCAAGGAATAAATTCTAATCACAACAGACAGCAGCATGTACATGATATTTCCCTATGGTCAATACGGCCCCTGCATATTTAAGCACCTCAGCATACTTAGTGATGTGTAGGACCATACCCAATGGATCCAGAATCAAAATTAGTCCCTTGAGAGCATGTGATTTTCCTTAGTGTCTTTGCTACACTCCAATTAATGTTAATGGCACTTTGGTGAACACATTAACACAAGAATACAACCCCAAGTGTGCATTTGTAAAGACTTTTTTTTCTCCAAAGGAAGACTTTTAAAATTATATAAATTTTCTATGCATAAAAAGACATTAAGTGTAATCATAATTGCTAATTTGGCATCATTTTCTCCCAATGGTTAAAGAATTATTGCTTCTGGCAATCAGTCTAGCTAGACTAAAATATCGACCTCTGGTCCAGTAGTGCCACAACACTAATTATGTATAATTTCTAAGTCTTCCGTCACTTCTTTTGGAATTCATAAAGGATTTCAAGCATGTTTTGAAATCTGAAACAATTTTAAATTCATGGAGATTTTTAAAAAGCTATTTTAACTCCATGACTTGCCCTGTAGTATATCTTGATTCAAATATATCAACTCTTTCAATCAAAAGCTCTATTTATTTGATGAAAATGAGCTATTCGCATATTTAAATGATTTTCAGTAACTCCATAAGGGCAACATCTGGCTTTTTACATCAAAAGGCATAATGTGGCATTCATAGCAGTGTATAAATAATATATACTTTAGATCAGATGAATTCCTTGTCTGAGAAGTTTTTATTCTGCCACCTACAGTGAATATCTAATCTTGGAATGTTAATTGAATATTTTCTAAGCATTAGTAAGTAAATCCCTACTAATAAATGAAGAGTTTATAGTCAGTACCACAATTCAGGTTTCCAAATTCATTTATGTTTGAAATTCTAAGGTTATCTTTTAATTTAAATTGGGGAAAGGAAATGGATCTGTGATTTCATTGGTATAAAGGACTAGGTAAGAAAACTCTCTTTACCCATGCAGGTCAGTATCTTCTTGGCAACTTAAAGTCTTAGAGTGTTACCTATAGCACTAAGAGGTCCAATTACTAGTCCAGGGTCACGCAGTCAATATTTAACAGAGGCAAAACTTAAACTCAGGTCTTCCTAACTCTCTGAAACCAGGTTACAGCTTCAAGAATTTAAGAGCATAAGGCTGAGAGGCCACGTAACCCAATCCCCTCACTTCACAGATGAGAAAACAGAAGCGCAGAGAGAAGTGACTTGTCCAAAGTCACATAATAATGAAGTAGCAAAGGTGGGATTTGAACACTGGCCTTTTGACACCAAATCTAGTACTCTTTCTAAAGCTTCCATCTTTATTAAGCTGTCATTGTTGTTGTTCAGTAGGTTTAGTACTGTCTAACTCTTTGGGACCCCAAAGGTTTTCTTGGCAAAGATACTAGAGTGGTTTGCCATTTCCTTCTCCACCTCATTTTACAGATGAGGAAACTGAGGCAAACAGTGACTTACACAGCATCATACAGCTAGTAAATATCTGAGGCCAGAGTTAAACTCAGGAAGGTGAGTCTTCCTGACTCCAGCACTCTATCCACTGTACCACCTAAATGCCCAAGCTTTTTTATTATTAAACTAGTGAGTATAATAGTTTTATAATAAATGAGATTCTTTCAGCAGCCTTCCTGGAGAGTAAAATCAGCCTTAAATGCATTGAGCAGCTCACTAAATGATCTCTTAATGAACTGAACAAAGTGTCCATGTTATGCCTAGGAATAGCTAAGTCCCCCCAAGAGAATCTTGCTCAACAAGTTCTGATGGAATGTCATTTATTTACTAATGATTACTTCTTTCCTATCTGAGCATTCCTTCTGTGTGGAATAGCCATAACTCTGTTCCATTGTGAAAGGGGATGAATTCAAGCAATTTTGAGGGGGTGTATATGTTCGTATATTTCCATTAGTTATATTAGTCATAAATCTGACAGCCCAAAATTATGCCAACTGATTTTACTGGAAGGCGGAGGGAGGACTGAAGAGTTCATATGACCCTATAAAATCTACCTTAAAACCAACATTTCTTGAAATACACAAACTGAAACTACCTCCCAGAACATTGTTTGATTTTTTTTCCAGTTACTCTCAGCCTAACCCTTTGAAGATGAGCAGGGATCTTCTTTATTTCACTAAAGAGTGAGTTTAACAGATTACAGAAGGGAAGGAGAAATAGTATAACTCAATTCAATCCCAAAGAGACAGGAGACTTGGTAAAATACTAGTGGCCTAGATCTACAAAAGCTGGTATTTGCTTTGCCAACTGCCCCACACTACTACCCTCTCAGTCCTGAGCTATCTAGAGAAGGATGGGGAGCTCAAGAGGATATGGGCCTCCTTCACTCTCAGGTTCTATTTTTTTGAAGGGAGGGCATGTCTTCTTACAGTTAGCTGTTCTGTAATTGTATCCTTCTCTTTCCCTCCTCTATACATTCCCAAGGACTATCTGACTGTTTTTCATTCTATTGGTAGGGAGCTAAAAATCTGAGCACACATTGGTAGGACTATACTTAGATACCCAATCTATTCATTGATAATAAATCATTTCTCTTGCATGGGTGTCTTTATAAGGGCATATTTTGTGTCTTTTCTGAAACAAAATGAGAAGAATTTTTTTTCTATTCTTTGTAGAAGAGTTTGCTTTATCTTTTGTTTTTGATAAATCTCCTGCAAATCAATGAAAAGCAACATAAAAATCAGGATGTGACACCCAATCATCCTCAGCAGATCTTGCCTTTGTTTTCCTTGTCTTTAAAAACAAAAGCCAGGATACACACACCGATGGGAATAGTGACCACTTGGGGAGTGTCAGCAAGGCTGAAAGAATGGTCTTTTGTTAAGAGTTATCCTTTTTTTGTTGGTGGTATCTTACAGGCTAGTCTAGAATATTACTTCCTTCTTCTGTTCCTTATCTGTGGGCAAAATAATCCTTTAGAAAAGTGAAGGATAGCTTGACTTCTCATTTATCTATGTTCTGGGTCCACTGCCACCAGACTGTTGAAAAGCAGGGTGAAGAGTCAGTCAGAGAGGACTGTTATTTTTAAGCTAGCTGTCTGACTGGTTTTGTTTGGGGAGTATAGACTTTCTTTCTCTTAAGTGAACAAACTATTTTCTTTTTGTCCGGCTCAGCCTGTGGAATGATGAGGGCCCCAGAAAAGTAAATTAGCCTCTGATGGCTGTGGTAACAGAGAAGCTGGAAAGTCAACGAAGATGTTAAAATAACCCTGTCCTCCTAACTATCACTATGGGTATCCATGCCAAGTGTTCATGACAGGAGTAATAAAGGGAGCTGTAGTGAATAAGATTGCAATTAGATTCAACTAAATCAAGGAGAAAACTGGCCTAGATCTTGAAAAACCATAGTGAACATGACCATGACACCAACCTCATTTGGCCTTTGCTTGAAAACATTAATAAGAAGTATTATGTGTCTACATGTGCACCATTTAACTCTATGAAGAAAAGAGGGGGGTAGTTTCTATGTCCTTTAGCCTTTTCCTGAAGGTAATGTATGTCTATGCAACATCATTTAAAAAATATTTTCACTCCCACTAGACTTCAAAACAATGTGGTACATTGACACAAATATAGTTGATATAATTAGATGTGTAAAAATATCAGAAATTTCAAGACACAATTCTGGGAACCTTCACTGTCACTACAGACAGTAGAAGTTGAGTAGGAGTGCCCAAGAGGAAAAAATGACCCTTCCTCTCAATCTTACCTTAAACATTTTCTCTTTTCCTGGACTGGGAAAGAAAAGCAAAGATAAAGAATACACATACAAAAATGACAGGAATAGAGCCAAATGATACCTCCTGTCTTTAAAAAAAAGTACTTAAAAATCATCACCTCAAAAGAAGAGAACTAGAACAGTGATATTTCATTCACTGGTATTCTTTAAACACCAACTTGCACTAAAATCAGGTCTTTCTTCTTAAGAGATCAGAGTGCTTTCAAAGCAATTATTTAGTTTGTATTTGCAATACCCTCCTGAAGTAAGAATAAAGAGGCTTAAACAAAAATTGGACTCTCAGAGAGTCAGGCCATTTTTTTCCTTGAGAGAATGATACCTTAGCCTAGCATTTTATCAACAGCAAAACATGTATATCTCCTTGTCAGTAATTCTAGCATTCAAAGAACATTTATTTAGTGCTCACTCTGTGCAGATCACCAAGCTACATAAGACTCTGTGTCTGCCCTCACAGAACTTAGAGTCTCAAAGGGGACTAAGACGCCAACAAAGGTAACTGTGATAAACTTTAATTAATAATAACAGTAACAATAAGAATAGGTAATATTTCTATAGCACTTACTGTGTGCCAGGTACTGTTCTAAGTGCTTTACAAGTCTTATTCCATTTGATTCTCACAACAACCCTGGGAGGTAGATGTTGTTATTATCCTTATTTTACAGATGAAGAAAATGAGGCAAACAGAGGTTAAGGGATTGCCCAGGATCACACAGCTAATACCTGAGGCTGAATTTTAACTCAGGTGTTCCTGACTGCAGGTCCAGCCCTCTATTCACTGTACCATGTAACCATCCCATGGACCATGCCTGCTGGAGTGCATTAGCAGTATACCTGTAGATAAAGCCCTTTGATTAGCAGACAAAGGGGCATCTACCAACCATAATGATGAGCGATCTTTCTGTGTCTCAGTTTTACTTTCCATATAATAAAGATGTTAATATACATCAGATCTGTGCAACTTGGCAGTAGGTAGGGGCCAAAATTAAAATAGGCTAAATTTTTTCAGGCCACAGATAGGTTTTTAGAGGCTCACTTGCCAAGTAAAAGCATAATTAATGATTAAACTATTTTACAGATAAACCATATTTTTTTAAAAAGGGATATTTAAATTAATATCAATTCATTACACTTATTATTTAAGATTTTTATTCATCATGAAATCGCTCCTCTCAGACTAGAGACAGACTTATGATGGTCAGTTGCTGCGGGTTATGTGACAAACAGGAGAGAGTGCACAGTGGCAACCCACCTGCCAAGTTACATGATGGGCACAATAGTGACTAGTGGAAGGTGGGTTACGTGGAGCAAGGACAAAGCACCTGTTACATCTTTACTTTCTTTTACATCCTTTACATTTTTTGCGGGCTGCCTGAAATCCTTTGGTGGGTCACAAGTAGCCTGTAGGCTATATGCTATGCAAGCAGATACATCTATCTTTAAGAGACACTGAGAGAGATTTATGTAGTGAGAAAATATCAATGAGAACATTTGTTAGCCTGCATGTATAATGGACTGAAAGGGATACCAGTTCTGAATGTGGCTCTTCAGACATATTTAAAGCATAATTCAAGAAGATCAAGCAAAAGGCTAGGTGACCATTTCTTCTTAAAAAGAGAAAGTAAAACTAAAGTTGGTATTCCTGTGTTTGAGAAAGGATTATTCAATAATTAATAAACATTTTACTATATATAAATATGTGACTGCTATTAATAAATCCTTCAGCAATCCTTCGTGTGTATATATGTATGTATATACACACATTATTTAATGAAGAGAAAAAAAGAAGCAAAAACTGATGGAAGTTAGAAAAACATCTTAGCCAAAGTGTATCCTTTCTCAAGAGTGATAAGCATTGAGGCTAAAGTATTCTGCTAAATGCCTGCAGTGTGGTCACTTAGGCCAAAAGATCCTTGAAAGCATTAACTTTTCTTTAGTCTTGATCTGATATTCATAAATGAGAGCAACACTCTTTCCAAAATTGAAGCTTTGTTGAAAAAAAAAACAAAAAGAATGTCAGTTGAAGTTGTTCTATTAATATGGATAGTGTGTTTGGGGAGATGAGTTTCTACATTCATATATTTAAAGAGATTTGAACTGGGTCTGTTTCAATTGGTCATTAAAAATAAATAGGGATGGAAAATAAAATCAAAAATATGAAAAAGAAATGGCACATGAATTTCAACCATAAGCTGTATGATTCTGTTTCCAAGAAGCAATTTTCTTTCAAGTGATCATTGGAAAATATATATACATATGTATGTATGTGTATATATGTATGTTTGTATGTATGTGTATATGTGCATATGTGTGTGCATGCATGTGTATCTACTGGATTCCCTTCCTTTCTTCAAGGCCCAGTTGAGAGACAATTTCCTCTGTAAAGTTTTTCCTGATTTCCAGGTTTCATCCCCCCAACTTAGAATGTTCTCTACTTCTTTAAATTGATACAATAATCAGTCAAAAAGCTTTCATTAGGTGTCCACTACATGCCAATGTAGCATAGAGGCATTGTGGGATAGCAGAACTAAAAACCACCTTAGAACTAGGAAGATCTGAGTTCAAGTTCTGCCTCTCTGACACATGCTGGTTGCATGACTCTGGCCAAGTGATTTAACCTTTCATTGTGCCGGGTAATTCTCTAAGGTTTTAAATTGCAGAGTAGGCTTGGATCTGAATTGGTAGAGCAGATTTCCTTATGTAGGAGTTCCTTATATCAATTAAATCCCAGATTTGATTCCTATTCCTACTATGTGCTAGACATTATGTTAGGAACTGGTGATACAAATGCAAAGTATGAATTTCTATTCTCTAAGAGACTGGAACTCTCTTTTGCTTTTAGAATTCTTCCTTGTATCATAGTTATGTAAAGGCCTTCCCCTATCTTTAACCCAGATCTGATGAGATAAAGGTTCTAGCACTAACAGTCCTCCACCCCTACCTGCTTCCTTTGCACCATTTCTTCCTTTTACATCCCATTTGTATGAGATAATTGCTGCTTTTTAACCTTTTTCTTCCCAATTTTGTGTTTTTAGAATCATACTCAACTCAGCTCCAACCTTTCTTTCAAACTACCCTAGTGATGATGACAGTCTTAAGAATACTGATAACATTTTCATATGTAAGAAGTAAATAATTTGACCTTAATGAATTCCTTACAATTAGTCTTTGAGGTTTTCAGTATGATTCTTCTGGATCTTATATATCTTGTCCCCTCATGAGGAACCAAGTTGGGTTTTGTATCCATTCGCAGCACATATGCCAATCCTTCAGACATAGTAGGAGCTTAAAAAATACTGGTTTATTGAAATCCAAAACTTTTCATCTAGGATAACCTAAAAAGTCACCTCCCATAGGTATCCTAACAAAATCCTTCCAAGGAGTTTGTGTTTCTAAGAAGGATGTGTTTCTTAAACTAACAAAATATTTGCTGTATTACACCTTTTGTAATCCTTACGGAAAATAGCCAGCAAAGGTCTCAATAATGAAGGTATAAAAAAACAAGTAACAAAAAAGATAGATGTGAATAGTGACAAATATTCTCTTACATAAACTATTTTCTAAGATTGGGTTGACTGTTTGCTTAGAGTCTACTCCAATCTGAATGAAATAATCCAACATTGTAAAAATTTTAGTTTTTTTTTTAATGGAGGAATATGTACAGTCAATATGAGTCAAATGAGAAGGAGCATTTTTGCTCAGATCATCCAATACACCTCTTCTACAAGGACCTAGGAAACATAGCAGACTGAATTCTAATAGGAAAATCCAAGAAAAAAAATCACCACAAGTTATTTTTCCAGCCCAGGGAGGTTTGGGGATTCATACATAGAGGTCTGAAGAAATTGGGGATGAGAACCAGTCAGCTAAGAAGCATGAAGCAGCAGTGTCAGAGAGCATTCCAGTACCCAAGGATGAGAAGAGTGCCAAGACAGAGAACCAGGGCAAGAAGCACCCTGGCAGAAAGATATCCCAGGGGATCCCTGACCTTGAGGTGAGAATCAGAATGGGTGCTATCGTGCATCTCTATTACTTATTGCCCTGTTCTGGGTCCTAAATCCAGAGTAGAAAGAGCAGTCACGAGTGAATGTGGTCCCTAACTGTGTACTGAGCAAAGAAAAAATTCCAGAAACATAGCTGTGTGGCTCTTCTTCCCGGAGCATAGCAGTGACTCAATTCTAGCCTTTCACCCAACATGTAAACCTGCAGTGGAACAACCAGGGCAGGAGTCCCAGACCAAAGGAAAGCCAGAAATTCAGTCATTCTGAGTCTGTGAACCTCCCAGCAGGCTAATAGTGACTAAGTCCAGCAGCAATGTACTCAAACTCAACCAAAGGAAGCCAATAGGCCCAAACTAGGGTGAAGAACTTGAAGACCTCAGACTAGGAGGGCAATGAAAAGAATTCTCCTTGGATTATAAAGACTTGGGAACACTAAAAACTTTCAAGTTTCATACTGAGCTGCAAAACCACCTGAGAGACATAAAAGGACATAAGCTCAGGCCAGAAATCCTCTCTGTGACCCGAGAAGAGCACAGATAAAGTCCAAAGTCAAGAAGTAGGCTGAAAAAATAAGTAAATTACAAAGAATTTGACCATAAAGAATTACTGTAAGGGGCAGCTAGGTAGCACAATAGATAGAGCACCGGCTCTGTAGTCAGGAGGACCTGACTTCAAATCCGGACTCAGACACATAACACTTACTAGCTGTGTGACCCTGGGCAAGTCACTTAACCCCATTGCCTAGCCAAAAAAAAAAAAAGAGTTACTACAGTGACAGGGAAGCTCAAGATACAAACACAGAAGAGAATGACTTAGAAAAATATCTACAAGCAAAGCCTCAAAGAAAAATGAAGATTGGACATAAGTCCAGCAAAAATTCCTAGAATAGTTAAAGAGTTTTGTTTTTAAGAGCAAAAGAAAGAAAGGAAGGAAGGAAGGAAGGAAGGAAGGAAGGAAGGAAGGAAGGAAG
>NW_020954590.1:91462493-91464631 GCF_900497805.2 Vombatus ursinus
AAGGAAGGAAGGAAGGAAGGAAGGAAGGAAGGAAGGAAGGAAGGAAGGAAGAAAGGAACAAAGAAAGGAACAAAGAAAGAAAAAGAAAGAAAGAAAGAAAGAAAGAAAGAAAGAAAGAAAGAAAGAAAGAAAGAAAGAAAGAAAGAAAGAAAGAAACCAAATGACAGCCATAAGGATTGGGGGGAGATACAAAAAAAGAGTTAATATCTTGGTGAAAGAAATACAAAACATTGCTGAAGAAAATAAATCTTTAAAAATTAGAGTTAGCCGAATGGAAGGTTAAGACTCTATGAGACATCAAGAAACAATAAAACAGTGTCAAAAGACTGGGGAAAAAAAGCGAATATCTCATAGGAAAAACAACTCACCTGGAAAAAAGATCAAGAAGAGATACTTTAAGAATGATTGGACTACCCAAAAGCCATGAACAACAACAATAAAAAATAGTCTTTGACTCATATTCAAGAAATCATAAAAGAAAACCTGCCAGATATCTTAGAACTAAAAAGCAAATTAAATATTTAAGGAATCTACCAGTTTTCTCCTGAAATAAACTCTAAAATGAAAACTCTTAGGAATGTAACAGCCAAAATCCAGAGGTGCCAAGGCAAGGAAAAAAATAATGCAAGCTGTCAGAAAAAAGACTAAAGTATCTGAGAGTTATAATCAGGCTCACACAAGATTTTAATAGTAACTACTATAAAGACATAGAGAGCTTAGAATATGATATTCCATAAGGCAAAGGATATAGACTTACAACCAAGAATAAACTATTCAGCAAAACAGTGTAATACTACAGAAAGAAGTGGACCTTTAATAAAAATAGATGACTTTCAATCATTACTAATAAAAACGACCAGAGCTGAGTACAAAATTTGATATATGAACACATTGGTCAAGAGAAACATAGAGGAATGGAGCCAAGATGGTGGAGGGAAGCAGTGACTGTCTTGAGCTCTCTCCCAAAGCCCTCCAAATACCTAAAAAAATGTCTCTAAACAAATTCTAAAGCAGCAGAACCCACAAAAAGGCAGAGTGAAACAAATTTCCAGCCAAAGACAGCCTGGATGGTTGAACAGAAAGGTATATCGCGCCAGGTGGGGAGAGGAGCATAGTTTGGCGTGGGCACACAGGCCACAGCAACCCTGGAGCAGGCCTCAGAGGACTAAATCTCAGGCAGCTGTGGCAGTTTCAAGACTTCTCAACCCATGAATGCCAAAGACAACTTAGAAGGTCAGTGGGAAAAGTCTGTGACTATGGTGAGAGGTGCTAGGTCTCAGCCGCAAGTCTCGAGGTGGCCCAGGGCCGCAGCTTTTTCCTGAGCTTCCCATCCACAGACTGAGGGGGAATTGAGTGGCTGATTAGAGAAGGATTGCAGGGATCTCTTTGCCAGTGCTGAGGCAGGAATCTCTTGCTTTACCAGTGCTTGGATCTGGGTCACAATTCTGAGGCACTGTCCTGGGGTGAGGAGGAGCGCTGGTGGGGTGGAGCTTGTTGTGGTGGTGGAGAGGAAACACCTCGCCCCTTATCATAGCACCTTGGAAGAACTAAAAATTTACAGGTCCCTAGAAGTACCTCTGAAAACAGCTGTACAAACCCCCAAAGCTTGGGACAGTACACTATTCACATTGGAAGCAGACTTTTACCTTAACAAAGAGTTTAAAACTCAAGTAATTGGCCAGGATAATGAGTAAGCAGTGCAAAAAGAGTCAGACTATATTATCTTACTTTGGTGACAAAGAAGATCAAAACGTACAACCAGAAGAAGACAACAAAGTCAAAGCTCCTACATCCAAAGCCTCCAAGAAAAATATGAATCAGTCCCAGGCCTTAGAAGAGCTCAAAAGGGATTTTGAGAAGCAAGTAAGAGAAGCAGAGGAAAAACTGAGAGTGATGCAAGAAAATCATGAAAAACAATCATGAAAATCATGAAAATCATGAAAAACAACAGTTTGCTAAAGGAGACCCAAAAAAATACTGAAGAAAATAACACCTTAAAAAATAGCCTAACCCAAATGACAAAAGAGGTCCAAAAAGCCAATGAGGAGAAAAATGCCCTAAAAAGCAAAATTGGCCAAGGGGAAAAGGAAGTCCAAAAGATTACTGAAGAAAATACTTCCTTAAAAATTAGAATAGAG
>NW_020954590.1:91464641-91474430 GCF_900497805.2 Vombatus ursinus
GGAAGAGTCTATACAATGGAGGGGACAACTGTGGAGCAATACTTGTACCTCTCATTTGAACTGGGCAAAGTAGTTAAAATACACATACAGAGTTGAGTATAGAAATTTATCTTACCCAACATGGAAGTATGAGGGAAAGGAGTTAAGGAAAAGGGGAAAAGAAGGGTAGATTAAGGGAAGCAGTAGTCAGAAGTAAAGCAGAAAGTTAAAGAAGAAATGCATGAAAAAAGAGAAAGATAAGTACTAGAATAGGATATTAATAATCATAACTGTGAATGTGAATGAGACGAATTCCCACATAAAACAAAAAAAATATAGTGGATGGGAATAGAAACCAGAATCCTATAATATTGACAACATTGAGGCAGCATACCAAAATTTGTGGGAGGGAGCCAAAGCAGAGCTTGAGGGAAAATTATATCTCTAAATGTTTGCATCAAAGAAAGACAGAGTTAATCAACAAACTGGGCATGCAACAGCAACAACAAAATACATAGAATATCAACAAATTTAAAATTTCCAATCAAACATCAAAATGGAAATCTTCAAAACAAACAGAGACTAACAAAACTAAGAGTTTAAAAGGAACCTTTAAACTAATAAATAAAACTAGGATCAGAAAAATAACAAATTAATGGATAAGCCATTAGCTTATTTTGATTTTTTTAAAGAAGGAAAATTACCAGTATCAAAAATGAAAAAAGGTGAATTCACAATCAATGAAGAAGAAAGAAAAGCAATTATTAGCAATCATTTCACTCAACTATAGGCAAATAAAGCTGATAATATAAATTAAATAGATTAATATTTATAAAAATATAAATTATCCAGATTAATAGGACATGAAATAGAATATTTAAATAACTCTATCTTAGAAAAAGAAAAGAAATAAGCCATAAATGAACTCCCAAAGAAAATAAATCCAGGACCAGATGAATTTAAAAGTAAATTCTACCAGACATTCAAAGAATGATTATTTCCAGTGCTATGTAAACTGTTTGAAAAGAAATAAAGAAGTCCTACCAAATTTCTTCTTTGATGCAAATATGACCTTGATACTTAAACCAGCAAGAATAAAAACAAAGAAAGAAAAGTATAGACCAATTTCCCTAATAAATAATGCAAAAAATTTAAATGAATACTAGTAAGGAGATTATAGTAATATAACCGAATGATCATACACTACAACCAGGCTGGATTTGTACCAGGAATTTATGGTTGGTTCAATATTAGGAAAACTATAAACATAATTGACCACTTTATTTTTTTAAATCATATTATCTCAACAGATGCAAAAAAGAAAGCTTTTACAAATATAACAGTTAAAATCACTAGAAAGCATAGAAATAAATGGATTTTTCCTTAAAATGATAAATAGTATATATTTAAAACCAAAACTAGCATTTCCAATAACATAAGGAGTAAAGTGAGGTTGTCCATTATCAGTATTACTACTTATTGTAGTTTAAATGATAGATATTGCAATAAGAAAATAGAACAAGATATTAAAAGAATAAGGATAGGCAAAAAGGACCAAAAAAAAAACCCTCTATTTTGCAGATGATATGATTTGTTGAGAATCAACTAAAAAGTATTTGAAACAAAAACTTCAGCAAAGTTGCAATACAGAAAATAAACCCACCTGTCTTGGTAAGCAGGCCAGGGTTAGGTTGGGTGAAGCAGAGAATTTTTAGGGCACCTTTTCCTAGTCCTTTTTCTAGTTCCTTCTTCATGCCAGGAGGTGAGTAGTGCAGTCCTTACAGACACACAGGGGACTGATGACCCTATGACATGGGTCACCTTTGTTCTGGATTATAACCACTGCTGCTTTGCCACTTGTCCATCACCACAGGACTTTCAGATAGGTAAAAATGGCAAAATGCTATGGATAATGCCCTTTGAGTCATGCACAAATTGTATTTAACTGGTACAGTTGCACGAAGTTATCGGCCTTACTCTCTCTTCCAGTCATCAGAGTCCAGTGACAAGACAAAAGTCAAGACAATGGCAATGGCTCGAAATGCAGTGGATGACCTTGGTGTTTTCCATGTCTAACCAAGCTCTAAATGCTCCCAGGCAGCTATTGTGATTACCACATAGAGAGAGGTTTTTGTATAAATAAGGAATAAATGGAACTATGCCTAATTAAAAAGTCAATAATAATTATAAGAGCTCACATTTATATAGTGCTTTAAAATATTCAAAGCATTTTCTTCACAATGACACTATAAGGGTAGATAATGTAGAGAAGAGTATCATATCAAAGGTGTTAAACATATCCAGTGAGTTGTATTATGGCCTGCCTTATAATTAAGAAGTGTTTAACAAAATAAATAGAAATATAATATAACATAAATGTTAATATGTGGTTTTGTAAATCAATATACACCTTCAGGGATCTATATATAAATTTAAGCACCTAGGAATCTGGTTTCAAACACTTAGTAGCTAGGTGACTCTAAACAAGTTACTTAGCTACTGTTTCCCTCAGTTTCTCATGTAGAATGGGAATAATAGTAGCAACTACCTCACAGTGTTGTTGTGAAGATCAAATAAGATAATAGTAGTAAAGCACTTAGCACAGTGCTAAGCATATATAGTAAGTGCTTAATAAATACTATTTTATCATTGTGATCATGGTTATGATTAACCTCCATTTCAACTTCATTTTGACAGTGGTCAACAGCTTACAAATGAGGTAGCTGAGGCTATGAGAGGTTCATGGAAGGAACTGGAGAGAGATTAACTGAATTGAAAACACTGGCTGTACCATTTATTACCAATGTAATTTAGACAAGTTACATTAACTCTCTGGTTCCCAGTTTCCTCATCTTTAATATGAGGGGGTTGGACTGATGAACTCTTAAGTTTCCTTCCAGACTGAGGTTTATGATGAAGTGGCAAAAATCTAAGCCTAAAGTGATAAGAATACAGTTATCCCTTTCACATCAAGTAGGCTAGGGACACTGCACCCCCCAGGATCTGGAAAATACTCATAAAATGTTTAGGCCCTCCTTTTGTACCAAAGAAGTCTGAATTTTTTCTTTTTCTTTTATGGGGTGTTTATAGCACCTTATTGTAAAATTTGGGTTGATATTATATAAAACTATACAAGTATTTTATGCATTTCTAAGTTTCTAAACTTTTTCCATGTCATCTGTTGCTTCTGCAAATCTCCCCAAAAGCTCCCTTTTAATCTCTTTTGCTGACCTGCTATATATTGAAACCATGATAAGGAAAGTTGGGATGTGGAAAGAATACCTGTATACCCTATCAACTTATCAGTTAAACCTGTGCTTTCTTTTCCATGAACATTCAGACATAGCTAGGTGGCATAGTAGATAGACTGCTAGAACTGGAGTTGGGATAGATCTGAGTTCAATGTGACCCCAGACTTACTAGCTGTGTGACCTGGGCACATCACTTAACCTTTGTTTATCATGGTTTCCTCATCTGTAAAATAGGAACAGAAATAGCACCCACCTCCCCAAGGATGTTGTAAGGAGAAAAGGAGAAAATATTCATCAAGTACTTTGCAAACCTTAAGGTGCTACATAAATGAGAGCTATTATTATTAAGAGAGGAAGTGTATCACTGGGGTCAGTGAGAAGGATTTGGAGTCATGAAGATTTGAGTTCAAGGTCTACCTCTTGCACATATTAGCTATTTGATCATGGGTAAAAAATTTAAACTCTTAGCCCCTGAGGAAATGCTCTAAATCCACAAATTATAGATGAGCTGCCCATGTGCATCACTGCAAGGAATTTCAACACCAGATTTTCCTCACATTAATGAAATCACAAATCTGGACCAAAAACAAAACAAAGGCTTTACCCAAAATAAATCTAGAAGAATATGCAAATTTCAGTGTTCGCATTGTCAGACTCTACATTTGTATTTAATAAAATTTGTCAAATATCTTTAAATTTCCCTGTATTTCTCCCACCCCAGCTGTCTTCTCAACAGTTTCATCAACTGTCTTACAACCACCATGCCATACCCTCCCTGCTATATTCCCAGCTCCTGCCACTGTTCCTGGAAGGGCTGTGTCAATCTATTCCTCTATAACCCGATTGATCATACCTGTCTTTCAGAACCAAAGTACCCCTCCCTTGCCACCACAACTTTTTGTGTATTGTCTCCCCCAAATAAAGTATAACTCCTTGAGGGTAAAGACTGTTTTGGTTTTTGTATTTTTACCTCTTATCCCTTAGCACTGGACACTTGGCACACAAGAAGTGCTCAATACATGCTTTTTAATTCATTCATTCATTCATTCATTCACATATCACACTAGAAACTAAAATTCAGCCTTGGGGAAGAGGGAATGACTTTTTTACTGTAATAACTAATATCAGATTAGCTACATTACTGGAATCATAAAGGAATAATGTCCCCACATAAAAAATCCAAGATTTTAAAATAAGTTCACACTCTATATTAAGTGAATGCCCTGGAATGAATGTCAGATGAGCACCAATAAAAGGAAGAATCAATAATGAGCTGGAGTTTGTCTTTTAAGGCATTGTAATCACATTTGATTTGTTGAAATGAGAAAAAAGTGAAAATCATGACTGTTTGATATTGACGAAAGTTGGAAAGTGAAATTGTTTGTGCCCTTGGCAACAGACACCCTACAATTCTGCTGTCAGCATCTGCTTATTCAGGAAGGCTTACCCTTGAAATCCACATTGCTAAAATCCAAGCTGCTGATGAAGTGACTTTAACTCCGTTCGACCCACATTTTCCACAATTAAAGATGCTCAGAACAGCCTTTGGAGTTTGCTCATTTGGCTGCTCCTACAAAACTTTTCATTGTTTCTTTTTTTTAAGATTAATTACCCTTCCAGGAGAAAAAGCAATAAGATTGGGATATGGTTAGTATACGGTCTATGTATAGAGGGTGCTAGGTGGCACAGTGTGCCAGACCTGGCATCAGAGCCAGTCCTGCAATCAGGAAGACTCATCTTCCAGAGTTCAAATCTGGTCTTAAACACTTCATAATAGATGTGTTTCTGTTTTCTTCTGTGTATTTTTAAAATATCATGATGACCCTCTTTTATTTTTATATTTTGGTATTGTTATTACTAACTCTATTTCTCTTCAAACCATAACCCACCCAATTAAAAACTGAGGAAAAAAGAGGGTATGGGGGTAGGAGAAAAATCCTTGCAACAAATAAGTAGCTAAGAAAAATGAAGTCACACAGTGCTCTCCTCCAAAGATGGATGTTCTACATCTTGTGTGCATCCCTTCTTTGACAGGAGGTGGGTAATATAGCTTCTCCAGGAATATGCTTGGTTGTTGCTTTGATCAGAGCCCTTTAGCTTTTCTAAGTTGCGTTTTTTGCACTGTGTTGTTATTTCTGCATAAATTGTTTCTCCCAGTTCTGCTCATTTCATTCTGCGTTACTTCATTCTACTTAGGATTCTCTGAAAACTTCTTTTATCCCTTCTTACATAACAATAATATTCCATTACATTCACATGCCACAATTTGTTCAACCATTCCCCAATTGTTTAAGAGGCCATCTTAGGGATATCTTTAGATTCTTGTTGTCATTGTTCAGTACTTTTCAGTCATGTCCAACTCTTCATAACCCCATTTGGGGTTTTCCTGGTAAAGATACGGGGCTGGTTTGCCATTTCCTTCTCCAGCTCATTTTACAGATGAGAAAACTAAAGCAAACAGTGTTAAGTGACTTGTAGAGGATCACACAGCTAGGAAGTATCTAAGGTCAGATTTGAACTTTTTGAACACTTTTTTGAAGATTTGAAGATGAGACTTCCTGATTCCAGGCCTGGCACTGTATCGAGCTGCCCCTTTAGATTCTAGTTCTTTGCTTTTCTCCCTGTCCCCCTCTGCCCACCATTTTAAATCTTTCCTTCAGGATGAGGAAGTTTATTTTGCTTATGACTATTCCCGCCCTAATATTGTTCTTCCCTCCCCATCACCATGTTTCTCTATGAGGTCTGGTATATATATCTAGACCAAATTATACGTCAGTTCAACCTTTCTCGGTTTGGACAAATGAGGTTTATCTAATGCCCACTCATCCCATCCCTTCCTTCATTATTGGATATTCTCACCTACCCCAATTATGAGAAATAGCAAGTTCTACCCTTCCTTCTTTATTCTCCCTTCTAGTATATTTCTCCTTCTATTCTCCCTTCTCTTTCCCCTCTTAAAATTTCACAACAGAACTAAACCACTCCCAAGGACTTCTGTTTTTCTTAACTCCTTTAAATCTCTTGAAAACATTAAGTCTCTGTCTAAAGGGTCACTTGTTTCTTCTCCTCCTATTAGAATGTTAGCATTACATCTCCATACAACCCCCTTCCTATTGCCCATATAAATTTATCTTTTAAGGTTTATCAGGATTGTTGTGTTTGCATTTTGAAGCTCTACTCAGCTCTGGTCTTTTTTTTTTTTTTAGCAGAAATTCTTTAAAAATCCTCTATCCTATGAAAGGTACATTTTCCCCCATGGGATTATACTGAGCTATGCAAGGTAACATATTCTTGGTTGTAAGCCTGTATCTTGCTGCCTTCTGGAATATTGTATTCCGGTGTCTCTGTTGGTTTTTAGCACAAGCTGCCAGAATCTATGTGATCTTGACTATAGTTCCTTGGAACATTAACTGCTTCTTTCTGGATGTTAGATTCAACTTCTGGATGTTTACCCCATATCCCAGGGTCAGAACTATTACATCCTCCTGTGAGTGTCTCTTCTCTATTGCTCTAGGTTTGAGCTACAACGTAGCATGATTCCTCTATTTTAAAGGGCCAGTAACTAGAACCTAAGTTTGATTTGCCCACTTAACATCAATTGGCTTTTACAAAGGATTACTCACTTTAAAGAGACAGTATTATAAAAAAAAATATATAATATTTTTGAAGGTCATATATCTAATAAGTACTGGTGGAAAGATTCTAACATAGGTCTTCTGATATCAATTTCAGTGGCATTTCCAATATACCACATGTGTATGGCATTTCCAGTATACCACACAGTGTGAGTGTCATAACAGTTTGAGACAGCCTGCCAATATGGCTGCCTGCTTTGTCCGAAAGTAGAATGTGCAGTCTGAGGAAGTAGTGAGTTCTCTATTATAAAGAGATGACTGTTGATTTTTTAGGGATGTTATTGAAGAGATTCCTGCTTTGAATATAAGTTGGTTAGGGTGAGTTATCAATGTTATTCCTAAAATGTGGCCTGAAAAATCAAATACAATATTCCAAATGTGGTTTGAACAGGTCAGTGTTCAGTGAGATTGATTGCAGTCTCTTAAAGGCTATGTAAAGTTTTGTGTATAGAGCTAAGACTGTATTGTATCATTTGATGTCCAAAGTTATCATAGTATTCATATATCCACGTGCAACCACCCCAGACATTTTATCATGTGTCCCCTGCTCTTCAAGGTATTTTCAGGTTTACACTTCCAAAAAATCATGGATTGAGTAACCTCTGAGCTTTGGGACTGAGTTGTTCTGATTAGTGAGGAAATTAATGTTAGTACAAACTCACCTGGCCCACTCACTATATCCGACCAACTCAGATCAAGTTTCACAGCCATTAGCCTCAGAATCTTGCTGGGTGCCCTGCTGAATGTGTTTCACCACTCCCACACACTGCTTTCTACCTTTTGTTCTGGGAATCAAATCAATATTACCATTGAACAATTGACTGCCATAGCTCTTTTTACCATTCCTGTAATTCCCCAGAGCAAAATTCTCCTCCCTAACTACTACTCCATTATATGTGTGGTCTCCCCTTATTAGAACATAAGCTATCTGAGAACAGGGACTGTTCCACTTACGTATTTATTTACCCAGTGCCTGGGACATAGTAGTTGCTTAGTAAATGCTTTTTCCTTTATTCATTCACCTCAGATGAGCAACTAACTGTAGAGAAGAATCTTCATTATTCCTTTTGTCTGCCCTTCTGAACTCTCTAATAAAACCAGCTCTTTCTATAAAAGCATTTTGTGTGGTAAGTAAATTATGCCTGGGCCAAATAGCTTTGTGTTCCCACTTTGTGCCAGGAAGGTTTCTAAGTAAAGATAATCAATTAGATAGTGTCTTGAGATTATATCCCTTATCTATAGAAAGCATGGATCTATGGCATTCTATGATTTTGATTCTTTCATTATAAATAAAAATGTATTACAAAGTTTGACTCAATACTGAAAATTTCCATAGTAAATTTTACCACCTTTTGCCACAAAAAAGGTGATGACCTCCTGAGCTTCCATTAGGTCCGGTGGCATGGAGCAACACACCAGTTAAAGGTGCCAAGTCACAGACCTGTGACTCTGATTTGCTCCTATTCAGATAATTGGCTCCTTCCAGAGCAAAACTAATTGGAAAACATTCTTGGTTCCCGTGTGCCAGGCTGTCCTGGCTAACTGCTGAGCAGCTGTCTCAAGTGAGACATTTATCCAGGATGGTAATTGGTAACTGCTGAAAACCTTCTCCATCAGCATTGCAGTTTGGGAAGACTTGTGTTGCTCTCCTACTGTTTAAGCATTGCAGATTGTCAAATTATATGTGGCAGATGGATAGCAGTTTGTCCTTTTAGTGACGGGGAAAGCTGTTTCTTCACCATGGTAATAGCATTGAGTTGCATCAATATGCAATTCCACTGTTCTTTAAGTATATTGGGGAAAATGTTACCTTGATCTGCTTTAATGACTGACTATAAATGCTTTCCATTATATTATACTATAATTAACTAACTTGAATCTATTAATATATTGTATTAAAATGCTATAGTCATCCTATTATTATATGTTAGAGATGGCTAGTATTACCTCAGATGGGTTGCATATGTATAGGAAAATTACATGATATGTAGACTATGTGTTGTGAGTCATCCTAGCATTATTGGGAAAGTATTTTATTTATATAAAAGTATTTTCTTTCCACTAAAAAAAAATTTAAGGAAGTTAGGCTCTTTTTCTTCTTTTTCCTCAATCTTTTTTCCTTAAGGCATTTTTATTCTCTTTCCTTGATTTCAGAGTCTATCTTTATTTTGTCTACAGGGTCCACTTCTTTTATTTTTTGTTGGTCTTTCTGCAAGAAATTCTAATTAATTTATCTCTTAATGAGCCATGAAAATCTGTTAAATACATTGTAAATAACTAATATCATTGTAGCACATTATCCCTACAGTGCCTAAAGTGTTAATACACACAATAGGTACTCAATAAATTTTGTTGCATGAATATAAGTATCAGTCTAAAAGTAATGTTACAAAATTCTTTGCTTACTAAGGTCAAGTGAGACATAAAATTGGAACAACTATGTCCATCAAACCTGTTTTCCACCATCATGGAATATTTTATGCTAGAGTCCAAATCTACGAGAGATTTGGTAAGATAATCCAGGTAACATTTATCTTCCTTCTCTGTCCTCCTGTATCATTCATTTTGGGATTTATCCATAAGCTATTTTGCACTTTGTTATAATTTAAAAGGGATTTGATTATAAAATATTACTTTTATAGATTATTTCCCCAGAAACTCTGGAGGAATAATTTGTAAACCTTCTAACACATGCTAACAGGGAAAAAATTTGAGAAAAGAAAATCCCTTGTTTGTTGTTT
The DNA here is from genome assembly GCF_900497805.2 of Vombatus ursinus. Classification (NCBI taxonomy): domain Eukaryota; kingdom Metazoa; phylum Chordata; class Mammalia; order Diprotodontia; family Vombatidae; genus Vombatus; species Vombatus ursinus. The sequence continues at coordinate 91,474,248 of NW_020954590.1, forward strand.
ATGATAAATTGTAATAAATTACGGTTTTCTTTCACCAACCAGATTCTCTCTGAGGCACCAATCTTTCTTCTTCTGAGAGTATTCAAAATGATGTAATGACCAGAATAATATTGGTATTAAAAGACATTTTTGGGGGGTGTGTGTGTGTGTGTGTGTGTGTGTGTGTGTGTGTGTGTGTGTGTG
>NW_020954590.1:91474440-91519221 GCF_900497805.2 Vombatus ursinus
TGTGTGTGTGTGTGTGTGTGTGTGTGTGTGTGTGTGTGTGTGTGTGTAAACCACTCGGGATGGTGTTTGAAAGTGTCATGCAGATTCCCAAAAGAAATCTGGCTTGACCTTCAATTTCCCCAAATTTTCTATGTACTGTATCTTATATTGTAACTTAGTGTGTGCAGATCTCTTCCACACAGTGATGTAAGCTACTTGGGAACAGGAATGATGTCTCATCATCTGTACAGTTCAGTTTTATTTTCTCTAACTTATGTGTCATTCTCAAATTGTTTCCTGCATTTCATGTCTTACCACCAGAGATAACATTAGAACCTCTTTGAAGGGAAGAAGCCCTGTCTTAAACTGCTTCTTTATCTCCATGCTGCTTTGTACAATTCTGAGCACATAAGAGGTCCACAGTGGAATCTTTTTAGATTAACAAATATATGAGCGTGCTGATAGTTGACCCCAGCTTTTGAGGTCAGGCCTTCAAGGTTATATATTTGGGAAATATATGCACACATTATTGACAACATATAATTCCACCCCAAATCCTGGGAGAGCAAGGAGGGATGGGGCCAAAGGAAAAATTGGCAATCTCTTCTCTCACTATTCTGATTTCTTGGGTATAGAAGAACCATTGTTATGTAGTGGTTAGCATTCAGGAGACTTGAGTCAAAAAGACTTTGGTTTAAATTCTGTTTCAGATACTTACCAACTGCATGGCCCGAAACAAGTTTTTGAATCTTTACCTTAAAAAATTTTATTTATAAAGTTAGGATAATAATAGTATTGACCTCCCAACTTTGTCATGAGAATCAAATGAGATAATATATTTAAAGTGTTTAGAAAAATCTTAAAGCACTATATAAATACCAGTTACTATTATTTACATAAACTCACTCTCCAGCCCATTCTCAGAAAATTGGGCTTGCTAACCTCTGACACATATAAGTATAGTGGCACAGTGAATAGAGTGCTGGGCCTGAATCCAGAAAGACTCATTTTCCTGAGTTTAAATCTGGCTTAAGACATTCACTAGCTGTGTGACCCTGGATAAGTCACTTAACCCTGTTTGTTTCAGTTTCCTCATCTATAATATAAAATGAGCTGGTAAAGGAAATAGCTAACTATTCCAGTGTCTTTGCCAAGAAAACCCCAAACCAGGTTATGAAGAGTCAAATAAGACTGAAAACAACTGAACAATAACCACCTTTGACACATACAAGTGGAAGAGCAGCTGCAGAAGATGTCTCTAAGATGAAACCCACTTGCCAAGAAAATAGCTTATTGAAGTTTGCCAAAAGCCTAATAACATGAATACTAAAGAAATGATACAAGAACTGTCCTGTGGATGTGAATGCTATTACCTAGTGCTGAATGAACCATAGTAGAGGTGCTGAGAGGAGAGAAATCAGTCTTTGGAACCAAGAAATGCTCTTTGATTTATGCATGTCTTATATAGCAGCTCTTCTGCTATGTGCCTGTCTTCTGTAATATGACTCATAATAAGCATGAATACAGGGGACCTCCTTTAAGAATAGATTTGTATACTCAGTAGAGCTGAGCCAGGAGCCATTTCTGAGTGGGTATTTCACATTAAGAAGAGAAATGCTTCAAGACAATGACTGTTTTAACTATCCCAAATTAATGAAACATTTCTGTTCTGACATCTTAATTAGTTCATTAATAATATTTTAATAATCCATTGTCCATGATCTACAGCTGTCAGCAATTGAAACCTCAGCAATTGAAGTTAATTACATATTCGGTAAGGATTCTTGAGTCACAGTCAGGAGTCGATTACAAATTAGTCAATATAACACTCCATTACTTCGTAATGAGTTTGACATGATACAGCTAACTTTGCAGGATCCCAAGGTGGCTTCAACCTCACTAGCCTTTGGAAAAGAGAGTGCTGTATTTTTAATAATTTATTATATTAATTTTTCAAGTGACACTTAAAAAAAACCAAAATCCATACTTCCTACTACTCTCATCCCTAATGGAGCAAATAAAAAAAAAAACATGAAAAATAAATCCCAAAATTCCCCGTATTAATTATGTCTGGAACTACATGTATTTTTTTTCTGCATTTAAAACCCATCACCTATTTGTCAAGAGAAATATAGCATGTTTTATCTTCATTCTTTTGGACTTATGTTTTACTATTGCATTGGTCAGAGGTCTAAAATGGTAGTTTGGTGGAAATGTGGATATAATGCTGGCCCTGGAGTCAGGAGAACCTGAATTCAAATTTGGCTTCAGACCCTTGCTAGCTATGCGACCTTGAGCAAGTCACTTAGCCTCAATTTGCCTCAGTTTCCTCATCTGAAAAGGAGGATAATAATAATACCTAGCTCCCAGGTTTGTTGTGAGGATCAAATTACTTATTTTTAAGGAGCTCTGCAAATCTTAAAACATTTTGTAAAAGTTAATTATCATTATTAAAATCTTTTTATTTTAAGCATTTTTATTAATCTGACCCTTCAACTATCCTCCTTTGAGCAAATTAAAAAAACAAACAAAATCGCTCAGTTCACATCTACTTAGCATAGTGAAATAAATCCCCACATTGGCCATGTCCTCAATGTCCCTTTCTGACTCTTGGGCTCATTGCTTCTCAGTTAGGAGGTATGTTTTATCCTCGTTCTTTTGGACTCCTGGTTTATCATTGTGTGGATCAGAATTCTAAAGTCCTTCAAAGTTGTTTTTTGCTATAATGTTGTTTCTTCTGAAATTGACCATTTCATCATTTCTTATAGTGCAACAATATTTCATTATATTCACATATAACAATTTGTCTGTCTATTCCCCAACAGTACACTCCTAAAGTTTCCAATTTTTGTCTACCAAATAGATCTGGTATAAATATTTTTGCACAAATAGAGCCTAATAGTGGCGTAATTTTCTGGACATGGTTAAAAATTGCTTTCCAAAATGGCTGGACCAATTATTGTCCATATGGTTGGCTCCATCAACAGTTGATTTTGCTGTTTTCCCACATACACTTCAAAATTTGTCATTTTCTTCTTTTACCTCCTTTGCCAATCTGATAGATATAAAGTGAACCTCAAAGTTACTTTAATTTCTTTAATTAGTAATTGAGGGCATTTCCCCCATATAATTGATGATAACACGGATTTCCTCCTTTTAAAACTGCCTATTCATATCCTTTGACTATTTATCTAGTGGAGAATGTGTTGTAGAGGTGATGTCTAGAAGCTAAATGAATTTACTAACAAGAAGGCATGACATACTGGGAACATTTATTTATTTACTTGTTCATTTGTTTGTTTAAGTTAATGGACTGGTAGATCAATGGAATACTATAGATGCATACCATAGTTCAACAAGACTTTTGACAAAATGACAAAATCTCTCAAAATACCCTAATTAATAAGATGGAAAAATGTGCGGTAGATGATAATATAGTTATATTTAGCAATAATTAGTGGAACAACCACAGTCAAAAACCATTGACTTATGTATTGATATCAACATAGATGCAAGTCTCCAGTGGCATTGCTGGTCAGGTCTCTATGTCTGACTCTGTCCTAGTCAGTGTTTTTGTCAATTACTTGAATGAATATATAAAAAATATAATTACAAATTTTGAAGATGACACAAAACTGGAAGATATGTTAATATAATAGCTGATAAAATCAGGTTCCCCAAAGAACTTGGCAGGATAGAAAGGTAGGCCCAAACTATCTAAATGAATTATAACAGAGATAATTGGAACATTTTATTGTTAGGGTCAAAACATCACCTGCACCATTAATCAGAATGGGGGAGACCTGGATTAATAGCAGTTCATGTGAACTGATTTTAATTGACTAAAAGGTCAATGAGTCAACAGCATCAAAAAAGCCTAATGCACTTTTAGGCTACATTAACAGAAATCTGGTGTCCAGGAAAAGGGAGGTAATAGTCCCACTATGTTCCATACATATATTTGTCAGACTACATCTAGGGGAGTATGTTCAGTTCTGAACACCATGTTTTAAGAGGGATGTTGACAAGATGCACAGCTCCATAAAGAAGAACAATCAGGATGTTAAAGGAACTTTTAAAAAAATGTCTGTCAGATGTGAAATGATGAAAAGATCCAGGGATGTTTGTGCTGAAGGAAAAAAAAAGGGTGAGGTGGGGAGATGGAAGGAAGAGGATTTGTATTTAAATATTTGCAGGCTTATCATATAGGAGAGGAATTTAACTTGTATAATTCCAGAGAACAGGATAAGAACTAATGGGCACAAATTACAAGGAAAACAGTTTAATATAAAGGAGAACCTGATTAGAATTAGAGCAATTTTTAAAAATAAAAGTAATGGCATACTCTGAAAGATAGTAAATTCCTCATTGCTAGATCTGTTAAGGCAGATACTAGATGACCACCTGTTAGGGATATAGCAAAAGGATTGGCTTCACTGAGTGGGAAATTAGGTTAAATTACCTGTAAAGTCCCTTACAACTCTAAGATCCTATGATTCCCTACAATTCAATTTCCCTAACTTTCTGACTTTTCAATGGCATTAAAATGTCCTTAAATTGTATATCTCGATGACAAGAATAGTGTTCTAGGAATTGCATAATCACTAAGAAGACTTGTACACCCACACTCAAGGAGTCAAAATATAGGTGGAGGTTTTCTTAACTGTGTAGCTTTCTAAAATATACATATACGTATACATTTATACACATATATGTGTGTATGTATATATGTATATACACATATCATATTTGTTTATATGTATATATACATACATACACACATACATACATATTCTCAGCTGTGTATGGCACCTTTACAAAATATTATCATATCATAAGACATAAAAACCTCACAAAAATTCAGAAATAGTAAACACATAGCTACAATACAATAAAATTTATATTAAATTACCATTATTAAAAAGTATTTAAAAACAACTGGAGACTAAATAATTTAACTGAAGAGTTGTTGAATCAAAGAATAAATTATAGAAATGATAGATAATTTCATTAAAGGTAGTAACAACAATAAAACAATACACCAAAATTTTGGAGATAGGACAAAGTCAGTCCTTAGGAGATAATTTATATCTTTAAACATTGTCATGAATAAACATGGGAAAAAAGGACAATAGATCAATGGACTGGTAATATAAGTAAAAATACCAGCAATCTAACAAATCCAGAAACCTCAATTAAATGCTTGTATAGAATTCCTAAAAGTCAAGAAATAGATTAACAAAGCTAAAAACAAAACAAAAAAGAGTTAGAAAGTAAAATTAAGAGCTATATAAAAAGAGTAAAATAAACAAAGTATTACCTAATTTGGCTAAAAAGAAGAGCAAAACTGAATAACCAGTATCAAAATTTAGAATTTACAACAAATGAAGAAAGTATATCTTTAGAAACTTTGCCTAAATATACACCAATAAAACTGACAACTTAGTTGGAATAAGTGAATATTAACAAAAATATAAAGTACCCAAAGGAACAGAATGAGAAATAGATAATTTAAACATCTCATTTTCAGTGGAAGAAATATTTAAAGAACAATTAATTCTAATAGTATATAAACTGTTTAAAAAATAGAAAAAAAAAGAAGAGATCCTACCAAATTCCTTCTACAAAAACAAATTGGTTTTTATATATATAAAAAAAAATAGGGAAAGTCAAAACAGAAAAAAGAAATCTATAGAATAACAACCATAATGAACATTGATGTAAAATTTTTAAATAAAATATTAACAAGGAAGAAAAGACAACATATCAAAAATATTATGTGCTATGATCAGGTTGGACTTATATCAATAATGAAAGGTTGGTTTAATATTAGGAAAATTGTAAATTTAATTAACCATATTAGTTTAATTTTTTTAATTGTTTATTTATATGAAAAGATATCAGAAGAAAAATCTATGACAAAATACAACACTCATTTCTATTAAAAGCAATAGAAAATAGGGGCAGGTAGGTAGCACAGTGGGTAGAGCACTGGCCCTGGAGTCAGGAGGAACTGAGTTCAAATCCAGCCTCAGACATTTGACACTTACTAGCTGTCTGACTCTGGGTAATTCACTTAACCCAATTGCCTTGCAAAAAAAAAAAGGCAATAGAAAATATAGGAATGAGTGACCTTTACTTAAAATGATAAATAGTATATATCTAAAATAGGATATCTCTAGTGAGCTACCATTATTGTGATAGAGATAAATTAGAATCCTTCCCAATAAAATCAGTAGTAAAACAAGTATATCCATTGTCACTACTTCTATTTGCCATAGTACTAGAAATGTTGGCCATAGCATAACACAAGAAATAGAAACTGAATGAATAAGCATATTAGAATTTTTTAAAATATCTTTTTTTCAGATAATATGATAGTGTATGTAAAAGCCCAAAGGAGTCTGGTAAAAAAAATTAATTCAAACAATAACTTCAGCAAAACTTGCAGGATATTAAATAAAACCACAAAACTATCAGCATTTCTACATAATATCAATAAAGTCCAGCAAGAAAAGATAGAAAAAAAAATTATATTTAAAGTAATTACAGAAGATATATATACTTACTGAGATACACATATGATCTATGTAAATACAACTATAAATCGTTGTTTACAAAAATAAAAACAGCTCTAAATAAGTGGGAAAATATTAATTGCTCATAAACATGAGTCAATATAATACAAATAAAAATGCTAATTAAATTAATTTACTCTTTTAAGGCCATGACAATCAAACTACCAAAGGATTACTTTATAGAACTAGAAAAAATAATAATAGAATTTATATGGGGGGAAAGAGGTTAAGAATCTCAAGAAAATAATGTGAAAAAAGTGGGAATAACTTGTGGCAGATTTCATAGTATACTATAGTAATTCTGAACACAATTTGGCACTAGTTAAAATATAGATTGATCAATAAAACAGATTAGGTATACAACATACAGAAGCAATTGCATCTTGTATGTTAGTATTAGATAAACACAAAGACCCTAGCTGTTGGGATAGTTCTCACTATTTGACAAAAACTGCTTGGAAAATTGGATAGTAGCTCCAACTGGATACATGACTGAAAAATAGGTTTAAAATTACCTACTAGAACTATGAAAAGAAATAAGAACTAAGAAGAAAATTTTACAACTAAATAAGGGTTAGAGAGAATTGCAGAAGTGAAAACTGATCATTTTTATTATATAAAATTTAAAAGTTTTTTGTATAAATCCAATAAAATCAAGATTGAAAGGGAAACAAATGGGGAAAATATTTGCAACAAGTTTCTTTGATAAAGGTCTCATTTCCAAGCTACATAAGGAACTCATTCAAATTTACAGGAATAAGAACCACTCCCCAGTGGATAAATGGCTTAAGAATATCAATAGACAATTCTCCAGGGGGGGAAAAAACCAGGCATTTTATAGCCATATGGAAAAAATGCTTCAAATCATCATTCATTAGGAAAATGTAAATTAAAGACATTCTGACATTTCACTTGACAAACATCAGATAGGCAGAGATGACAAAAAAGAAAAATTATAAACATTAGAGGGGCTATAGGAAAACAAACACATTGGTGCACTATCGAATGGGTATCAGCATTTGTGTTTTTTTTTTTAATGTTAGGCAATTGGGGTTAAGTGAGTTGCCCAGAGTCACACGGCTAGTGAGTGTTATGTGTCTGAGGCCAGATTTGAACTCAAGTCCTTCTGACTTCAGGGCCAGTGCTCTATTCACCGCACCACTTAGCTACCCCTGGTACTGGCATTTGGAAAGCAAATTGTATTTATACACAAAAAATTACCAAACAGTGTATGCCACAACTAGGTCTATACTTAAAAGAAATAAACAAAATAGAAAAAACATTCTATATGTACAAAAATATTTATAATAGTTCTTTTTGTAGTAGTAAAAAACTTGATACTAAAGGGATGGCCATCAGTTGAGGATTGATTTAATAAATTGGGGTACATGAAAGTGATGGATTTCCATTGCACTGTAGGAAATGACAAAATAGGCAACTTCAAAGAGACATGGAAATGTTACTATGGACTGATGCAGAGTGAAGTAAGTAGAACCAGAATAATAATTTTTACTATAACAACAATATTATAAAAATGAACAGTTCTGAAGACTTAAACTGATGAAGAATGAAATGAAGAAAATTAGGAGAAAAATTTATACAATAATAACATTGAAAAGACAAACAACTTTGAAAACTATATCAATGCAATGACTTTTCTCCAGAAAGCCAATGATGAAACATCAGCAAGGTAATGAATTTATAAAAATAAACATTTTTATATACAGTCAATGGGAGAATTTGTTTTGCTTGACTATGCATATTTGTTATAAGGAATTTGCTTTTATTTTCTCTTTCATTCAAAAGAGTGAAGGTGAATATTCCATAAGGCAAAGGAACTTGGATTACAACCAAGGATCAACTACCCAGCAAAAATGAGCATGAGCTTTCAGGGGAGAAGATGGATATTCAACAAAATAGGGGGCTTCAAATCTTCCTGATAAAAAGACCAGAGCTCACAGAAAATTTGATCTTCAAATACAAGACTCAAGAGAGACATAAAAAGGTAAATGGGACAGAAAGGTATAATATGTTGTTAATCAGGGCAAACTGTTTACATTCCTACAAGGGAAGATGACACTTGTAATTCTTGAGAATTGTAGTGTTATTACACCATGTTAAAAGAGTATACATAAATGGGGTGGATATAAGTTGACTTTGATGTAATGATAAAAAAAAAATCTGATCAAATGGGTTAAACGGATCCAAGTAAGCGAATTCATCTGATCTAAGAAAATGTACTGAGAAAGGAGGAGGCAGACAACGGTAAATTACATTACAGGAAAAGACACAAAAACCTATTGCAGCAGAGGGAAAGAAGGGAGGGAGATGAACATTGTTTGAACCTTACTCTCATCAGATTTGGCTCAAGAAGGGAATGACATAATCAGTTAGGTATAGAAATCTAACTTGCCCTGTAGGCAGTAGGAGGAAAAAGGGAGGGAGGGGAGATAGAAGGGAGGGAAGAAGCAGTAAGCATAAAGTAGAAGAAAGGGGAAGGGGCTAATAGAAGGGAGGAAGGACTAAGAGAGGCAGTGATCAAAAGCAAAACACTACTGAGGAGGGAAAAGGAAAAAGGAGAAAGAAAAGTATAAACAAGGGGGGGAAAAGGATGGAGAGAAAGTCAAAGAAAGTAATCATAACTGTGAATGTAAATGGGATGAACTCTCTCACAAAACAGAAGCAGATAGCAGAATGGATTAAAAATCATAATCCTGCAATATGTTGTTTACAGGAAACATATTTGAAAAAGAGTGACACACATAGGGTAAAGGTAAAAGGCTGGAGCAGAATATATTATACTCCAGCTGAAGTTAAAGAAGCGGGGGTAGCAATCCTGATCTCAGACAAAGCAAAAGCAAAAATAGATCTTATCAAAAGAGATAAGGAAGGAAACTACATCCTGCTAAAAGGCACCATAGACAATGAAGTAATACTATTACTAAACATATATGCACCAAATGGTAATAGCATCCAAATTCTTAGAGGAGAAGTTCAGGGAGTTACAGGAAGAAATAGACAGCAAAACTATTCTAGTGGGGGACCTCAACCTCCCCCTCTCTGAACTGGATAAATCTAACTACAAAATAAACAAGAAAGAAGTGAAGGAGGTGAATAGAATGTTAGAAAAGTTAGGTATGATAGATCTCTGGAGAAAATTGAATGGGGATAGAAAGGAATATACTTTTTCTCAGTGGCATATGGCACATACACAAAAATTGGCCATGTACTAGATCATGAAAACCTCACAATCCTATGCAGAAAGGCAGAAATATTGAATGCATCCTTTTCAGATCATGATGCAATAAAAATTATATGTAACAAAGGGCCATGAAAAGATAGACTAAAAAATAATTGGAAACTAAATAATCTAACCCTAAAAAATGATTGGGTCAAACAATAAATCATAGAAACAATCAATAACTTCATTCAAGAAAATGATAATAACGAGACAACATACCAAAACTTCTGGGATGCAGCGAAAGCAGTTCTTAGGGGAAGTTTTATATCTCTAAATGCTTACATGAATAAAATAGAAAAAGAGGAGATCAATGAATTGGGCATACAACTAAAAAAACTAAAAAAAGAACAAATTAAAAATCCTCAATTAAACACTAAATTAGAAATATTGCAAACCAAAGGAGAAATTAAGAAAATTGAAATTAAGAAAACTATTCAACTAATAAATAAACAGCTGGTTTTATGAAAAAACCCATAAAATAGAAAAACCTTTGGTTAATTTAATTTAAAAAAAGAAAAAGTCAAATTACCAGTTTCAAGAATGAAAAGAGTGAATCCACCACCAAGGAAGAGGAAATTTAAACAATAAGTAGGAATTATTTTGCCCAACTGTATGCCAATAAATCTGACAATTTTAGTGAAATGGATACATATCTACAAAAATGTAAATTGCCCAGATTAACAGAAGAGGAAAGAAAATGTTTAAATAACCCCATCTCAGAAAAAAAAAATTGAACAAGCCATTGATGAACTCCCTAGGAGAAAATATCCAGGGTCAGATAGATTTGCAAGCAAATTCTATAAAACATTTAAATAACAATTATTTCCAGTACTATGTAGACTATTTGGGAAAATAGATGAAGAAGAAGTCTTACCAAATTCTTTTTATGATACAAATATGGTACTGATACCTAAACCAGGAAGAGTCAAAACAGAGAAAGAAAATTATAGATCAATTTTTCTAATGAATATAGATGCAAAAAAATTTAAATACAATATTAGCAAATAGATTACAACAATTTATCACAAGAATAATACATTATGACTAGGTAGATTTATGCCAGGAATGAAGGGCTGGTTCAATATTAGGAAAATTATCAGCATAATTGATCATATCAACATCAAAACTAACAAAAACCACATGATCATCTCAATAGATGCAGAAAAAGCTTTTGACAAAATACAACACCGATTCCCATTAAAAACACTAGAGAGCATAGGAGTAAATGGAGTCTTCTTAAAATAATAAATAGCATCTACATAAAACCTTCAGCAAGCATCATATGTAATGGGGACAAGCTAGAAACATTTCCAATAAGATCAGGGTGAAACAAGGATGTCCATTATCACCACTGTTGTTCAATATCATACTGGAAATGTTAGCTTTAGCAATAAGAGAAGAAAAAGAAATTGAAGATATTAGAATAGGCAAAGAAGAAACAAAGCTATCACTCTTTGCAAATGATATGATGATATATTTAGAGAGCCCTAGAGAATCAAGTAAAAAACTACTTGAAATAATAAACTTTAGCAAAGTTTCAGGCTATAAAATAAACCCACTTAAATCATTGGCATTTCTATATATTACCAACAAAACCCAACAGCAGGAGATAGATAGAAAAAGAAATTCCAATTAAACTTACTGTAGACATTATAAAATATTTAGGAGTCTACCTCCCCAAACAAACCCAGGAACTCTATGAACACAATTCCAAAACACTTTTCACGCAAATAAAATCAGATCTAAAGAATTGGAAAAACATCGGTTGCTCATGAGTAGGCCGAGCTAATATAATAAAAATGACAATTCTACCTAAGCTAATTTACTTATTCAGTGCCATACCAATCAAACTACCAAAAATTATTTTATAAAGTTAGAAAAAATAGTAACAAGATTCATTTGGAAGAACAAAAGGTCCAGAATGTCAACAGAACTAATGAAAAGAAATTCAGGAGAGGGTGGCCTAGCCATTCCAGATCTTAAATTGTATTATAAAGTAGCAATCATCAAAACTACTTGGTACAGGCTAAGAAGTAGAGTGGTGGATCAGTGGAATAGGTTAAATATGCAAGACACAGTAGTCAATGACTATAGTAATCTACTATTTGATAAACCCAAAGACCCGAGCTTCTGGGATAAAAACCCATTTTTTGACAAAAACTGCTGGGAAAACTGGAAAAGAGTATGGCAGAAACTAGGCATAGACCAAAATCTCATACCATATACCCAAATAAAGTCCAAATGGGTTTATGATTTAGATATAAAGGCTGATACTATAAGCAAACTGGGAGAGCAAGGAATAGTTTACCTTTCAGATTTATGGAGAACAGAAGAATTCATGACCAATCAGGAGATAGAGAACATTACAAAAAGCAAAATAGATAACTTTGATTACATTAAATTGAAAAGTTTTTGCACAAACAAAGCCAATGCAACTGAGATTAGAAGGAAGATAGAAAATTAGGAAAGAATTTTTGCAACCAGTCTCTCTGATAAGGGCCTCATTTCTAAAATATATAGAGAATTAAGTCGAATTTATAAGAATACAAGTCATTCCCCAATTGATAAATGGTCAAAGGATATGAACAGGCAGTTCTCAGATGAAGAAATTAAAGCCATCTATAGTCATATGAAAAAATGCTCTAAATCACTCTTGATTAGAGAAATGCAAATCAAAACAACTCTGAGGTAGCACATCACACCTATCAGATTGGCCAACATGACAAAACAGGAAAATGATAAATGTTGGAGAAGATGTGGGAAAATTGGAACACTAATGCATTGTTGGTGGAGTTGTGAAATGATCCAATCATTTTGGAGAGCAATTTGGAACTATGCTTAAAGGGCTATAAAAATGTGCATAACCTTTGACCTAGCCATAGCACTTCTAAGACTATATCCCAAAGAGATCATACAAATGGGAAAAGGACCAACATATACACAAATATTTATAGCAGCTCTTTGTGGTGACAAAGAATTGGAAATTGAGAGGATGCCCATCAATTGGGTAATGGTTGAACAAGTTGTGGTATATGAATGGAATGGAATACTATTGTGCTATAAGAAATGATGAACAGGCTGACTTCAGAAAAACCTGGAAAGACTTCAACAGTCTGTTGCTGAGAACATTGTACACAATAATGGCCATGCTATGCGATGACTAGTATTGATAAACTTAACCCTTCCCAGCAATACAAGGATCTAAGACATCTCCAAAAGCCTCGTGATGGAAAATGCTATCCACATCCAAAGAAAGAACTATGGAGTTTGAATGCAGATCGAAGTATACTGTTTGCTATTTATTTTTCTTCTGCTAAATTTTGTTTCCTCTTTCTGGTGGTTCCTCCTATTGGTTCAAATTCTTACTTACAACATCACTAATGTGAAAACATTTTTTAATAGGAATGTATATGTGTAACCTATATCAGATTGTGTGCTATCTTGGGGAGGGTGGCGGGGAGGGAGGGGGAGAAAAATTTTAAACTCAAAAGCATATAGAAGTGATTGTTGATAAGTGCAAATCACTTAAATTCTATGGGCCCCTATTTACTCATCCATAAAATGAGGAGGTTGCACTAGGTTTTCTTCTAGTTCTAAATCTGTGATCCCATAAACTCTCCCAGTATTCTTAAAGAAAAAAGAACCTCATTACAACCTATCATATTTCCCAGGCATGATGATTTTAGTGGCCTCCCACCAGCTAAGAGTGGAATCAAGATGGGTAAATAGTGTAGCTTTCTTTTTTTAAGAAAAGTTTTCTGTATATGTTGATAAATCAAAATAAATTAATAAAAAAAGAAAAAAGTGAAGGTGAGAGGAAAATAATAGATTTCTGTTAATTAAAAAAACACTTAAAATAGAGAGGTTGGGTAAACTACAGTTACAAAATGTATACACTTTCATAAGAGGATTTAATGTTTTATTAAATTATTTAACTTTGTCATGAGAGTTCTGATGGTTGCGGATAATCTGGAAATGTTTGTGATGTAAAAACAAAACATGTCAATAAAACTTAAAAACAACAACCAAAACCTCACCAATAAGAGAAAGGACCGACAAGAGGAGTCAGGAGGCATCTGGGACATTGTGGCTAAATTCAGAGAATGAAGCATCCAGCCAGCCAGAATTGTGGTGGAGCCAGCTTGTGCTAGATCTCAATAGCTGATTGTTAAATATTCAATATGAGCATCTGTATCTTGGAAATAAGCGAATACTACAAATTAGGGCTTGATTTATTATTTTATTGATTGTCCAGACTGAAGAAAACGACAAGGGGGGAAGGAAACATTAATAATACAGATTAAATTTAAATGCCACACATATTGGTTTTATTTTTCCCCCAGGGACTCTGTTGTTAAACATTTGTAAGCACAATTCCAGGTCCAGTGTTCTTTTCTTTGCACCTTATGACTGGTTAGAGAAAGTAAGTTTAAATTGTGTTGGTCCTAAAGCATCTCTTCTTCTCCAGAATAGTCCTAGGGTGAGCATGGAGAAAATATCCAACTTCATGACCTTTCACTGACCAACATTAATCTGGTCCCTATCAGGTGATTCTATATAATTTATTCATGATCTGACTCTGCTCTTGAGAAGGCCTGAAATAGTCACTGGGAGTCTTACACAAAACTTAGAAGATGTCTCAGACTTAGTCCATATCCACAGGTCTGCCTACATTCAGCTCAATCTTAGTCAATCAATAAACATTATTAAGTGTCTACCATGACACCAAGCTAGGGGCTAAGAATAAAAATGAAATAAAGAAAACAATACCTACTTAAAAGGCTCCTAATGTGAGAGACAACAAAGACATATACAAATATGTGTAAAATATAAAGAGAATAAATATAAATAAATGCAGATCAATTAGATACAAGGTTAGGGAAGACATTAGTAGTTGGTCAATCAGGAAAATCCTCATACAGAAGATGGTGCTGGAGCTGCCTCTTAAAGGAAGAAAGGGATTCCATGAGGTGAAAGATCCCAAAGGGATTAAATGTCAGAGAGGAAGAGATAATGAGCTTCCATTTACTGGGAGAATTTGTTTCAAGGAATTTGGACCTTACTGACCACCATTAGGAACTGGATATGGGGCCATGATCTTTGACCTGACATTCTAAGACCTACCACCTGTGTGACCTTGGGCAAATCACTTAAATTCTATGGGCCCCTATTTACTCATCCATAAAATGAGGAGGTTGCACTAGGTTTTCTTCTAGTTCTAAATCTGTGATCCCATAAACTCTCCCAGTATTCTTAAAGAAAAAAGAACCTCATTACAACCTATCATATTTCCCAGGCATGATGATTTTAGTGGCCTCCCACCAGCTAAGAGTGGAATCAATATGGATAAAATGTGTAGCTTTCTTTTTTTAAGAAAATTTTTCTGTATATGCTAGAATAATGACATCTGTGTTGACAAAACTGGTAATAGCCCCTGGAGAGGGTGTACTCCTTATGTTTATAGAATTTAGAGATAGAAGGGACATTAGAAATCATCTATGCCAACCTGCCCATGGAAGAAAATGTTTAATGAACTGGAGCTTTGAAGTCCTTGAATAAAGGTTCTCCTTAAACCTCTATCATTCTTTGTTCTAAGGAAATCATGCAAACTGATACTTGGATGAACACATGGTTATACAAACAACTGTCATTTACCATAGCAATCAGAAGATGAAGTCAAATCAGCTCTGGTTATCAAGCTGATCTAAAAGTGAGTCAAGATGAAAAGAGAAATTTCAGGAGAGAAAAACAGAACATGTAATAAAACTCTAGAGAACTACCTCAACAACCTACATGCTTAAAACTGATAGACCCAGGTCTGAGGCAGGTCTTAGGACTTGAGGCAGCTGTGGTGCAGTACGTAGAACACTGAGCCTAGAGCCAGGAAGACTTGAGTTCAAATCTGGCCTCAGACACTTGGTAGCTGTGTGACCCTGGGCAAGTCACTTAACCTCTGTCTGCCTCAGTTTCCTCGACTATCAAATAGGGATAATAATAGCAATTGCCTCCCAGGTTTGTTGTGAGGATCAAATGAAATAATATTTATAAAAAGTGCTTAGCACAGTGCCTGGAAAATAGTTAATTAAGTGTCATATAAATGCTTATTCTCTGCCATTCCCACTTAAGACTTAAGAGGCTGGTGTAAAGGAGCGCTGGATTTAGAGCCAGAGGGCCTGGCTTTGCCACTTACTACCTGTATGACCCTGGGCAAGTCACAAGTCATTTAATCTCTTGTACTCTGCGTACTCATCCATAAAATGAAGAGGTAAAACTAGATGGACTTTAGTTCCCTGTTCTTCTAGTTCTAAATCTATGAACCTATGAACCATCCCCTAGTATTCTTAAGGAGAAAAGAGCTTCATTATAACGTATCATACTCTCCTGCTATGATGATGATAATTGCTGGCATCTCTAGAGCACTTTAAAGTTGGAAAAGCATTTTGCAAAAATCTCATTTGATCTTTATGACAACCCTGGGAGTAGGTGCTATTATTATCCTCATTTTATAAATGAGGAAACTGAGGCAGACAGCAGCTAAGTGACTTACCCAGAGTCACACAACAAATGAGTGTCTGAGGCCACATGTGAACTTAGGTCTTCCTGACTCCAGCCCCAGCACTCTATCTGTGGCACCCCCTGGCTTCCATGAGGAAGATGGACCTATTGTCTATATTTTCTTTTAAAATGCCCTCCATTTTTAATTTTTAAGATGTTTTATGGGTGTACTTTTTTCATGTATGTAACTACCCACCAAGCCATCTCTCCCCTCCTCCAATTGCCACTAATAAGAGGGGTACTTCGTTTCCTTGGGCCAAAGACAAAGCAGCTGGTGCTGCACATTTATCCAAATACCAGTTCCCACTGAGGTTATTAAAAGATCAAGTTTCATAACTTCATTCTATTAAACCTGCACCACTATTTGGCCCCAGAGACCTCTAGAGAAGAATGGTAGCATTGTCAGCCACATGGTTCAGTGAGGGAAGACTGGGCAAGGAATCAAAAGAGCAGGGTCTGAGTCCTGGTTCTGCTCCTTACTACCTGTATGACTTTGGACAAGTCATCACCTACCCTCACTGAACCTCAGTTTCCCTCTCTGTAAAATAGGTTCATTATTATTTGCACTACCCCTAACAGAGTTGTTGAGAGGATCAAATGAAATAGTGTCTAGAACAAGCATTATAAGCTGTGCAGTGCAATGTGAAAGTCAGTTATTTTTATAGATATTCTCTCTTAAATTAATATATAGAATTATGGGGTGATGTGCATAACTGTCAATCAAACTTTAACTATTATCCCTGAATGTGCTAAGTAACAGAAAACCTAGACAAGTCAGACACAAAGGTTTTAATATCAACTGCCTTGTGAGTCCTGTACTAGCCATGCAAGGCCTGTTCTGACCCTCACATTGTATGGTATCTCATTATTCTTCCAGAAAAAAAAATGTTTCGTAATTTAGTCATTCTCCCTCAAATTAACTCTAAATCAATTAGAAGGATGTTTGCATCTTATCAATTAATTGTGATCTTTTAAGCTCAGCCAAATAATCACCTTTTACCTTGCAAGAAGCCTTGCAAGAAGGATTGTTCCCCTTACAGTGCCATTCCATTCTTTCTTGTGTCACTCTGACTTGTGGACATTAACTTTTGCCAGTATTAACTAGATGCACAAAAAGTCTGAGTTGGAAGCAAACTTAGATGACATCCTGCCCATCCTGAATCTGAATCAGAATCTCCTCTATGAATTACTCAACAAGTGGTCATCCCATGTCTTCATCTGAAGACCTCTGGCCATGAGGAATTCATGGTTTCTTCATGTCCTGATACGTCAGCTCAGCTTGAAAGCATTGTTCTTACAGATCCTGTTTTCAGACTGTTGGAATTTATCCTCTCTAACACCCTGCCACAGTGGGGTTCTCTGTCCTCTGTGCTCACCCTCATGACCTTACTTCAAAAAAGAGCCACTAGGGGCAGCTAGGTGGTGCAGTGGATAGATCACTGGCCCTGGAGTCAGGAGAACCTGAGTTCAAATGTGACCTTAGACATGTACTAGTTGTGTAACCCTGGGCAAGTCACTTAGTCCCCATTGCCTTCCCCCCGCAAAAAAAATTTTTTTAAATATAGATTTTTTAAAAAGAGCCTCTGCTTGGTAGTCAGGACATGTGAAACTGGAGCCCAAGGAAGATGATAGCACTATAACTGTTTAGTCAAGGGGTACTATTTTTTCAAGTACAGTCCTGTTCAACCAACATTAGCTATGAATCTACTCGTTCTCTCTCTTTAACTTGCAAAATAGAGAAGAGGTATGATTAATAAACTATAAGGTGCTAGAGAGCAGGGTTGTTCTCATATGTATCTTTGAAACCCTAGAACCAACACAGTTTCTTGCACATATCAGGCATTTAATGAATATTTGTTGTAATGAAGATCAAATTAGATTTGTGTACCTAAATTATACATCTACTTGCCTGTAAATACCTCAGTGCAGTGACAGTTTCTCATTAATCTTCACATTCCCAGCAAGGCTTAGCAGTAGTATCTTTTATATAAAGTATCCCAAAAGTCTTTGTGCAATTTTAAATCTTAATGGTTTATCAAAGATTTTTTGGAAACCCTGAAGAGTAGCAACACACACACACACACACACACACACACACACTCACAAATTATTGAATATCTTAATTTATAGTATAAAGGAGGTTCTTGTTGAAATTGGATTAGATCTATGGGGTAAGAAAATTCCTGAGAGGTCATCTAGTCTGACCACCTCATTTTACAGATGAGAAAACTGAGGTTGAGAAGAGTGAAATGACTTGTCCATGGTCTCACAGGTAAAAAGCAGCAGACCTTGTATCTAAATTCAAGTCCTCCAACCTCAAATTCCGCATTCTTCCTCCTATGTTGCACTATCTCATAGGTCCTTTACAAATCTGAGATTTCATAATTCTATAAATGACTATATTCATTTTATTCACACTGTATTTGCAGTTGTGTTGCACTGAAGAGATGTCAAGAAGAGATCCTTTAAAATGAGAATAACTATAAGCCATCAAATATCCATTGATTTTTTTAGAATGAGCACAATTTTTCTATTTGTAAATGAGAAAAGGTGTTAGCAATTAATTAGATCCTTAAATGGGGCTGGGAAGTATTCTAATTTGCTTTAAAACATATTCAGCAATTTCCATCTTTCAGATAAGCAGTACTGGAAACTGCAGTTGCTTCAATTGCCTTACACCTGGTCTCTTCTCCTTAGCTTAACACTCTTGCATAGCTCAGAATCTTGCTCTCCCGCCTGATTTTTTGGAAATGAATTCTTTCTCTACTGTTTAGTTGTTGTTTAAGTCTTGGTCCAGGCATTTCCCTTCACTTAAGAGATTCCATTTCCTGTTGTTGGGTTTTTTTTCCCCAAAAGGTTATAGACAAAAAGGTTGAAAACTCTTGGTAAATCTGAGAGCTCAGACAGAGGGTGATGATTTGGCCAGAGTGTTGCTGCTGAGTTGATAGATGGAAATCACTTAGTCACCACCTTTTCGAAAATGTTAGTGTTCAATCATGTGCCTAATTTAGTGTGTAATTGAAAATGTAGTGTTTGCAACTCCGGCAAGTCCCTTTGAAGATTTAGTCTCTTATACTGAGCATATTAATGACACTGAAACTTGGACAGACAGAGAGCTGTCAGAAGCACAGGGGCCTCTTTCAAAATTACTGCCAAATGGGACACACACTGGCTATTTAAGGGGAGAGAGAGTTTAGGTTGGGGTGAGTTAAGTGTCAAATGCTTTGGTGATGCATTTTAGCACCGTTACAAATTGTCTACAGATGTTGCTTCCCTTCAAACCCAGTGGCCATTAGTTTTGGTTCCTGAAAACCATCAAAGATAGCACAAAATAAGCTTTGAAAGAATGAGATGTTTTCCTTTCATTTAATAAGAATGTTTTCCCCTGTTCCTGGGTAAAATGATAAAATGGAAAAGAACATCCAGTCTGAGGACAGAAGACCTTGGTTCAAGCCTCTGCTCTGACATTTATGACTCATGTAACCTTAGGCAAGCCACTTATCTGGCCTATTTCTTCACTGGCTAAAACAGAAAGGTTTAGGTGTTAAGTAGGATATTAAGGGGAGCTCTGAAGCCTCCTCCATCTCTTTGGGCAAAAATTTTCTCTCCCATGCAGCAGAAGCCTCCTAATCTTGGAAGTTCACTTTACTCCTGTACTTATCCCACTAGAAGTCTACTTCATCCTCAAAGCCCCTTCCTCTGATTGACCAGTTCCTTCTCGAACCTCCACTTGAAGGAAAATGGTGAAAGCCAACCATGTCTTCATTCTTCTCTGGACTCTACCCCTGATTCTCAGGACTTTCTCTATCATAACCCACAGGGATACCACTCAGCCTTTTATCTTCCTTTTATATATTCTCTCCCCTATTAGAAAATAAGCTTCTTTAGGGCAGGGACTATATGCCTTTCTTCTTGTATTTATATTCTCAGTGCTTTGTACACAGTAAGCTCTTAGTAAAATGCTTGTTGACTTTACTCATTGACTTCTAAATCTATGATACCATAAGTATGTATGAACTTTATTTAAAATGAAATGTAGAGGCAATAATTTTATCTCTAGTAGAATGTAAGTTTGCATACTGCAAATTTGCTTGCATGCTTTAATTTGTATCCCAAAGTCTAGCAGTGTTGTTGAATGGAATGACTGAGTGATTAACTGAATGAATGAATGAATGAATGAAGTTGACCATTGTTCTTCACTCTTCCCCTGGGCTTCCACAATCAGAAATTAAATGGTTTGGAGAGCCTTTCTGATAGTAATTTTCACACAAACAAGTTTGTCTACTTGCTTACATTATCAGGTCCCAGATATTGGACTCAGTACTATAATTTCTTCATAACTGTCATGGACAAGTCATTATTTAATGATCCAGCACATGTGCAAACCCCATAAGCTTGCTTAGCTGATGCAACTTCTTTATATAAAGTATGCTGAAGAAATGGCTTCTGAGGGAAGAGTAACAATATGTACAGAAAGCCTTAAAGACACGGTGAAGAATGTGGGGATACTCTTCAACTAGTTCCAATTGGCTAACTATATGGTTGGGATGAGTCTTTTTTTTTTTTTTTGACAATTGGGGTTAAGTGACTTGCCCAGGGTCACACGGCTAGTAAGTGACAAGTGTTTGGTCTGAGGCCAGATTTGAACTCAGATCCTCCTGACGTCAGGGCCGGTGCTCTATCCACTGCACCACCTAACTGCCCCAGGATGAGTCATTTTTGATTGGTTGCATAACCAATATAACCAAAAACTATTGGGATCTTCAAAAAGACCTGAGTCAACTTTTGCTGACTCTTTGATACATTCATGTTTTGAGGAGCTCCGTGACTCTTTCATTCATGGTATCTGATGAGATGTGGCAAAAAGTCTTAGGGCCTTCTTCCCCTCCCCCTCATCCCACTCTTAGCTCAAGAAAATGGCCCAGATCCTTGGCCTTTTTTGTTCATTCTTTTCCGTTCTCAGGGTAAGGAGGGAATGGAGTCTCGAGCCTTTGTCAAGAGAGTGAGCCACAGGAATTGAGGAATGAGAATCCAATCTGAATTTCACAATCAAAATAGCATCCATACCCCAAGAAACAAAGAATATTCTTTGGGAATGACCACTGGTTCCTCAGCCCATCAGAAAGCAGTCATGACACAACTGGACATGAACTAGGTAGGATCAATGCTATGTAGGAACTGAGCTAAATTTTCAGCCTACTCTCCCAGAGACTGAAGTGCTGTAATGGAGGGTATGCCCTGGAGGCACTGGAGGAAATATTTGTGTGTCTCTTCTTGATATTATCTTCGAAGTAAATATCCTTTGTAAGAGCTAATTTAAAGTGTTTAAATGGACCTGAGGGCCTAGATACAGACCCCTGACAACATGGGAAGGAGGGAACACAGCCAGCAAGGGTACCAGCCAATGGCATTAAAGAAGAGAAATTTTCCAACCCCTCAAAGGACCCTAAAACCATGAGAAATAGATGTAGTGTCTTCCCTGAGAGAGTGGGAGGCAGAGGGATCTGCAGTAGATGCTTAACAAATATTTGTTGATTGATTATCAACCTGTAAAGTAAGGTAACTCTTGTGAAGCTATTATGATCATATGATATTAGTATGTCATTCCTTGAAGCAGTTTGCCTTATTGGAAAGAACACTAGACATGAAAATAGGAAGCCCTGAGTTCAAATTCCACCTCTGATACCAGCTGCATAAATGTGGACAAGTCTTTTAACTTCTCTGAATTTCAGGTTTCTCATCTATAAAATGGGAATACTCATACTTTTAGCACTTACCTCAGAGGATTGTTGTGAGGATTAAAGGCAGTAAAGTACGTAATTTGCTTTACAAAACTGAAAATACTACACTAATTAGAGCTATTGTTGTTGTTATTCTCTCTCATGTTTTTAAAAGGCAAGGAAATACTTGGCAGCAGCCTTCACTTGGCCCACAGTAAGATCCAGTGCCTATCTGGCCTGAAAACTTGCTCCATGGAAACTCTGGGAAATCCCAGAATCCCAGTGGAGGACAACTTCTATGAAAGTTATGGCCTAGCTTTACAGTAAGTTCTTGCTCCATGAAAAAACAATTCCTACATGAGCATTTTTCCATCTAAATTTCCCAAGAACCATATATTTTAAGCTGTATTGGATAGAATTGTACCTAGTCTAAATAGAAAATCAAATATTAAAATAGGTTTCACATGCAACTATTACTTTGACTAGGTATTGCCTTTTGTCTATGCCCTTCCTAGAGATATAAATGAACAATTTAATCACCATTCTTTGGTTTATAAATGGCAGGAAACTTGACAATCTGGAAGGCGAAATAAACAAGAAGTCCAACAATATTGCCCAGAGAGACCCAAATAAAGGAGAGAATGTCATCATTTGACCATGTGGATAAAGACATGTAGTAAAAGTGTCAAATGCTGGCTCCTTAATGTTTTTTAATAAAGTCTTTTCACACCTCAGTGAACATGAGACATTCTGATCGCCATTTCCATGTCAAGGAGATATACCAAAGCATGAGATTCATGCAAAACACATATCTTGGCAACTAATCAATGGCCACTAAGCAACTAGGTCACCTAGAATTCTATTATTGAACAGACACAACATTATACATCTGTATTCATTCAGAAATACATCAGCTTAATGGAATTCTCAGCAGCTGACAGCTACTTGAAAAAAAGCCTAAATTAAAGGTAATAATGAAATTATACAAATAGAGTAATTTGGTTATTAACATTTGATTTTCTTTCCCCTAAAAGTATACAAATAAATTTTCTTTCAAAGAAATAAATAGTATAATGGCATTTAGTCTCATGATGTGTTGGCTAAGAAACAGAGGTCTGCAAAGATATTTGAATGTCACTGTCATTAGGTTCATATTGGGCAACTGGGTGTGGCAAGTGAAGAAATTAGCCAAAACTAGCAAGCCAAGAAACTCATAATATTTGCATTATATGGAGTGATTTCTGTTTCCACATGTCATTCTTACACTTTTAAAGAAATATTTATTTGTATCATTGAGTCACGCCTCCATATAAAGTTTTATTCAGCATGGATGGTGTGTTAATGACCTTGGTATCTCAAGGGCTATACAATTAGAATACAAGTTCTTCCAATCCTGCTGAGTCAGAAACTCATTGAGTATGGCCATGGACTGTATATCTGCCATCTAAGGACCAGCCTAACTGAGTTCAGAGAAACTTATCACCAAAGAGCTGACTACCAGATAATGAATTTTATCAGACAAGAGTGATTCACAAAGACATGAAGGAAGTAGCCATGCTGAACAAAGTGAAATATTGAGACATGATGGCTTCTTAGCAGAATTTTTCATATCTGCTTTAGTGGTAAAACGTAACAATTCTGATTATCACTCAAGAATAGTGTAAAGGTTAACCACCAAAAAAACATTTGCCTCATTCGATTTAAAAAAGATTCATAAAAAGATTTAGGGGCAGCTAGGTGGCACCATGGATAGAGCACCGACCCTGGATTCAGAAGGACCTGAGTTCAAATCTGGCCTCAGACACATAACACTTACTACCTGTATGACCCTGGGCAAGTCACTTAACCCCATTGCCTAGCCAAAAAAAAAAAATTTAAAAAAAGATTATAGTAAGAACTAGCATTTATGTATAGCACTTTAAGTTTTATGAAGCAGTTTATTTTTTATTTTTTTTTAAGGCAATTGGGGTTAAGTGACTTGCCCAGGGTCACACAACTAGTAAGTGTCAAGTGTCTGGTCTGAGACTGGATTTGAACTCACGTCCTCCTGACTTCAGGGCTGGTGCTGTATCTACAGCTCCACTTAGCCACCCCTGAAGCAGTTTACAAATATCTGTAACCCTGTAACAGCAACCCTGGGAAATAGGGAATCATCCCCATTTTACAGTTGAGAAAACTGAGGCAGAGAAAAATTGTGATTTTCCCAAGGTCATACAGCTAGTCAGTATCTAAGACTAGATTTGAATTCTGGTCTTCCTGACTCCAAGTCCAAGGTTCTGTGAAACTTGCTCATACATACATACATACATACATACATACATACGTGTGTATGTGTGTGTTTCTATATATGTATATCGATGGGTCAAAAACACTGAGTAGATTATTCAATTCAATTATTCACTCCATCTAGCATGGGAAAATGTATTACTATAGGTATGAATTTTGTAAGGAGGAAATGATTGTTGCCAAAAGGAAACAAGGTTGATTTGATTTTTTTTGCTCATTGGAATTATTTCTAATCATTTTAGGAAATATACACCCTCATTAGAAAAGCAAAAGGAAAGCTGGACACTTTTAGATTAGATAACGTTCAAGAAAATCTGCTTCATTGGAGACATGAATTAAAGTTATTTCTAAAGAAGTTGGGGGGGGATCAAATGTGAGAAAAGTTGTAAACATGGATTTAATAGAATGCTGTTTCTACTTCCATAACATTTCTCACATCTGCCCCTTTCTTTGTACTCACATAGTGTTCACTCTAGTTCAGGCCCCCATCCCTTCTTGACTGTATCATACTAGCCTTCCAATTGATATTGGCCTTAAATCTCCCCTCACTCCAATCAACTCCTCACAACTACCAAAATGATCTTTCTAAAGCACAGATCTATCACTCCCCCAAATCATCAAACTCAAATGGCTTCTTATTGCTTCTAGATTCAAATATGAACTGTTCTCTTTGCCTTTTAAAGCATTTACATACATATCAGTCTGAACAAACTCCTCTGCACATATGACACTCCATTTTCCAACTTCTGTCTCTGCACCTTCCCATTGGCTCTTCTCAATGCCTGTAATGTACTCCCTTCTCACCTCTGCCTCTTGCAATCTTTTTTCTATTAATAACACTGTCCAAATGCTACCTCCTACATGAAGCTGTTCCAATTCTTAGTGCATTCCTCAACCACCACCCCCAAAAATGTTTTAATGTCTATTGACTTCATATATGGCATATATATAATATACATACATATATATCTTTGTGTATATTTTGTATCCTATATAAAGGATAAGTTTCTTGAGCCCTGAGACTAATTCATTTTTGCCTTTGTATCCCTAGCAACTAGCTAGGGATGCAAAGTCAGTGTCTGCTCAATGATCAATTGATTGATTGATTGATTAGATATAAAAAGCGTATCTTTAAAGCAAGGCTGTAGAAATTATTTTGGTTCTATTTAATTCAACAAGCATTTAAGTACTGATAATTGTGCCAGGCACTATGCTAGTTTCTAGGAGTACAAAGACAAACAAAGAAACAAACAAAACAAATAGTCCTTGGCCTCAATGAACTCACATTCTACTGGAATCTACTGGGAATGGTGAGAAGTTAGAGGACATAAGGAGGTTTATGATCTTGGTATTTCAAAATGCACAATGAAATGGGCTAGGAAAACGGTAATTCTATTGAAGGATAATTCCTGAGGAAAGGAACTAATTAGAATGAAGGTTCGAGAAGAACTTCCTGTCTTCTTAAACCTTACTCTCCTCACCACACACTGGCCTCTTTACTATTCCTCATACACCATACTCCACACTCACAATATTCTGAGCCTCGACCCTGGTTCTCCCCTATTCCTGCAACACTCTCCCCCATCTCTACCTCCTAACTTCCTTGGTTTCCTTCAAGTCTCAGGTGAAGATTCGCCTTTTTCTTTTTCTTTTTGGCAAGGCAATTAGGGTTAAGTGACTTGCCCAGGGCCACACAGCCAGTGAGTGTCAAATGTCTGGGGTCAGATTTGAACTCAGGTCCTCCTGACTCCAGAGTCAGTGCTCTATCCACTGTGCCACCAAAATGCCCCTAGACCCACCTTTTTAAAGAAGCCTTTCCCATACAACATCCATTCCTATTAAAAACACTAGAAAGCATAGGAATAAATGAAGTCTTCCTTAAAATGATAAGTAGCATCTATCTATAACCATCAGCAAGCATTATCTGTAATGCGGATAAACTAGAAGCCTTCCCAATAAGATCAGAGGTGAAACAAGGATGTCCATTATCACAATTATTATTCAATATTATGTTAGAAATGCTAAGTATAGCAATAAGATGAGAAAAATAAATTGAAGGAATAAAAAATAGGAAATGAGGAAACAAAACTATCACTCTTTGCAGATGATATGATGCCATACTTAAGAGAACCACAGAGAATTTAAAAACTAGCTGTAACCATTAATAACTTTGGCAAAGTTTCAGGATATAAAATAATCCCATATAAGTCATCAGCATTTCTATATATTACCAACAAACCAGCAACATTATAATGATAATCAACTGTGAAAGATTCAGCTACTCTGATCAAGACAATGATACAAAACAATTTCAAAGGACCCATTAATGAAAAACGTTATCAACCTTCCAGAGAGAGAACTGATGAATTCTGAGTGCAGATTGAAGCATTTTTTTTACTTTCTTTATTTTATGTTTTCTTTTGCGACATGGCCAATATGGAAATGTATTTTGCATCCCTTCACATATAAAATTGATATCATATTGCTTGCCTTCTCAAGTGGAGGAAGGGCAGGAGGGAGGGAGGAGAATTTGGAACTCAAAATTTTTAAAAATGAATGTTAAAAAATTTAAATGTAATAGAGAAATATTTAATGAAATATATATTTATGTATGTATGCATATTTCTTTTAAAAAGAAGCCTTTCCCAGTTCTCTTAGCGCCTTTCCTCTGAGATTACCTCTGGTTTATCCTGTTTATATCTTGATTGTACCTAATTATTTGCACTTTGTCTCCCTCATTAGACTGTGAGCTCCTTGAGAGAAGGGACAATTTTTTGTTTTTCTTTCTGTCCTCACAGTCTAGCACAGTACCTGGCACATAGTAGGCAATTAGTAAATACTAGTTGACTGGTTGACTAAATATGCATATTATAAATTATAATAATAATATTGATAATAATTATAATTATAAAAATTACTAGTGCTTGTTTAAGCACTAAAACTTAAAACTGTACTCAACATAGCTTAAAGAACTATATAAATCTGTTGCGTTATCTGGGATCATAATAGTAATGATAGTAGGAGTAGCATTAATACTCCAGACTTCTGGTTCTGAAAAGGGAAAGGACAGAGGACTATCCTTATTTAAAAAAAAAAATCTTGAAAAGAAATATTTTCTGCTGAGTAGAAATAGAGACAGTTCTCATGGAGACAGCTGGAGGTTGCATTACTCTGTTGTAGTCAGTTGGCTCTCACAGCCATAAGGAACTTCAGAAAACATCGAGTTCAGTTGGTACCTCGCTACAAATTCCTTCTATAGTTACCCCCAATAAGTGATAATCCAATGAGCAATAAGAGCTCCCATGAAAGGAAATCCATTGTCTTATGAAGTGACTTTTTCTCATTCAGAAGTAGCTCTCAGAGTTAGGATTTTTTTTTTCCTTTTATAATGAGCTTGAATCAGTTTGTCTGTCACTCTCATCTCCTGCTCCTAGTTGTGCCCTTTAGGGCAAAACAGAACAAGTCTAATCCCTCTTCCATAAGACAGCCCTTCAGATACTTCAAGACAATGCTGATATCCAACCTCCCACCTCCTCACCGGTAAGACCTCTCTACCCCAACCTAAGTATTCCTATTTCAGAATTAGGTCAGCTCAGATGTATGTGTGCCAGTCTGGAATCTGATAATATAGAATTTATTGTCGAATTGATTCCATTTAGTTCAAACAAGTAACCACCATATATTTTCTTTCCTTTATTCATAGTTAAGAAAAAATTAATACTTTCTCTTGCTGGCTAATCTTTACAAATTGAAGTGAAAGAACAGAAAAAAAATACTGAATTAGACATCATGGCATTTGCCTCTGACATTAACTGGCTTTGTGACTCTGATGAAGTCACTTCAATCTGTTGGGCTTGTCTTCTTTTCCTTTAAAAAATGTTTTAAATTGAGGGTCTTTAACCTTTTTTGTGTCATGGACCCCTTTGGCAATGTATGGACTCTTTCTTAGAATAATGCTTTGAAACGCATAAAATAAAATATATAGGATTACAAAGGAAATGAACTATATTGAAAGTTATCAAAAAAATGGTTTTTAATCATAGATTCCAGGTTAAGAATATTGTTTTAATGGTTATTAAAATACCATTTTTCCCCACATTATAATCACATCCCACCTCATTGAACCCTTCCTTGTCACAAATAAAATAAGCAAAACCAATTGACAAAGCAATGGCATCTGATAGTATATGTAACTCCACGCTTACTGTTTCCCACTTCTCTTAGAGGAGTAAAGTGTGTTGCATCAGTTGTTTCTGGAACCAAAATTAGTGATTATAATTAATTAGGGTTTAGCTGCCTAAACTACTTTTATTATAATTGTTGTGTACTAATCTTATCATTCTACTTTCTTTGCTCTGCATCATTTCATACAATTTTCTGTAATAGAATCAAAGGAACCCCCACCCCATCAAATCTGGCTGGAGTACAGCTATGAAGCATGGCTGAAACTGGGCCCCTTCTGGTACTGCATGTCTCAGCCCTGGAGCTGAGCCTCCTCCAATAACACGTAGGTTCTGACTTTTTCCAGTAAAAGACATGAGCAATCAGAGGTTTTTGTGTCCCATGTGCCACCTTTCGTCTTCCCTACGTCAAAGCTATGTTACAGAACAGATACCACTGAGCCAAAAAGAGCCACCCATTCAATAGACCCTAAAAGGAGTAACTGCCCCCTCTAGCACTCTCTGTTCTTCCACTCTCCTGAACATGTGGCTTGAAACTATCTCAGAGAATCCCTTTCTTACCCTAGGAAAAAATGGTGACTACTCATACTTAGCGGTTAGAGACCTTGGCTGCCTCTTCACCTTTATGTTTCTTTGCCTCAGCATAGGTGACTGAAAAGTGTTCTTGAGACAGGTTATTTCCAGTCTTAGAGCCAACCTTGTGTGTTTTAGAGGTCTGGTACTCATGAATCTCATGGTTGGTTCTGGGAGGTTTTCCTTACAACTACTACAGTGTTTTTCTTTTTGAAGGAGAAAATGATCATTGACAGGATGAGTCCAGTCACTGACCTAGTTTTTCAGAAGACATGGACCTGTAAGGATGTGAAGATGAGCTGACAATTTAGCTGTCTCACAAAATATTTCATGTTTTGATGAAGTATCATCAAAGGTATCAACTAAGGTATCAACTCCTGGGAGGATATAAAAATGATTTTAAGTTATTCTTTCATATCTCTACCATAAGTCTTTGCCAATATGTATTTTTGAATCTTACATTTTAAGCATTTCTTTTTAGTAGAGTAGACAAATACCTCTCCCATATCTGGTCTACATTGTGTATTGAGTACCTCTGTACTTCCTCTTGGGGACATCCTAAGCATGAGCCACACATAAACTTAATATGACTCTCTCCAAGGCTCTAGGATGGGAGTATAAAAGGCCAGATGTCAAGAAAAAGTGCCTGACCCCACTCTTCATGTTCTTGAGACTGAACACAGAGTGAACATGTGGGTTCAGAGCTAGGGATTCCTTTAAAAGAGAGGATGGGAGCCCTAGCCCCCATGAATCCAGCAGTGTTTCCATCTGTTACATTTGAATTCCTTATATTTATCATTTCTAGTAATAAAATTATTTCCCTTTCCATCCACATATACTACAATTTATTCAACCATTCTCCAGCTGATTATCACCCACTTTGTTTTTAGGCTTTGCTGTCCCAAAAAGAACTTTCTTACCCCCTTTGACTTCTTTACAGTGGCAGAATTACTAGGTGAAAAGGTTTGAAAAAATTGGTAACTGTTTTTGCATTTTAGAGATAAGGGAACTGGGGTCTAAAGAATGGAAATCATCTTCCCAAGGTCATATACCTCAGAAATAGTAGAGAAGGTCCTAATACAAGATGTCTAACTTTAAACATGTTGTTTTTTCCACTGTGTCTCATGTGTTTTTATTAAACAACCCTACCCCCTAGTTTTGGAAACAGGGAGTTTGAGGTTTCATGGCAGAGGCAAGTGCCAGTGTTCAGAAGGCAATTGGAAATTCACAGGTGAAGTTTAGGAAGAAATCAAGATTGGACTTTATAAGCTTCAGAGAAAACAAAGAGGTGATCATTTTTATATTGTTCTGATAAAAATGTGACCAAATTCTTTTTCAGGTCAATCCTATGCATCAACAAAAATCCTTTCTGGAATTTTGACAAAATTATACTATTCTTAAAAATTCTAAAGTAGTTTAAATTTTGTATGACATCAAACCAAGTGTCTTAACTTTGGGTTCAAATATTTCAGTGCTGTTCTGGATTTACCTGAGAACTTTCACATTTCCTTACTCCTCTGCCTATCTTACCCACTCCACCCAGATAGGACAGCTCATCACTGCCTTAATCTGAGCCTCTCCCCTTTACTTTTAATTCCTAGTGCACTCTCAGGATGCAAACTATGCCTGGAATGTCCTTCCCCTCCCATCTTAACATGGTACCTCCATTCTATTATTAAAGCACCTTCTCCACAATCATCCAAAATGAAAGATAATAAAGCAATTCCCTTCCCCTTTGGGCTTGAAAGTTCAACTACATAGAAACACACACACATACACATGGCTTAATCTCTGGATTTTTGCATGCCTTTGGTATCCTCTCACTTTTTAGGTCTTCTCTCTATTCTTCTGCTCTTATTAAATGAAATAATATTTGGAAAGAGTTTAGCAGAGTGCCTGGCATATAGCAGGTATTATATAAATGCTTATTCTCTTCTTTCCTCTCCCCTACCTTTATGGTCCACATAAAATGTGACCTAGGTAGAGAATAGTATACTGATACAAAATTCAAAAGGCCTGGGTTCTAGTCCCAGCTCTGCCACTGACTAATTGTGTGACCTTTGACAAATCACTTCACTTGTCTATACCCCAATATCCTCAGCTGTCATGATAGAACTGAGATTCCTCTGACTCCCCAAAACAGGGCTTCGTTTTCCCTAATAGGTAACAGAGCTGCCCCCTGGGATTTGATTAGCCCTTTTCTCCCTTGACACAGATTCTTGGTCACTTAAAAGAGTAAAAAGTCCCATTCATACGGAGTCAGAGTGCTTCCTATATTGTTTATATTTAAAGATCATTTGAGTCACCATATCTTTCCATGCTGACCAGATAAATTTTTGCATGTATAAAATACTTTGCAAATCTTAAATAAAGCACATATAAATGTTAGTTGTTATCATTCAGAAGTTTGGTATGATAGTCACTGGAATGGTATTCTTCCCTGGGCTTATCTCCTGAGTTCGTTTACTTTGCCACAGCAGCATCCTCACTTTGAAGTTCACTTTCCCATCAGCTCTTCTCACACTGAAAATGCACTCCACTTCTGTGGCCCCTTCCTCTGGCTGGTCCCTCTTAGTTTCTATCTTAAGGAAAGCACCCAGGCCTGCCATGTCTTCATTCCTCTCTGGGCTCCACTATTGACTCTCTAAGCTTTCTCTTCCATGGTTCCATGCAAGTACCATCCCCCACATTTTAGTTTGTTACTATGTGTTATCTCACCCCATTAACATGTAAGTTCCTTGATGTCAAGAGCCTATATTTGTATTCCCAGTTTTTAGTGCAATGCCTGACACATAATAAGCACTTAATGAATACTTGCTGTTGACTTGACTCAAAACTATAGACTTGTTAATGAATCTGGGAATAACTAAAAGACAAATGGAAATCCTTTCTGGTACTGGACTGTGTGTTCTAAATTTTAATGGATTGGTACTGAGGGAGGAAGGAGGTAGGTGGTACAGTGGATAGTGAGCAGGCCCCAGAGTCAAGAAGACATGAATTTAAATCTAGCTTCAGACACTTAAAAGCTGTATAACCCTGGACAAATTTGGACCTTATAGGATCATAGATTTAGAGATTGGAAGGATCTGAGACACTATCTAGTTCAATGGCCTCATTTTACAGACAAGCAAACTGAGGCTCAGAAAGTTAAGTGACTGGGAATCCCCTACAGAGTTGATCATTAAGACGAGGAAAGTGAGTAAAATTGACAAAGGAGAGAATATGGAAAAAATAAGGATGGCAGAGCTGAGATTAAGATCTGGGATTTCAGCAACCATCTACTCCAACCCATATGCAAAAGTAATTTCCACTACCACACACCCCAAAAGTGGCATTTCAGCATCTTCTCAAAGACTTCCAAGCAGGATAAGCTCACCATCTCTTGAAGCAATCCATTCCACTTTGGGATGTTCCTAATTATTAAGGAGTTTTACTGACATTGAGTCAAAAATCAGCCTCTTTGCAACTTTCACTCATTAATCCTAGTTTTCCCTTTTGAGGCCAAAGATAATAAGCCTACTACCTGCTCCCCATGACAGACCTTCAAATATTTGAAAACTGCTATTACATCTCCACCTGATATTCATGCAATATGAACTCAAGGATCCTCACCATTCTGGTTGCCTTCTTCCGGACATTTTCCAACTTATCTATGTTTTTTCTTAAACTGGGATGCTCAGAACTGAACACAGTACTCCAGATGAAGTCTGATGAGGGTAGAGTAAAGTGGAACTATCATTCCCATATTCCTGGAAGCTATGTCCCTCTTAATGCAACCAAAGATCAAATTAACTGTTTTTGAATATTACAATACACTCAACTGATGCTGAGTTAGCAATTTACTAGAACTCTCAGATCTTTTCAGAACAAATTCTCATCTTATAGTTGTGAGGTTGAATTTTTTTGCATTTAAGTACAAGAATTTTCATCTATCCCTAATGAATTTCATTCTAAGAGATTCAGTCCAGTGTTCTATCTAACCTTTCAAGATCCTTTTGGAACTCTCTTCTGTTATCATATATGTGTTAGCTATCCTACCAAGTTTTATATCATCTGCAAATTTAATATCTTCCCACCTACACCTTTATCCAAGTAATTGGTAAAAATGTTAAACAGCAGAGGCCAAACAAATATTCCACTAGAGACCTTCTGCCATGTTGACTTTGCACAATCAACAACCATTCTGTAAGTAGGCCATCCAATCTGCTCTGTTTCCATCGGGTTAGATTATTATCAAATCCATATTTCTCCATCTTTACAAGAAATCTATAGCTTTACATCTTCTCCATGAGAAAATACAACCAATCAAGTAATGAAGCAACCAAAATTAATTTAATAATCAGAGGACACATTTTGAGACCCAAAAAATAAAAGATTTGAGAAGCATAAGGTGAGCCATAAGAGTGGCATGTCACTAAATTCAGAAGGATCAGGTATTGAGCAGGGTTAAATGCTGAAGAAGTATCTGAGAATATTCCATTTATCCTATTCATTAAATGTAAATCCTTATTATTCTTCATTCACAAATAGATATGCAATTTCCTTCTGACCTTATCCCCAGATTGTGAATCAATATTCGCCCCTTGGATCTGGACGATTTCACCTACCATAGTTGTACGTTTTAAGCATGGAGGTACAAAGTAAGCTTTTCATAATCCTATGATCTACAATAATTACTAGTATGTGGCCATTGCAAGAAGGCTGGGAAGGAGTTGAAAGTAATGAGATAACAGTCTTTGTCAAATATAGGTGAAAGATAAGTAGATTTTAGAGCTCAGAGCAGCCAAGTTTAGTAGAAAATTGGAAGGATTTGGGTGGCAGCTGAATGTCAGGGTGTGCAAACACAAAGTTATGCATTTCAGGGTTTAAAGACTACTATGCATAGGGAATGGATGTCTGTGAGATTTCAAATGTACACCAGAAAAGGGACCCATGAGACACTGTTAGGCATCATCAAGAAAGATTTTGAGAGAGAAAAAAAAACAGAAAACATTTTATCCATAAAACTATAGTGTGTACATATCTGGAAGACTGAAATTCTGCTAGATAATTTACAAAAAAACAAGAATGAAACTAGAGAAGGTTCATATGAGAAGAGTGGTAAGATGATTAGTGAAAGAGTCTAACGCATGAGGAGAGGTGAAAAAGTTTCTAATAAATCTTCATCCTATCTGTGGAGCCACAGAAAAAAAGATGTAGTTAAATTATAAACAAACTAGATAAGGTGAAAATATACTTGATCACTCCATCCTGAAACACTAGAAGAGGTGACAACTTTTGAAACTCAAGTGAAGTAAGTTTAGGACAAATAAAAGAAGCATTAATGAACATGACTTGTAATGAATTTCAAGAATTCCTTTGGGAAATTTACAGAATCTTAGCATTTGGAATGGGCCTCAGAAGCCATCCAATTCAACTTGTGACAAAAAATATCCTATATAGCTTCCTTGACAGGTGATTAACCAACTTCCATATGAACACCTTCTCACCACAGTCTAATTCACTTTTGGCCAGCTCAAATAATTACACTGACTTTCCTTAAATCAATACAAATTCGACTTCTGCAACTTCCCATAATTGTCCTTTGTTCTGGCCACTGAGACAAACAAAACAAATTTAATGTAATCCCCAATAGTACTTCAAATAATAAAGATATATATGAAAAACATACCATTTAAAACTTTATCCAAATCACAGATTTGGTAAAACAAAGATCCCAGGGACACTTCATTAGAGTGCTCCTTCCAAATTGAGATTTACCCATTGTAGACCACATTTACGTCCAACCTTTCAATTAGTTTTGAATCCACTATTGTCTAGCCTGTATCACTTAATCTAGTCTCCAAGGATAGCATGAATGACAATGTCAAACATTTTGCTAAAATTGAGGTAAATGCTTTCTATCACATTCCTTTTATGTCTAATAGCATATCTTAAAAAGAAACTAAGGTTAGTCTGGGCATAACCTCTTCTTGATAGAAGAATTTTGGTTCCTTTTGACCACATCTTCCTTTTTTAAATGTTCACTACTAGTCCCTTTAAAAATACATATAAGAATTTTGCCAAGAATCAAAGTCAAGCTGCTTAGTCAATAGTTTGCTGAAACAATGCTCTTCCCTTTTTTTGAAATTCAAGACAGCATTTGCTCTTTTCCATGCTGGCAATTTCTCCATGTCTCCATGATTATTTTTTCAAGCATCACTCCCAGGGGCTCAGCAATCATATTAATAGATTATCTGTAAGGATTTTGAGATTGATGACATCAGCTGAAAAGGAATCAAGGATTTAGCATAGTTGTATTCCAATACAGCCTAGGGAGCAGTATGCTAGTGCAAAGAATGTTGACACCTGGCATATGTGTACGGGCATTGAATTGCATCGCTGAAGGTGCAGTAATTACACAGCACTTATGGACTATGTCCTCCAGCTATAAAAGATTGCTGGTCACTAAACTGGCTGGTGGCAATTTTGCAAAAGTCAAAGATGAAGTACATCATAAGGTAATAGGATTTGGGTACATAAGGGAATTTTGAGATCTAGTCCAATCCCCTTATTTTGCAGATGAGGAAACTATAGCTCAGAGAGCTAAAATGAATTTAATAACCCAATGTCACACAAATAATAAATGAGAGAGCTGGTATTTTTGAATTCAGGTCTTCTGACTTTAAATCTTTCCAAGCAAGAGTATAGAGAAATATCAGGCTTTACATGTTAACATAGTTTAACATGAAATCAAACTTCTCATGCCCTAACCCAATTGTTTCAAGCTCTGTAATTCACTGGAGTTTCAGTTAGCTTACCCAAACACCCAGGGAATGGCTGCCACATTTATTTGCCCCTAGGAGAGTTAGTTTAAGGAATTTCCGCTGGTTTTGTTGGCCTGAGGCTGTGGGAGGGGTGTAACAGAGAGCAGGATATCATCACTATATAAAATGCCAGTGATGATAAAAGTTGAATTCTAGACTTTCCTTTTAGCCTGAAATACCAATTATCAAAACATTTCATCTGGCCCTAGGTCGGAAACCACACATACAAAAAAATGAGACCAGGACTCTGTCATCTAAGATATGCCTAACCTTTGAATTTGTCAGACAAGAAACAGTCATGCCCACACAAAGCATTGACCTTACATCCTCTATTGACCACTGAATACATACTGGGCTTAAATTATTGAGATTCTGAGCCAGTATGACAGTGTTGGTGTACTTATAATCCAACTAGAATTCATAAATGTTAGATCTACAACTGGAAAATATGTCAAGGGACATCCAGTTCACTCCCCTAATTTTATAGATGAAGAAACTGAGGTCCAGAAAAATAAAGTGACTTGACCAAGGTCATACAAGTAATAAGGAACACATAGCCATTATATTTGAGACTACAGTATCCTATAGACAGAAATCATGGGAGTTAAGGAAGTTGAGAAACTAAGAGATAAAAGTTTTCAAAGGAGTCAGAGTTTGGGGCAAAAAAGATTATTAGCCAGGTATTAAACTTACAGGGAAGAAGGGAGAGGCCCTCGAAATCCACAGTTAGGAACAACATCAATCTGGTCAGGATCATGGTAACTTTAAAGGAGGAAAGAGATTTTTGCTAAGTAGCAGAAAGTTGGAGAGTGGCATCAAGCATGAAGGAAAATGCCATCTCCTCCTCTTAGCCCTGTGTCAAGAGCAATGGGACAAAGAGCTACTATACTTGTAGAGAGTACCAAGAGACATAATATCTTCAAGAGAGACCAAGCTTTCAGTGAACCCACAAGATGAAAGGAATGTGAGAAAAATAGATCTAGGACAAAGCAATTCGCTACAAAAGACACAGGGGTTCCAGGGGCGAGCAGAATAATATGTCTATCCCTGCTAATTCTGGGCACTAGATGCCCAGAATCCCTAGATACAGACCCCAGGCTAGGTAGCTTGATGAGGGCAGTTCCAATGGGAATATGGTAAGGAGGAGAGGAGGGAAATGGTGACAACCTGGGGCTGGCTAGGAGTTGGCCAGTTGGGCAGCTGGAATTCTGCAACAGGAGGAGAAAGAGAATTCCCCTCGATTCCAATACTTATATCAAAGCCCTAGTTGCCTCCAATGTAGTTATATCCATGATTCCAATTAATCAGTTAGTAAGCATTTAGTAAATGCCTACAAGGCTCCAACCACTGGGCCAAGTGCTGGGGATACAACCTCAACAAACGAAACAATCCCTACTCTCAAGCAGCTCTATATCAATTATAGCAACATGCATTTATATACACAGTGTTTTCAGGTTTACCAAAAAAAAAAAAAA
This sequence comes from Vombatus ursinus, assembly GCF_900497805.2. Taxonomy (NCBI): domain Eukaryota; kingdom Metazoa; phylum Chordata; class Mammalia; order Diprotodontia; family Vombatidae; genus Vombatus; species Vombatus ursinus. The sequence continues at coordinate 91,511,835 of NW_020954590.1, forward strand.
CCTTTCCTTACAATTCCTTCTTTGCAGCCCTAAATTATTGCAATAGTTTTCTAGTTAGTCTCCCTATCCCTTTTCACCCCATTCTAATCCATCTTCCTGCAGCTACTCAAAGTGATTTTCCTAAAGTACTTCACTCCTCCCCTCGATAAACTCCAGTGTCTTCATACTATTTCAAAGATCAACTATCAATTCTTCTGTTTTACATTTAAAGCCTTGCACAACCTGGACCCAACTTGGTTTTTCAGTCTTCTTACACATTACTCCCTTCCACGCACTCTGGTACAAACCAACCTTCTTGCTGTTCTAGTAAGTGTCTGAGGCTGGATCTGAACCTGGAGTCAGGTTTTCCTGACTCCAGGCTCAGGTGCACTATCCAATGAGCCACCTAACTGCCCATTAGCAGTACACAGTAGCTGCTTGATAAATTGATTGCTTACATGTTGATAGCATGATAGGATCAGAAAATCAGGGCTGAAAGTACCCTTAGAGATAGCTTTTTTCAATATTTGGTGTCAATGTCTTCTTAGCCACTCAAGAATTGGTATAGCACTTTTTACTCTAACAATTGTGTGTTCTATACAAGTGTCTCCATAAGATCATAAATCTAGATATGGAAGGGAACACAGAGGCCAACCTCCTCATTTTAGAGACAAGGGAAGTGAGGATTAATGAAGTTAAGTGACTTGTCCAAGGTGGGTTTTGAACCCACTTCGTCCCAGCATTCTTTCCATTCTACTATGCTTCCCCTTCAATATTATCTGTCCTAGATTGAAAACTCGGAGAAGTCAAGCTGATCATCCCCATAACTTTATGTGTTCAAAAACTGCCAGTGCATAAGGAGATAGGAGAAACCATTGGTAAGCCTGATAAATGTTTTTAGATAAAACAGAAGATAAGGGCCTTTGGTGCCCTACAAATACTCATTCCTGAGGAACTGACTAGCCACAGTAATCTTTCACCTGCCTTCACCTGCTTCAAATCATTTGTAGCTATATAGGACTGACTGTTTCCATGGCAGCAATGGTTTCTCCTATCTGTTTATGCACTCTCAAAATGGTATAACAGATATTCCTGCTCATATAAAGATGGAAGATAAAACTCAAATAAGCATTTTAACATACTCTGAGATTGACTTAACCCAAGATTTTTTTTTAAAAACTCAGCATTTTTTCCCTGGTACTTTAAAACTAACTCTATCCAACTTTCCTGTCTAGATCCTATATTCTTTTCTTCTGGGACTTGATGATTTTTGACAGTCCATTAGCTAAGCCTACAAGATTAGAATAATTTTTACAAGATATCAGGAAAATAAATTCAAGACATTTTTTTCCTGCCGAAATAACACCCAGTACCACCTCCTAACTATTTAATCAGTAAATGGCACATGCCTTTTGATTTAAACGTGAAAGAAATTCACTTAAAATAATTGATCATGGATATTTTTTTTCAAAGCACCATAAGTTCATAGGAGGCATGTTTTACTACCAGCCCTTTTCCAGCCACATTAAGAAAATCTTGTAACTTAAACTTCAGTAAACAAGTTGTAACTGCAAAGGTAAAAAGCTCGTCTAACAACTGGAGTTTGATTTACCTAACTCCCAAGCATCATCATTTCCAGGTCCTGTTTTGTTGTGTTTTTTTTTCTTTTCTTATTTTTTTTTCTCTTTTAGGTTTCATTTTCTTGCTGGCCAATGGTTTATAATAACAGCTTTGTCTGGCCTTTGAATTCTTCATTGTCGTTCAATGCCAGCTGGAGTTTTGAAGAGCCTTGGCTTCCTTTCTAGCTTTTAACTTCTCCAGACGGTCATTAATTGTTCGCTGAAGGAGTGGAAGATCAGATAATGCAGCTTAACCCCTCCCAGGCCAGTGGCCTGTGTAGCCTGGGATCTCTCCCTTTCAAACCCTGCATGCTCCCTTCAAAACAGACTCTTGTATCCACTCCAGGATTGTGAACAGTGTCCTTTTCTTGGGTCTTAAAAAGGGTTAATTCACTTTTAAAAACCAACATTTATTTGCCCTTTTTAGCATTGGCACTCTGTCTCTGGAAGACTAGTTGCTCTCCTTGGATATGTATATTCCTTCCCCTTCTTCCCTTCTCTTCCAAATGCTTTATTGAGAGGTTTATGACTCTATTAAAATGGAGTGGCATGTGAGGTGTTTTTCTTTTGGTCAAGAAACTCCAGATTCTAACAGGTCTCCCTCCTCCAACTCCATCTAAGTGGGATTTTGATCCTTGCACTACAAGAATCCAAATCCTCTGTTCAAGAAGAATGATTTGCAACACTCTTTCTCAGTGGTTCAATACAACAAATGTTCAAAATTGGCAAATATACACCTTCTCAGCACTTCAGCCCAGCCTCCACAGCTCAGAGTTACTTTTTAATGGCTCTATCTTTTTAAAAAATGGCAAAGGGCTTTACAGAGATAAGAGTAGACTAAAACCCATTAATGCCATTAGGATAAGTGTCTTGTAAGACATTGGCTCAACGTGTAGCAGACATGCTGAATTTCTGTACTTTGGATATTTTTTTCCTCCTGTCAGCAAATCAGGCTACAGTCAGGCGGGGTACATTTCAAAGCACCTCAATACAGTTTATTTTTTTACCTCGAACTATCATGACCACAGATAAACTTTGGGAAGGACAGAACCATTCAGCTGAACCTCATATTTGGCCCCCATGTGCAAAGCGCACCCAGACGGTTTCCAGCTGGGAAAACATTTCAGTTTATAGGCCTGGAACCAGTGGGCATCATGTCTTGGCCTGGCCTCAGGAGATCCTCTGGTAGTTCTTTGAGTTAACCTCATGTTGATGTTATAAGAAATTATGCCTTTCTGCTTTCCTTTCCAGAATATTTTTTGGGTGCCTGTGTTGCTGACAACTTTATAGAATGTCCTCAGATCTGGAAAAAAAAAACACCTGAAAAAGAAAAGCACTATAAAGAAAGTAACATTTAAACTAATTTTAAAATTATTACCCTGTACTCCTATATGCTAGTAGAAGAAAAGATTTATTTTCAACACTCAAAGTAAAACTTTGAAAATAAATATTTCATTTCTTTGAAGGTACTAATGATTTTTTGTAATAATTAACAGTAACAGTATTAGCATTCATATGGTACCTTAAAGTGTGCAAAACCTTGATAAACATTATCTCATTTGATCCTCACAACATCCTTGAAAGGGAGGATCTTTTATTATCTCCATTTTATAGATAAGAAAACTGAGGCAGAGGGTGGTTAAGTGACTTGCCCCAGTCTCAGGCCTCAGTCCCAGACTCAGGTAATAAGTGTCTGAGGTCAGATTTGAACTCAAGTCTTCCTGACTCCAGAATAACTAACATTTGCATAGCAATTTAAGGTTTGCAGAGCACTTTACATTTATTATCTCATTTGAACCCCACAACAGCCCTGTCAGGCAGTATCAATTATGTTCCCCATTTTTCAGATGAGGAAATTGAGAGTTTGGGAGAGTAAATGACTTTCCCAGGGGAACTGAACTGGTAAGTATCCAGGTAGGAGTTGAACGCAAGTCTTCCCAACTTCAAGTCCATGATTCTATCCACTATGCCATCTAGAAAAGAAACAATTGAGACATAGGAGACAGTGTTCTTGTCATTTTAAAAAATGGGCATTTCCTCACATATGTGATTTCATCATTTCTTTGCTCACGTTGGTTGCCAAATGGTGCCTTATCTAGATTGACTACCTTAAACCACTTCATACAACAAAGACCAAGCCCAGTAGCTAGCACACAGTAAATACTTTAAGAAATATTTATTCAAGATAACTGGCATTTATGTCTTGAAAGAAGAGACATGAGATGATCCCCCCACCCTATCCATTTGAAGATGTTGGAGGTCCATGAGTCTTATAGATTGCACACATTTTTCAGACTTTTTCAATGTATATAATTGGTTATGCTGATTTTTTTCTCTCCCTCTTCCTCTTTAAAAATGCTATTTATTATTTGGGATGGCTGTCTGAGAGAAAGAAAGATACTGGAGGAAATTATAGTCATGTAAAAAATACATCAATAAAAACTTATTTAAAATAATAATAACTGGCATTTATTTAGCACTTTACCTACGTTACCTAATTTTAATCCTACAACAAACACTATGAGGTGTCTATTTTTTGAGGTATATGATTTTTATCAATACCCAACATAAAAGCTCCCTCCACCAGTGAAAACTGAAAATATACCTAGAATTTACAGGTTTAAAGGGTTTCCTTAGAGCACTGGGAGGTTAAATGTTACCAGCAATATTATCCAAACTTGATAAGAAAATGAGGCTCATATAAGTTAAGTCCTTCATCAATGGTCACACAACTAGTAAGAGGCACAGCTCTAAAACAGATCTCTGATGACTGAGTCTACTTCCAACTATACCACACTGCTAAACAGAAACCAAAGAATTTAGGGGCAAAGGCTATATTTCCAATGCTATTGCCCATCAAAAACAAGGGATTCAAAAGAGAAAAGCAAATTTCAGAAGTAAACAGTTGCTTAAGAAGATGGTATCTGAGGATACAATTTTAATTTCAGGACCATGGATTAAAATTCTTGAATAACAGGCTCTTAGCTTTAGACAAAATGTGCCCAATTAGTGTTGGAAAAAATCTATTTGCCCAAAGTCTTATAAATCTAATCAAGTGGTTTTCAACTAAAAAGGAAAGAGAAGGGAAGAAAATCCCTATATATAGCCAGCAAGCTATGTAGAGAGAAGGGATTCTTAAGCTGGGATCCATAAACTTCCAAGAGGCTCATGGAGAGATTTCAAATGGTTTGTGAACTTGAGTAGAGAAGAATTACATCTATATTTTCACTAGTCTCTAATTGAAATTTGTACCTTCAAATGTAAGTAACAAACATTCGAGAAGGGGTCTATAAGCTTCACCAGACTGTTAAAGGAGTCCATGATATGAAAAAAAAAAAATAGATTAAGAATCCTTGACATAAAGAGTAGCTACTAATGTGGGAAGATTAGCAGTTAAGACACTCAGAAGTACGTGGGAGATAAACTTCAAGAAAGAGGCAGTAATAGGACCCATGGCCTCAGAACTCTACACAAAAATGCCCAAAGTATAGCTACCAAGCAAGATAACAAGAGAGTCTAATGCAAGAAGCCAAATTGGAAAAAAGGTATCACTGAGATGTGGTGAGATGAAACTTATGCCTGGAATATTTCTTTATAAAGGCATATCTTACTCAAAAGAAATATAATAGGTAAGGGGGCCGGGGAAGAGAGTAAGTAGCCTGGTATATTAAGAATATATGCCCATGTGAGTCAATCTAGGAACTTAAAGAGGAAAGAGCATTTGTGTGAGAATCTGTGAAAGGCTGCTGTCATCATGGTATGATACCATGGACCAGGACAGAAAGAGAAAATAGATGGAGTATGGCAAATAGATCATAATCCTGGCATAGAAGTGATTGGGGACTTCAGTTATCTGGATATTTACTGAAGCTCTTTTTCAAAAGCAGAGTAGGTAATGACTTTTTGACTTGCTTTAATGATAATTTCTTCCTTCAATAGGTGGAGGAAACAAGAGGAAATTCTAATCTGGATCTATTACTTACCAATTCAGGGAAACTAGTTCCTGACATGGAAATGATGGGAATCTTGAGAGTAAATGACCATTTGATCTTTCATATAGTTTGTGATTAAGGAAGAAAAAGCTAGGAATAGTCTGACATTCATTCTAAATTTAGAAAGAGAAGATTTGAAAGGACTCAAAGAAGGAATACATAGGATCCTATGGACTAAAATTCTATGACCCAAGTTAGTTCAGGATAATTGGCTAGATTCTAAAATGGCATTTTGAAGACACACATAAGGACATATAAACAAATAATTCTGGTAAGGAAGGTAGGAGGGAAAGATCTATGTCTAAAGAGACTATTGTAGATACATTTTTAAGGATGTGGAAAGAAGATAGAAGTGAGGAAGGGTACCAGAAGATGAATACAAAATGCATAACAGTATTATAAAAATAGGGTCAGTGGCACAAGATGATTGCCACTACCAGGGAAGCTAAAGATGGTGGATCACTTGAGCTCAGAAGTTCTGAGATGCATCAGAGTTAAAGCTAATCGATCATGTGTTTTCACTAAGCCTGATGTCAATATGATGAGGCTCCGGGAACAGGGGTCCACTAGGCCATCTAAAGGGGAAAAAGCAGTAGGCCAAAACTTATGTGCCAATCAGTAAAGAGGCTGGACCATGTGTGGCCATTTCACTTCCAGCATGGGCAAAATAGGGAGATTCAGTCTCCAAACAAAAACACAAATGAAAAAGAATCATGTCAATTTCAAAACAAGCTGAATTGATTCAAATAAGGAAAGGTTTTCTCCAACGGAACTAAGTTCTCATTCATTGCCTTTGGTGTCTCCAATAAGAGACAACATTAATGGTTCAGTGTCAGCTTGGAGAAAGGTCTTCAAGTTAATGCCCCAGATATCTGTGTTTGGCCTTGTGCTGTTTAATTTTTTGAAATTAAATGTTTTATAAGAAAGTTAATATGAAGACAATAAACATGCAGACAATAAACTTGTGACATGGATTAAGTTAGATTCTCATAAATGGCAGACTTCTCCAGTATCCAGTATGTCACAAATCTGGGAGTGATAAATGGAACACTGGATGACAGAGTCTGGTTTCAAAAAGATCATGACAGGTTAGAACATTGGGCTGAATTTAAAAACATGCATTTAGCATGGATAAGTGTCAAGTTTTTCATGGGTTCAAAATCTCAGCTTTACAAGGGCAAGATGGGGGCAGCACAGCTAATTAGACAGCAATTCATCTGAAAAAGCTCAGGGAGTTTTAATGGACTACAGGCTCAAAGTGAATCAACAGTGGGATATGACAGCCAAGAAAAGTAATGTGACTTTAGAAAACTCTAGCCTCTAGCAGAGACTTACTTACAAGCCGTGTAAGTCTGAGCAAGTAATTTAACCTCCATTTAACTCCGTTTCCTCAACTATAAAATGGAGACAATAATAGAACCTACTTTGCAGGGTTGTTGTAAGGTTCAAATGAGATGATTTTTTTTTTAAAAAAAGTGTTTGACACAGTGATTCCTATCTTCTCCCTTTTCTCTTCCCCTTCCAATAATAAAAAAATGAGCTGTGCTCCCATCAGACCACATCTGGCGTATCTTGTTCAGTTCTGGGGATCATAGTTTAGGTTAAAGATCACATAAAGGATGGCAACCAGGACTGTGAGATCAGTCAAAAGAACTGAAGGTGTTAATCCTCAAGGCTTTATTAAGCATCTACTATGCATCAGTCACTGTGCTATGTGCTTGGGATAGAAATACTAAGAATTAAACAATTCTATCTCTCCAAAAACTTACATTCTAACAGGGAGACAACCATTCATAT
>NW_020954590.1:91519231-91528813 GCF_900497805.2 Vombatus ursinus
CCTCCAACCCTCTCCTATCCCTAACTTTCATAACAAGGAGGCACCACCATCCCCCAGCCATCCAGGCTCATGGCCTAAGGTGTCATCCTTAACTCTTTGCTCTCTCACATCTCTCATAATTAATCTGTTGCCTGTTGATTTCACCTTCATATAAACTTTCATCTGTGACCCTCTTCTCTCCTCTGTCACTGCCATCGATGCAGGCCCTCATTACTTAATGCCTAGACTGTTGCAATGGCCTGCTGGTTTATCTCCCTGCCACAAGACTCTCTCCACTCCAGTCCATTCTAGACTCAGCTGTCAAATTGATCTGAAAGTGCAGGTCCAACATATTACCTCCCCATTCAATAAACTTTCTATCACCTCCAGGATAGACTATCAAACCTTCTGTTTACATTCAAAGCCTTTCAGGACCTTCCCTTTTCTTCCTATCTAGTCTGCTTGTATTTTACTCACCCCTAGTACTCTGTGACACTCCATTTCCAGCTCTGGACTGACTGTTTCCCATTTCTAGAAGTCCCCACTGATATCTGCCTTATGGCTTCCCTGGCTTCTTTCAAGTCCCAGCTTAAATCCCACCACCCACAAGAGACCTTTCCTGATCCCCCTTATTTCCAGTGCCTTCCTTCTGTCGATTATCTCCCATTTATCATTACTATATCATGTCTGCACAGTCGTTTGCATGTTGTCTTTCTTGACTGTGAGTTGTTTTTGTTGTTGTTCAAGAACAGGGAGTGTGGCTCAATGGATAAAATGCTGGGCCAGGAGTCAGAAAGATTCGTCCTCCTGAGTTCAAATCCAGCCTTAGACACTTACTAGCTGCGTGATCCTGGCAAGTCACTTAACTCTGCCTCAATTTCCTCATCTGTAAAATGAGCTGGAGAAGGAAATGGCAAACCACTCCAGTATCTTTGCCAAGAAAGCCCCAAATGGTGTCGTAAAGAAACAACTGAACAATAACTTTTTTTGCCCTTTTTGTGCCACCAGCACTTAGCATGATACCTGACACATAGTAGGCACTTAATAAATGCTTGTTGACTGACTTGAAATTCCATAATATTCATATATTAGATTCAAATGATTCAATAAACAATCATCAATAAGCATTCATTGTGCAATTTGAGGCCTTAGTGCAATGGAAAGTAAATGTTTGGCAATTAGCATTTTACCTTATTACACTGAAATTTAATATAATTTGATATATGAAAACTTATTATAATAAAATATATTTTAATAAATATATGTCTATGATTAAATGTCTCATGATTGAAGACTTGAGAGGCAGCATGGTGTGGTGTAGAGCTGGCCTTTGAGTCAGGAAGACTGAGTTTGAGTTCTCAATCTGAAAGTACTGGCTATTTAACCCTGGGCAAGTCACTTCACTTCTCAATAAAGTGTCTCTGAGACTAGAAGTTCCAGATATACACTGGAAGAGGGAGTGTCCTCATCAGGAGACTTCCCCTGTCATTGAAATCCCAGGTCTAGACAAAAAAAAAAAAACCAGAAGTGCCCCTTTACTGAATGTTAAGGTCTACCTGGTTGTATATTTCAGAAATTCTATTGCCTCACTATTTCATTCACTGCTATTTCAAATGTGTTTTCAGTCATTGTTTCTTTACTGCTGCTTTTTGGATCATTGCCTTTCTTGTGTTTTTTTTCCTCTCTTCTTGCCTGCTCAGAGCAGCCTGCTTATTTCTAAAAGCCAGCTGTGTCCACAAAATGTTAGGAAACAAAGTTCGTGCAGCCAAAGGGAACTGCCCATTATCTTGCTGCCGAATCTGGAGGATGAGTTTCCAGAGATGATTTTTCATTCCAGATCCTTCTGTTCAGCCAAGTGGACATGGTCATTCTTCTTTGAGTTCATTAGACTCAAGCAAAATAGGAAAATAACCTTATCTCCTTACTTATTTTAATATTTTGAGGCTATGTGATGTCAAAAATCTGAATGTTCCCTCTACCCAACACAGATCATAATCACTGTGGATTAATATACCATCTTAATGGATAGCCATGGCCAAGAAAGAAAAAAAAAACATCCTCGTGTGGCCAATCTTTTGAAAATGAACCTCTCTGAACCTGACTGGTTGGTCCTCAAATGACAGATATACAATCTGTCCCCAGACTGGTAGTCAATACTTTTCAAGCTGGGTAGCACCTGCTAGAACTCACAATCTTCTGCCAGAAGAGTCTTTAAAAACACAGGGTCATTATCACATAGTAGAGAGAGTGTTGGTCTTCATTTGAGAAAACCTGAGTTTGAATCCTGCCTCAGACACTATGTGCATGATTCTGAACTAGACACTTAACTTGACATCAACTATCTTCTTTGTAAAATGAGATAGTTTGGGTAGATGGGCCCTAAGATCTCTTGTAACTCTAAACCTATGATTCAGTGGAAACTCTCCATGCCATGTTGAAGCATTAGGAAAGGCCTCCTCTCCCCCTTATCACCCTCTAACTCTTGAAATTATTCTGTTATATACTTTGCATTTACTTATTTGCATATACGTAAGACTCTATCTCCTGCCACTATCTGGCTCCAGGATGTCTTTCCAGATTTACTGCACATAAATTACTGTCATCTAAGCAGTCAATATTCCAGTCAAACTGGTTGATTTGCTATTTACTACATGTAATATTCTGTCCCCTATCTCTATGTCTTTGCACTGGCTGGCTCTCATGTCTTCAATGCACTTCCTTCTTACCTCCATCTTTCAGAATCCAGGGTTTCCTTCCATATTCAGCTCAAAATCCACCTTCTATATGAAGCCTTTCCTGATCCCATGAGCTGCTAGTTCCTGCCTTTCATACTCTCTCTGTGTGTCTCTGTCTCTCTCTGCTTGTCTCTCTCTGTCTTTTTGTACACACACACATCTACATCTACATACATACATTCATATGTATACATAAACATATGCATGTATATACATCTACATATATAATTTATATATACATTAAAGTTTATATTCATTATACTTTATATTATTTAAAGTATATTTATATTCCTTAAAGTATATAGCTAGCTAGATGGCATAGTGGATAGAATGCCCCGCCTGGAGTCAGGAAGACTCATCTTCCTGAGTTCAAATCTGGCCTCAGACACTTAGTAGCTGTGTAACACTGGGCAAGTCACTTAACCCTGTTTGCTTCAGTTTCCTCGTCTATAAAATGAGCTGGAGAAGGAAATGGCCAATCACTCCAGTATCTTTGCCAAGAAAACCCCCAATTGGGTCATGAAGAGCTGGATATGACTGAAAAATGACTGAACTGATATAATTAATGTCCATAATAATGTACAATATGCCATAATAATGTACAAGATACAATAAAGTGTATATATGTGTACACACATTAATGTACACAGTTTCCCCTGCTAGAATGTAAGCTTTTTGAGGGCAGGTACTGTTCCACATTTGTCTTTGTATTCCCAGCACTTAACACAGTACTTGGCACATAATGGACACATAATAAATGCTTGCTGATTGATCAACGCATCCCCTTGTAGAAAATAAGTCTCCCTGACAAGATTGTTCCACTGTTGTTTTTGTATTCTTAACAACTAGTACACTGCCTTGCACATAGGAAATGCTTCATCTATGTTGAATTGAATTGAATTTATGCGGCTTCTTTATATTCATTATATCACTTACTCGGTTAATACTGAGGTTAAATTATAAAATGATTGTGATACTATCAATAACATTCAAAAGAAATAGAACACAATGAAATGCAATGCAACACAATTATTAAGCATCTACTTGCGTTCAGAGAATTATGTTCAGCACTTGGAGAGATATAAAGTTTAGATGGCTCCTGCCCTATGGAGTTTACAATCTAGTAGGCAAATGAGAGCTAGCCTCAAAGGTAACAAGGCCCAGGCTGAAGTCCTGCCTTTCACACATACAATTTGCATGACCCTGAGCAAGTCACTTAACCTCAATGTTCTACCCAACTCTCTAAGACCATCACACAAGCTCTTTATGCCAATGAAATCACAGGTCCAGTCACTATCCTTAATAGATACCCTTAGTAGATGAATCAAATAGTTACAAACAAAATGTTATGCCAGATCTGAGGGAAAAGGTCATTTCCACCAAGGAGGAAGGATAAAGATATAAGTTCTGCATTTGAGCATTTAAAGTCCTTGACCTTCTGGCTCCAAACCACGCTTCTAGATTTATTTTATATTATTCCATATTTCAACCAAATTGGGCTTCCTTAAACTTAACGTCCTATTCCATATCTTCCTGCCTCTGGATAAGCTGTCTCTCATGCCTAGAATATACTCTTACATCACCTCTTCCTCACAGAGTTCTTAGCTTCTTTCAAGGCTCTAGACATGCCATCTCCTCCATAAAATCTTTCTTGGTCCTTCAGTTGTTGACAATTTTCCCTCCTGACATTATATTGTATTTACTTATCTGGCATAGAGGCAGCTGTTCCCAGAGCTCTGGGTGTCTACACTTCCCTTCTCTGTACCCAGCCATGTGGTTGCACATTGGGTTCATTTCTTCAAAAGCTTACCTTCTCAGGACATAGCAGGAGTCTCAGTTGTCACAGTCATTGGCTCATTACTCCCACTCCAGCTATTCCAGGGGCAATACTGCTTTTGGCTCTAGACTAGGTTTTCCTTTAGAAAGGGATGGGGGGAAGGGTTAAAAAAGGATTCAAGTCTTGTTGGGACTTGAAACAGTGTTTGTGAGACTGCTAATTAGCCATTTCACCTCTCCTGAGCAGTCTGATCAAACACAAAATTCAGTCTTCCTTCCAGTGGTGTCTTTCTCTTCAATACTGACTCTTCCCTTCAGGTCACCCCTTTCCTATTGCGCTGCTTAGGCACCTTCTTCTTGCAGAGATTGACAGTCACTTGTTCATGCTCTGAAGTTGGAAGGAAGAAGGTAACTCAGATCCAAGGGATAGGTTACCTCTTTAGTATATCCAGGGAATTCCATCATAGGAACACTCAGAGAACTTAATGAGTCTTATGTGGCCAGAAGACATCTCCTACCCCACCCCAAGATCCCACATAGTTACCAGGAATGATAACAGCATGCTATACATGAGAGGGAGAAGAGCACTTAAAGTATACCTACTAAAATTACCTTCTACATGCTTATCATTTTAGTAGATTTCAAATTCCTTGAGGACAGCAAATATCAGTGGGTTGATTTTTGTCACTGTAGCCCCATAAAATAGTAGATACTTAATAAATGTTGAGTTAAGTCATATGCAAGTTCAAGATGAATTTTGCAGTTTTAAGAATGAGATGAAATGATCCACTGGGCTAAGGGGTGGGGATAAAATTAATAAAAAAAGAAAGCTATGCCCGGCCCTTAAAGAGCTTACAATCTAATGAAGGAAGACAACACACAAAAGGAGGCAAGAAATCAGGGGGAGGGGGACACCAGGGAATAACCAATGCATGGGGCATCTTATTCTATGGAGTTGAAATCAGACAGAGGAGCAGATGCAGAGAGGAATGCGCAGAATGCAGTTCCTGCCCTATATAAAGGAAGGCATTGAGAGGACTTTAGCACTCCACCCTCCAGTCAGAGAAAAAGAGGAAGATGTTCAGTCCTGTCAGATTCTTCCTTACCCCCTTTGAGTATTGGTTTTCCTGGCAAAAAATACTGGCATTTTTGTCATTTCCTTCTCCAGCTCATTTTACAGATGAGGAGCTGAGGTAAACAGAGTTAAATGACTTGTCCAGGATCACAAAGTTATTAAGTGTCTAAGGCTGATTTGAACTCACAAAGATACAAGTCATCCTAACTCCACTCCATTGCATTACCCAACTGCCTATGGGATAAGGCAGGTGTTATCAGTTTGAGTTAGCAGCCTGCTGATGAGATTAGAGGTGATGAACTTAACCTGTGAGGGGCAGGATGAAACCAAGCAGAGAAGCAGGTGCAGAGTGGAGAGGATCGAGGAGAACATCATTAACAACAATGGTAGAGGAACGAAATCAAACAAACTACAGAATTTCAGAGTTCTGAAGGACCTGAGGAACCTATTGTCCAATCCACATCTGAAAAAGACTTCCATATGTAACATCCCTGACAACTGGCTATCCAGCCTTTGCTTAAACACATGTCACATATGGATTCACACACTCCTCAGGCAATTCCTTCTACCTTGGGATAGTTCTAATTATTAGGAAGTCTTTCCTTATGTCAAGTCTAGTTTTGTTTCTCTGCATCTTCAACGCATCACTCTTCATGCTTTCCTTTGGAATCAAGGAGACCAAGTTAAATTCATCTTCATGAGATAAACCTCTAAATATTTGATGCCAACTATCATGTCTTCTGTCCTCTAGACTGATCAAGGAGAACAAGACCGTGAATATAATAAGGCAGGGTTTGGTGTGTAGAGGTGTGGGCCAGGTGTGGAAATCCTTGAGAAAGGAGGTGGAATGATCTGGGCACTGGTAGATGACTGCAATCAGGATCTCGATGGATGGATGGAGTAAACCTCAAAGGAGGATAGGGCTGCTGAGTGTTGGCAGCAAAGAGAAGGTCTGGAAGTGATAGGGAGGAGCAAAAAGTATGTTAGGGACATGAGGAAAAGTATATTCAATACTGGAGAGGATGGCCAGACTTGCAGTATCTTTAGGATAAGTCAGGTTTCCACAGATAAGTGAAAGTAGATAGGTGGTTGTTGTTGTTGGAAGATGACAGGAAGTGACCTAACACAAAAGGCAACTTGTGAATTGTAGAACAAGTATTCCAGAGGGCACAAGTAAAGGATAAGGCTCAATGGAATTGATAGGGAATATGAAGAGAACTAGAAAATAAGGAAAAGGAAAAAGTGATGGGAGGATAGTAGAAAGGGAAGGGGCATTTTTGCCTAAGCCTATGACTCAGACTTACAAGGATTCTGAGGAAAGTTTTCAAGCCTATGGGTTGGTTTGTCATCCTTTCCATTAAACAACACAGGCTCTTCTGAGGCAAACTTAGTGATATGAGAGGCTAGCATAATGATTTTCTCCCTTATGGTTGAGGTCCTGGTTTTAGCCTGGGTCCAGCTGATTAAGCCTTCATGTGTGTATGCTCCATGGATAGGAGAGTGACATATTGTTGATTTTCTCACCCTTCCCAGGCAGTTCAGCCCTGCCTTGATGATAATGGAGGGCTGAAATGTTGTTGATTTCCCATTTCCATGCCTTTTGTCATACTGCTCCTGCCACCTGAAGTGCATTTCCTCCATTTCTACCTATGCAAATCTTTGCCACCCTTAATTGTTTAGCTCAAATATTACTTTCTTCATGAATCCTCTTCCAGAAGTAATGACTGCTTCCATAGTACTCCTTTGTACCTTTTTCTTGGTATTTCTTATAATCCAACTTGATTTTTTTAAAAAGTTAATTTTGTATTTCTATTTTCATCTCCAGCATATATTGTAAGTTCCTTGGGCTTAGGGGTCATGTTTTATTCATCTTTTTTTATCTAATATCTAAGAAAAGTATTGAAAAATGGACATATAATTATTTATCAAGAAACTGATTAATTGAAATACTCCAGTAGGCTGCCATTCATCCTTATTCAAAACCACTAAAAAATTAACATTTGTGTCCTGTTATACAATAATTATAACTTTTTTGGGTGGGGAAGGAAAAGCAATCGGGGTTAAGTGACTTGCCTAGGGTCACACAGCTAGTTAAGTTTCAAGTGTTTGAGGCCAGATTTGAACTCAGGTTCTCCTGACTCCAAGGCCAGTGCTCTATCCATTGCAACATCTAGCTGCCCCCAGTAGTTATAAGTTAAATTCAAAATTCTAAGAAAGAGAATGAGAGGCAGTGTGATGCAATAGATAGAGAGGGCTGGCTTTGGAGTCACAATGTCCTCTGTTCAAGTTCTGCTTGGTTAACCAAGTGGTTATGTTTGCAATAGATCTTTAGATTTAAATATCAACCTATTTGCTTATTTGTGAGGGAAAATGCTCCCCTCTCTCCCAAAAAGAGCTAAGTTGTCTGACATCATTTTTAATCATTCTGGTTTATCTTTTCAAAGAGGTAATGCACATTTATCAGTTCATGTTGTTTTTCTTTCCTTTATTAGTCCACTGTCTCCCAGACTACAGACCATAAAACATAGTTTTATTTGGTATAGATCTATACTGTAACTACTGCCCCTAAGGGAACTTGATGACAGTGGTAAATCCCACAAGGTATATAGTTATATCAAAATACATAGGAAGCAAGAACAGTCCAAAGTAAAAATTAACCTATAAGATCTGTATAAATAAATAAATTATCTATGTTCATCATCTAGTTCCTTGTCATATATATATATATATATACATGAACATGTATGCATATATGTCCACATACATGTATATATTCACATATATAGATGTATTATTACTTATTTAATTATGGTTTCATTATTTTAAATGGATGGTTGTGTAGGTAACAAGTTCTTTGATTTGAAGATTCAGAACAACAGGATAGCTTTCCAGGCAAAGATCTTATCTTGCTTCTCTTTGATTTATCAAATTTTGTAGGTTCCACTTCCATCTTCTCCGGAGAATGGCCACTTTCTTATATTGTGAGTTCACTTGTTTTCAGTGCAAAAAGAAGTTGGTTCCATTCATTTCTTTTTAAAACCAATTGTTCTTAAAAAAAAAAAACTAGACCTTAGATAATTATAATTGGCATAAGAGAAGAGTTGATAAAATGTACTTCCCTTCCTTCTTTTCAGAGCTGGAGAACTATGGTTGCATCAAAGTGCATGTTCTAGCAAACATAATTGATATGTCAATTGACTTTGCTAAGCTACTTTTTCTTTCTTTTTAAAAATCTGTTATAGTTCACTGAATAGGAAAGAGAGAAACAAATATTTTCTAATGAAAATGATATAAAAATAGAAGATATTGATAATAATATTTGAAAGTCAATTGTCCTAAGAGAATTTGTTTCTTCAATTCACTGTTTTCACTAAGAACCTGCTGAATGGGGATCTAATTTCCTTTTACCCTGTAAGTGTCCTTTCTAAAATGATGGATTAGAGCTCACACTAGAAAGAAAGCAAAATACCAATCTATTCACTATTTACCAAATCACACGTTTGAATAGCAGAGCTATCAGGATCCTTGAGGAAGCCCAGTGCTTACACTGAGGGAGACAACTGCCTTTTCTCTGCTTTGAGTGCCTAACATTGAAGGTCTCAATTGATAGGTTTAAAGTCCACATTGGGTTTCTGGGCTTTCATTGAATATGGATGCTGGGGATACAGATTAACTTCATTTAGGTTCATGGGATGGTTGGGCAATTGAATCACTTCCTTTTTTCCAAAATGTGTTTACTAAATTTAGTCCATGGCATGGTCCAGTAGAATGGAGCCAGGCATCCCTTTGTTTACAAAATAAACTTTTTGATGAAGACACTGCAGTCTGTGGCCTGCAGATATTCTTTTGGTGCTTTCAAAGAAAAATCAAATAGTAGTTGATGTTCCAACCAATCCAAAAGCATTTCTGAATTATTTGCTATGTACTGGGTGCTGTGCTATGAACTTGAGATGAAAGAAAGAAAGAAAGGAAGAAAGAAAGAAAGAAAGAAAGAAAGAAAGAAAGAAAGAAAGAAAG